>NW_019172950.1:0-800 GCF_000576695.1 Kuraishia capsulata CBS 1993
GGTGCCTGGAACGGTGAGGTCATCTTTGTATTTGTTAATACCAAGCATGTTTTTGTGTTTTCCCTTCTAATATTTTTAGATAGTGGTGCACCGAACACCATGCTTTGTCAGGTATACACCCATGAAGAATTGCGTGACTTTATATATTGTACACACTTCTTTATTCAACTGTAGCGATTGAACGGAAACCGTAGCTGTGAAATTTGCCAATGTTTCCGGGTATCTGGCAAGCATTGATAACAAGTTGGTGATGAGCTGGAGCATTGATTGTTTTATCGATAACAAATGGCCACAATCTCGGCGAGAGCTACTTAGTCGGGAACTTGCATGACGCACAACCCCGCAGAAGTGCGCTGATAAGAGACTGTCTGGTGGCCAGCTCTATTTGATTCACTTCAAAACCGCTCTAGAGGTATCACTTTGAGGACTGTATATAACTTTTGGAAATGAGCTAATCAGCACGGTTGCCCAAAAGCAATTCCTTATCGTGTTGCTAAGGCCGGAGCCAAGGCAATCCTCTTAAGCTACTAAAGCCGAAACCAAGGTAAAAGACGGTCAACGGTGTTTCCGTCAGGATATCTCTATGCTCTAAAGCTGCAACACATGGTATTGGTGGCACCATGGCGGTCACAATCCTTTCTCTTACATTGGCATGTTCGACTGTAGCAAGTGTGTTGTTCTCGCTCGCTGTTTCCGGAAGTAATTTGTCTGTGGCACTTCAATTCCTATGAGGTTGACATCCGCTCCGGACTTCAGCATATTGAGGGATGTTTTGTATTTTGATATCAGGTGCCTTGACT
>NW_019172950.1:1089-1724 GCF_000576695.1 Kuraishia capsulata CBS 1993
GTATACGTTTATTAACCTTTACGTCGAGCCGGAGGCTGCTCTATATTTAGTGTACTACTCAAAGACCAACCTCTATCATAATTCAGCCAGATCGCGATCATGTCATATCAATACCAGGCTTCATCCCCCAGACCAAGTAGAGCTAATTCTGCCTTCTACTCACTTAGTTCCATATAGGGTAGTAATATAGGGAAGCATCGCATTAAGTTATCCGTCTGCATCTATGTTGATGTCGCCTACCAGAATCAAGAAATACACAGGATGCTGGACCTGCCGCACAAGAGCAATTAGATGCGATGAACAAAAACCTGATTGTTACAATTGCAAGTGCGCAGGAGTTGAATGCGAAGGGTACAAAGTGAAGCTCTGTTGGCAAAACAATTTACAGGGGAAACCTCAGTTTGACCGCACTAGGTGCTTGGTGCTTGAAGAATGGGAGGAGAGAGACCTGCTAGATGATTCACAGATTGATTCATTCCTGAGCCGGATAGACTGGGCATCTCGATCAATTACTGCTAAGGACAATGACTACCGCTATGGCCCTTTCAAAGTCTTCAGTGTTGGAAAGCCAATCAAACAAACTGGCCACTCTGCAGTTAAGGAAAAGCTAAAGTGTATGTCATCTACAGTGTCTC
>NW_019172950.1:2152-140110 GCF_000576695.1 Kuraishia capsulata CBS 1993
GTCTATATGCTATATGCGCAAAGAAACATACCTTCCCAGAGAGTTGGGGCTCCTGGCAGCCTCAATGCTGTTTTTACTCACCATCGATATATTCTACAACACAAAAGAGTGGCAGATTCATTTCAGAGGAGCATTGTCGATGCTACAGACAATGAAGAAGCTGGGAAACGGGGATCAAAACCTTGACCCATCTGTTTATTTTGCACAACTAACCAAGCTGACGTATCTGTTCAGTACGCTTTATGTGTATGATGATGACGTTTGCAACAAGTATATCTCTGTAGTAGATTTGGATTGCATACAGTTTTCTACTGATCAGGAAATGCAGTCGCTGATATACCGCAATCTAGGTGTCACTGAGAGCATGATTACCTGCTTGGCAGAGGTCGTGAAATACCTTCAGCTTGGTGAGACTGTGAAAACGATTGATGCTATTCAGATGGATATCGATGCTTGTGAACCTGGAAAGATGCGAGAATACTTTGACTCACAAAACGGATTGATTGTTCACAACCAGTCAATGATATTTCATACTGCAATGAGATTGCTGTTTGAGAGGGAAGCTAAAAAACAGAGTCCATTTGAGTTGCAGGACATCGTGAATACTGGCGTATACCACCTCAAGATTGACCATGAAATTACAAATGAATTTGATGGAGTTGGATTACTGTGGCCAGTCTTCGTTATTGCTTGTGAAGCGACCTCCGGAGAAGCGCAGCGGGTGCTCCAGATATATCTAGAATCGTTCCAGTTGTACACAGGAACAAGTTTGGAAAGAGCAATACACATTATTTTTGCAGTATGGGAAAGAAGGAAACACGATAACAACGTGAGCTGGATAAGTGTTGTTAGGGAGCTGGATCCAACTATTCTCCTCTCTTGAGTGAAAAGCGGTGATTCATTGCTGGAAAACTACTTGAAGACTTTACGGATTTACTAATATTATCGGTCGTTAATGTCAGCATCTTCAAAACACAAACCTAATATAATATATCTGTTGCCCTGCTACACAATTTGAAGATATTTCACTTTGGAAAACCATGGAAGAGTCCAATCCAAGAGGCCCTTTCAGCATATTGCATATCCAGCTTTCCTGAATGCTGCCTTCATGGCCCCAATGGAGAGCTCATTATACTTCTTGCCGCTTCCAAGAACTCCGTCAAATTCCATATGTGAATGAACGGCACCTGGCATTCTTACAAGTGTGCAGTCAACACCATTTTCCTGAAGCTTATGAGCATATAGTTCACCTTCATCCCGAAAAACGTCAAACTGAGCTGTAATAACGATTGCAGGAGCTATATCTTTGAAGTTCGAGTATAGGATCATGTTCACCTCTGGGTTGTTATCAAACTCAGCAGGTCTGGGATTTCCCAGGTATTGGGACTGAAACCATGATATCATCCGGAATGATAAGTCGGGATTATCACGGTTGTCTTTCCAGCTTTGATATGGACAATCTGGTTCAACTCTAGTCCCATCAGGAGTGATGGACCTGGTATCACAGCATGGCACGCCTAACACTTGAAGACAAATTTTTATACCTGCATCTCTCGCTCTGTGGCACATCACTCCAGTAAATACTGCACCTGCTGAATACCCACCTATGGCGATTTTAGATTTGTCGACTTTTAGTTCTTCAGCATGATCGATGATGTACTTGACGGCGGCCCACGAGTCTTCAATACCGGCTGGAAAAGGAAACTCAGGTGCTAGCCTATAATCAACATTAAACGATACAGCACCTGTTTCATTGCAGACACGCTTGCAGTAGTTGTCGTCATTTTCAAGACAGCCAAGAACGTAACCTCCGCCATGGAAGTCTATATACGCTGGTCTTGGCTCTGGTTCGTTCATTGCGTTCTTCGGAATGTAGCACCTTACTGTTATCTCTCCATCATCAACGGCAACCCTGATGTCTTTCACCGTGCCATCAAACTCAACTTTCTCTTTACCCTCAAAGATTATGACACGGGTGGGGTCCTCTCTGAAATAGTCGAGAGGAATATCTTGGGAAGTGAATGATGCGAGATTGAACTTGTCAGAAAACGCGATGTATTCGGGCTCTAAACCCGCTTTCACAAACTTTTCCGAAATCGGAACAAAATCTCCAGGGAATGACATGTCATCAACAAATATTGTAAATAGAAATTTCAAGCCTGGAGCAACGCATGGCTTTTATAGAAGGTAAAACAAAATTAGCCGGATTCCCTCTTTCCGGTAGTTACAGGGCCTGCATGAAACCGGTCGTGCCTAATCGCAGGCCCACTTGTCCGGACTTCCCCTGTTATCATGTACTTGAGCGTCGTAGATAAACATTCGTATCACTATATTGAGTATTGCATCAAGGGACTATACCATTAGCAATTATAATTGATTGGATGTGCCGGATTCGACAGTTTGACCAAAGAGTTGTTAAGTGGCAGTTATTTTTTCAAGGACCAACGCTCTCCCACCATTTCAACGCAGCGACTTCGTGAGTAATCAAGGACTTGTTGCCTGGGATCTGCTCATCACTTTTAAGTCATTTTCCTCGATTTTTTTATTGATAGTGGATTCTCACAATACATATTTGTTCACACTTATATTGAAAGTTATGATTTCTCATGATTTTTCTTGTTGAAACATCCCCTTCAAAGGATATCCGGGAGATCAAAATGTACTTAACGAAAGCTTGTCGCATAACAATTGATTGTAAATTTCGAAACTTCATCAAAGAGAGGTTGTCGCACTAAAAAACGGCACCCAAAGTTATCAGATGCAGACGATCGAAACCCATTGCGACGGGCATCAATCTGCGCCCATGCAGACCATGCGGACCATAGAGAGCCTACCCTGAGCACAAGTGCAGGCAGCTTCGTGCTCACTATCGACCCTAATGACTTTGAGTTACAAAAAGTCTTTCAGACAATTTCCAGAAGGACAGACCGTTTCGTTATGCCGTTGAAGAGTTTAGGGGTAGAAATGCAGTATGTTACTGTCTACGGTCATGACGAAGTCGCTTCGTTTGCGCCAACCATTGGAGACGTATTATCTAAGCCTTTCAGAATTGGGGAAATTACAAAGAACATCTCGAAACGTGAGATAACCAACAGAAGACCTCAAGTCGATGTTGAAAAAAGTGTTGCTACGTTGAGGGCTGTTCACAAACAAGAGAGAGGAATATTTGCCAGAGCTCAATCTAGATATACCGCTAGTTACGCCACTCAGCTGCACCGTTGGCGAGCATAGTTGGCGACAAGAGATATGCGGTCACTACCGTATGCTCCGGCATTTTCCAAGCTCTCGTGATTGGATCTGCTTTCTGGAAAACATCTGATGGGACTGGCGGCGCCTTTCCAGAGGTGGAGTCGTTTTTTGTCATTGCTGTACTTCGTGCTAATGGGTATGGCAGAAAATTCAGTCTCATTTGGAAAACGGCCAATTATGTTCAAACAAAAAGGTTATTCTTTCTATCATCCCTCTGCTGAGGTCTTCGGTTATATCTTGAACGACATCCCCCGTCGGATTATGAGGATAGAAAGCCCCCGTCGGATTATTAAAAAAACATTATAGAAGAGGGGAAGTTTCACGAGTAAGTGATAAAAACCTAATCTCGGCAACTCAACGCGAGAATGAAAGAAGGCTGCTAGCTCATTCGATCTTATCAGTCATCATCCACAAATTCAATATGAGAAGCTTCGGCCTTGAGGTCTAAGAAACCTTTTTCGCTCAGAGTCTGCTTTTCAGTCTTATAGCTCGACCATTGCCGTGGAGGAATATTCTTATCGTACATCTCGTCGATTTCTTCGAAAGATCTACCTGCTGTTTCGGGCTGAAAGAAGTAGAAAACAACCAGGGACACAACGGACATACCGGCGAAAATGAAGTTGATCTTAGATCCCATGTTAGCCTTATCTGGGTTGAACATGTAGGGCAAAACAAAAGACCACATGCAGGCAAGCGAGAAGTTGAGAATAGCACCCAACGAGATGGTTTTTCCTCTCAAGCTGACGGAAGAAATTTCAGCACTCAAGATGGATGGCATTGGACCCATACCCAGATTGAAAAAGAAGTTATACATGGACATGAAGGCAGTTGCTACTTTCATTGCCACTGGATTTCCCGTGTTTGTTCCAGCTCCGGCAACAATGAAGTTGAGAATCACCAGTGAACCCAGTCCCATCATCATCAAAGGTCTCCGACCAAATCTGTCCATAATAAACCATGATGTAATAACACCGGCCATCGACATGGCCTGAGCACCACAGCTCAACTGATATGAGGTTTCAGTAGTCATTCCAGCAAGCTGATAGTAATATGTTGAGTAGTAGGCGACAAAGTACAATCCACACATTGGTGCTGTCCACATACCAAATAGGACCAGAAAAGTTCTCTTGATATCCTTCTTTTTAAAGCAATCCAGATATGTGGATGATTGAGTGATTAACTGCAACTCGTCATAAGTGACCTTCATCAGCGCAAACTGCTGTTGAGCCTGTGTTGAATTGTATAGTTTTTTCAAAGAGTTCAAGGCTTTTTCAGTTTGGCCCTGCTTAATGTGGTAATAGGGTGACTCTGGTAATAATGGAGCTAAGCAAAGACATGAAACAGAAAACACCCACTGTGGAATGAACACAGCCCTATATGCCATTCTTGTAGTATATGTTGCCGTGGTGTTATTAATGAGATAGCACACAAAAGGTCCAATACTCATCGACAAGGTGCATGAAGCAACAGCCCAGCCTCTGAGGGCCATTGGAGAGATTTCGGAGACGTAAGTGAGACACAGAGTGCTGAAACATCCCAAACATAATGCATTCACCGATTTACCCGCGATAAAAAGACGAATATCAGTAGCAACATATTCCATGGCAATGGATGGAATTGTGATGGCCAACATCAAAATCAGGATGTATTTTCTTCCAAATTTGTCAGCAAAGTATGATACCCCAAAACCGGAGATTGCCATTGCTGCTGTGGGAATGCCGGACATCATCGATTGCCAGGTTGCGTCAAGAACATAGGTACCCTCATAGAAGTATCCAAAATCTTTTCTGAATTGGGGAATTGAGATCACGATACCACCAGCCTGATTTTCGTAGCCTACCAAAATCATAACCCAAACGTTGAACAGAATCCAAGCAGTAGCCTTGGGATATGTCTTCATTGCCTGCCATCTAGTGAGCTGATGCTCAATTTTTTGTTGAGCATGTGCGGCAGTCTCAAGAGTAGTATAATCGTTGGTAGCTGAAGGACTCATGACATCCGGGACAGCCTCAGTATCTTCCTGCATAATCGAATGTTCAGCAAGTAACACGAACTGCAGATGTTACACAATACTTTTTTGTATTTCGGCCTCTTCATGTGGAGGAGGAGCGCCCCAGTATATATCCTTATATAAAGTAAGTAACATATATTTGCAATAATGCTGTAATTGCGGGGAAATCAAGCTGCTCATAAATGAGTTTTTACGGTCATGGCAACCGGAAATTCACTAAAACACAATTCCACCTTCAGGCTCAATGTATCTTGTATTTGTTATTCTTTTCTGTTCAAAATAATATTTCCCAACCCCCAATATATGCAAGTTCGCGCTATGACCGGGCTTCCTTGGTGAGCTCGGCAGAATAATAGCATGTCGGACATCTAAGGGTCTTTGCCTAATCAAATTCGGGGGAAAGAGTGATGTGCTTCCAAATCCTTGCCGTTATTCTCTATGTTTCTTAATTTCCTGTCTTCAACCCATGAAAATTCGGGGAAGGACATCACGCGCCAAGTAAACCTAGAACAACGCCTTTGGATTTGTATTACTGTGGTAGCGTGGAGCTTGTATTTTTAGTCACTAGATTTTATTCTACATAACCCATTCAGGTTAGACAATATAGATGCATCAAGGCATAAATCCACCAATCGTGTGGTAAATGGCCTAGTCTCAAACTTTTTACCTCAAACGTGCATGCCTTTGCGGTTGCGCGTGTCGAAATCGACTTTTATTCCGCCGAGAAAACAATCCAAATTCAGGCTGCAACAACATCGTTCTAGCGGTCAAATGATGACCCGAAACTTTGCCTTGGACAGTTATTGAGTTTTCCAGTTTACACAATACGGAAGTAAGGAGGGTTATTGGGGGGAAAAGACTTAATAAACGGCTGGCACCCCGAAAAATGTGGGGTAATGCATGCAATAAAAAATTAATAGCAGGTAGTGTGCAGTGTACGCCCAATGGATCTCACGAAAATGGCATTAAGTTATAGATAACGCGGGTTCGGGTTAAATGTATATCAAACATACCCCCCAATATTGGTGGGTACACGATTGTGCACCATATCTTCATAGGTTAGCAATTGCGCATGAAGAGTATCAATATTCATTCTTTTGATATTAATTACCGTTACAAGATCCCCTCCCGAATGCCCTGCCTTCAACAAGCTCCCATGTGAATACGATGGACATCCTATACTTAGGCACAACTTCTATCCGTACTGTTATTCAGGTTAGTAGTGGCTTGGGTGAAAGAATTGTATTTCAGCTTAATTATATAAACCTCAGCTTTCCTATTTCTCGAAATGTAAAAGAAGTCACATCGCAAAGGATGCCACGATGACTTCCTCAAATTTACCCTGGCCATTCACAATCGGCCCTCGGGCTCGTAAACTCCGTTCATTTTCTTGGCAATATAGAGCCTCAGTCTATTGTCCACGTTTCGACAGAAGTAAAAGGGGAGAGATGGGGGGAAATGTTGGTCACTTCAACCATGGAAGGTGAGAAGTTGTATGGCGAGGCAGAGAAGATGGAGAACGAAGTGGCATCCAAAAAGTTGAACTAGACCACTGCCAGGCCATAGCAACTCCTCACCAGCACACAACTGGAAATCGAAACATGGTAAATGACAGCCACATCAGCTTGTGAACTACAAAAGGGCGTGGTAAATCCAAGAACTTAAGCTTTTGCAAGTATGTCGAATTATAAAGAGAAGAAGGTTAATTGTTATATCATTGTTTCTATCAAATATCAGATGAATAGCATACCGCCATTAGCGCAGATGGTTGAACCCGTAACCCATCTTGAACTCTCTCCGGCTAAGAAGACAGCAATGTCGGCGATGTCTTCAGGCTGTCCAATTCTTGCCGCGGCAGGAGTGGCCTTGATTATTGGATCGAATGTCTCAAGAATCTCGGGCGTAGCGCTGTACCACATATCGGTTGCCGTTGAACCAACAGACAGAGCATTAGCTGTCAGCCCGTACTTTTGGCCATACTCAATAGCAAGAGTTTTGGTCACATTTTCCAATGCGGCCTTTGAAGCAGAGTAGGCACCGTTATATGAGTTCGAAGTTCTGCCAAAAACACTGGAAATATTGATGACTCTTGGCCTCTCGCGGAAGTATGGAATACAGAGTTTGACCAAATCAACTGGGTAAACGGTGTTCACCTGCAGAACTTTGTGAAATCCTTCAACTGTGAGGTCATCAATCAAACATTCGTCATCAATGCCTGCATTATTCACAATGATATCAATGTTCTTCCAAAGCTTTGTCGCTTCTGCGACCAGCTTCTCGGCAGCATCGTATTGGCTGGCGTCAGACTTGATGGCGTATGCCTCAACGCCAAACTCAGCTATGATCTTCTTGGCTAGGTCTTCGGCCTTGCTAGCAGAAGCTACGTAGGTGATGATAACATTGGCACCGTTTTTAGCTAGAGCGTATGCAATGCCAGCACCGATACCACGAGAAGCACCTGTCACAATTGCGTTTCTGTTCTCGAGGAGCTTGGTCATCTCAATTTGCTTGATCTGCTTGGAGGAACCACCGGGAGGGCGAACAATCGACGAGGTAGGGGGAAATCCCGAGCCTTTATATATAGTATCTCTGGCTCCGCCTTTGTATGGCCTTATCACGAACCTAGGTTCAGCTGGTTCGAATCAGGGATGCTGCTTTCGCATGAGCGATAAGATTATGACTTTCTGTAATAGGCAACTGGTAACGAGATTAGAACGAGATGGATTTATTCACGGCTGTGTAGCTCATCGGCATGAGTCTCTTTAGATAAGCTTTCGGCTCCGTCTGAATAATGGGTTGAATAGTACCTATGGTGATGAGTTAAATGCTGATTTGTAAAAGCTGGCCGATTATTATACGATTCATTTTTTTGTTTAAAGTTTGAAGATCTGCATGGATGGAGAGAGATAGATGGTATGTGTGAGCCACAAAAATTGACAAATCTGAAAAACGTTGATTCGGATTAGATACGCAAATTTAAAATCAAGCTCATAACGACATTTGAACAATTATTCGAAATTTTACCCATATAATTTATTACAAATCGGATGTTCAAACCTTAGGAATTGTCAACAAAATCCAGTACAGGCGTTATTCATCCGAATGAAAGTGGCCAAACAAGTATTTTCCAAAGGAGACTCATGCAGATAATAAAAACCCATTGCACTGCACAGCCTTGAAAAGATCCAGCAAGAACAAACAACCGAAGTCCCAAAATAAATCTGCTTAATGAAAATTGTCAAAAACGAAACTCAAGAGGTCCCTCCTCGTCGGATTATCTGTCTCTCTGTTGTCCTGATCCGCAAATATTCGAACCATGAGATAATATTGTGCTCTTGTGGAATCATTCTCACCGATTAGATGGCCCAGATTGGGGTCACTTCTCAAAACTGACACCTCCCTTATCACATAACGCCATAATTGTTTAGTTCAGCAGTTCGAAATTCCTCCAGAAACGTGATTTGGGTGCAGGCGAGGAGCAGAGTCCATTTCTGCACCTTCCCCTCCTATATGATGCGGACAGCGGACCTTGAGCCATAGATCGGCTATGACGTGCCCTTCAAAGACCGAAGTCCCGTGAGAACCACATCAGGTTCAGCTCTTTAACCTCTCGCTCCAATGAATGGACTTTAGGAAAGCACAGGAACGGTATCGCAGTGAAGGGCACCGTTGTGATTCGGAGATAACAGATCGAAACCCCGACAGAGAGTGCAATCGATAGGAGATTTACCAATTAGGCAACCCATCCGCCGATTTGGGTAAAGCTCGTTATTGCTTGCCAAATCAAATTATATTCTTCTTCTTATCTCTACAGTTAATCTTCAGATTTTGATTTGTAGATGAGAAAACCCAGTTTTTGTCTCCTTAAGAATGACTTGATCTTCCCATTGGGTCTATGTAACATTTTTTGGCAGGGTTTGATAGTATATCAAAGCTAAAAAATGTCTACAGCAGAAGCAAAGACAAGTATCAATGTTGAATTGGAAGCACTTGGCTCAGGATCGCCGGAGTACTTTCATGATGAAACTGAAAAACTAAGAGTGCAGTTTAGTACGTTCTCTTTGATCAGCGTAGGTTTTTCAGTTACGGCCACATGGGCTGGTTATGGCTCCTCCGTTGCTGCCAGTTTCATTTACGGTGGTGCACCAGCTGTTGTATGGACCTTGCCTGTTGCTGCAATCTACCTCACTCTTGTTGCGATTGGTATGGCTGAGCTTGCATCAGCATATCCTTCTACTGGTGGCCAATATCACTGGGTTTATATGGTTGCGCCAGACAATTGTAAAGTTTTCCTATCATTTTTCTGTGGCTGGTCATTAACAGTCGCATCATGGTTTGCTGCATGCTCTTTGTGTCAGGCTTGTGCTGGCTTTGTCTTCAACATGGCTTCGATGAAAAATCCTGATTTTGTTGCCACGGAATGGCAACTGTATCTCCTGTACCTTCTATTCTATGTGGCGTGCACTTCAGTCAACGTGTTTGCTTCTAAATGGCTTGCACAGGTAAACAACTTGATCATGATGGTTTCAGTTATTGGTTTGATTGTGTCAGGTTTGTCAATGTTAATCTGTCACAAAGCGGGATTTAGATCAAACTCTTTCGTTTGGACTGATTATACGAACTCAACGGGGTGGAGTTCTAATGGTCTAACGTTTCTTCTTGGAGTTGCTAATGCATGCTTCGGTTTGTTGGGAGCAGACGGTGCTTCTCATTTGACAGATGAAATAGATTTACCAGGCAGAAAGGTTCCTCTTGCTATGATTCTTCCACCAATCCTTGGTTTCCTCACTGGTTGGCCTTTCTCGATCGTCGTTGCTTACTGCGCGAAAGATCTTGAATCCGTCATGACATCATCCTTCCCAATTGTGGAAGTTTACTATTCTGCAACCGGAAGCATTGGCCTCACAATTTTCTGTACCTTCCTTATTATGGTCACAATGTTTGGTGGTGCTATCGGCTCTCAAGAAGTGAACTCAAGATCTAGTGCCGCTCTGGCAAGAGATGGAGGTATGCCTTTTCCAAACTTTTTTGGAAAAATTGACACTAAGTGGAGGGTTCCAATTAATGCAATGCTCCTGCAAGGTGCCTTTGTTTTCCTGTACGGCCTAGCCCAGTTGGGATCGTCGGCCGCTTTCGTTGCTGCGGTGAACTCTCTCTCTCTCTTCTGCATGGTCTCATACACTCTCCCGCAAGCAACACTACTAGTAAGAGGGAGAAGCATCCTTCCACCAAGATATCTTGATCTTGGGTACTACTTCGGCCATTTCGTGAACATCTCGTCAGTCCTGCTTACTCTGTTGTTTGGGGTGATCTTTTGTTATCCAACGTACAAAGACATTACTCTTCCAAACATGAACTGGGTCTCTGTTACCTGTGTCGGTATAGCTATTATACTGGTATTTGGTTGGTTTTGTGGACTCAGAAAAACATATCAGGGGCCAGCAATGAATTTTGGAAAAATCAACAGACTTCGTGAGGAAGCGCTTGTCAAATGATTCACAGGCACAGTTTATGACATCATGTTTGGCCTAGATGCAGACTAGTGATCTTTTCAAATGATAACAACACTGTTATATACCTAATAATACAAAACTTGGCATTTCTAGTTTCATCTTCATAATCATAGGCCCTGCCGTTGTCAATCGAAATGTTCACCACAAGAGATGACTTAATCATTATTTTCAGAATTATCACAGATTATCTTGGGAACTTTTTTGCAAAAACTCGAATTTCTAAAGAATCCCATATAAACGCCAAAGTTTAGTCCCTTTCTACGGGACATATACAAATTATTACACTATCGTCGATATCTACAGTCACATGCCTGAGGACGAGTATTGTTAAACTCGGGTAAGAAGTCGAGCTCACAGGTTTTTACCGGTGACTATAGTTGCAGAGCAGTAAAATAGATCTTACTGGTTTGGCTGAGGATATTTGAGGCCCTGATCCATCGCTATCGGCGCTATCAAGGCCAGACATCAGCAGTGCGGCCGAATATTCGCTATCAAATTTGAAAGCGTCTCGTTACGGCTTTCCGGAATGGGATTCGTCCTATCTGCCAGGTCTGCGGTTCTGGAGAAAGAGTACTTGGACCATAGATTAAGCACTATTCTCAAGCTGATGTTGATTAGTAGATCACAAGACTCAGACTTGAGGTTTGGCCAGTTACGTCTTTGCACAGGGTACAGTAGATGATTTTACCGACTGGCCAATGCGCGGGTAAAAGATGTCAACAGTCTACATTTTGCCAAACTGACGGAGATGTGGGGGAGGAGGGGAGGGGCACGTGATTCAGCAAACCACGACCTGTATCTTAACGGATTTCTGCCCTTCAATAAGAAATGCATTTGAAAACGGATCATATTTCCCAATTATTCGTTCATGATTTCCATATCGTTTAAAGTATAAGTGAAATCTGCCTTGCTTATTGCGTGCCAAATCCACCAAATGGGGGGTAAGATGAATCAAAGTTCGTTCCCAATCTCCTCTTTTCTGCAGGCAGGCATATAGCGTTTATCTTTCGGGCATCGGGTTGCATGCTGATAAGCTTGTAGTTTCTATATTGGATTGTTGCCCAGTGCTATATCACGCTTCTGACTGCCGTGTTTGGGCACCTCATACATCATATCTGATAAGCACGAAAACAGAACGCATTACTATAAAGTGTCAACGGCAACCGTCTTTGGAAACCGAACCCAAGCGTTATGATTTTAGCAGACCCGCCCCGACAACAAAGATGACTGTTCCTCCTCCCAAAGATCTTTCCGAACTCGCCCCAAGTGGCACCCTTTCAAACGTTGAATTTTCGGTTGAGGGAGATGTTAAAACCGCAAAAATCAAGAACCCAATCAAGGATGAGAGATCTCTGAAACCCACAGTCGACGATTTGACTGTTTCTGAGCCCGTGACTGTCGATAAGATTGCCGAGAAGCTCGAGATATACGGTGGTGCTATCGTGAAGAATCATCTATCTGAAGAGATCGTTGATAAAATGTGGGATGATATCTCCCCGCATTTCAAGAAAAGAACCTGGAACGGTGACTTCTTTCCACAAGAAACCTTGAGAGTCACTGCTACTGTTTGCAAGTCTAAAACTGTTGCTGAAGATTTCATGTGCAACCCATTGTTCATGGAGCTTTGTGCACGCTTTATTGGAAAGAAGAATACCTTCGTCATTGGAGATGAGCTTACTACAGCTTACTCCGAACCACAGCACTGTTCTTCAACTTTGTTGAGTATTGGTCCAGGTGCCAAAGATCAGCCTTATCACCGCGATGACATTATCCACCACAATATCTGTCAATACCGTGAGAAGTACGAGTACGGCCATGAAACTGCCATTGCCTGCGCTATAGCACACAACAAAGCCACTAAGGCTAATGGTGCGACTCGCTTTGTTCCAGGTTCTCACCTGTGGGACCACCAGCGTGTCCCAAAGCCTGAGGAAGCTGTTTACGCTGAAATCGAGAAGGGCGATGCTTTCTTCATGCTGGCTTCTTGCTTCCATGGAGGCAGCGCAAACACCACGAAAGACGAATGGCGTAACATGAGCTTCATGTTCATGACTCAAGGTTTGTTGAGACAGGAAATCAATATCTTTCTCGAGACTCCTCTTGAGTACTTCCAGTCGCTATCAGTTCAGGCTCTCAAGAGCATTGGGGTTGCTGTCAGCCAACCGTTCTGTGGATGGTACAGGGATCTGGAAGATCCTCTCAAGGTTATGAAACCAGAGTCAAGTAACGGCAGTGACGATATTGAAAACGCATTCAAATTAGTTGTCTGATTTTCAGAGAGCTTCGCTGGTTCGTGGTTCTTGGTGCTTACGAATCAAACCTCGAGTGATTTTGACGATTTATTGCTAGTTTAGAGTTATATACGACATGCGGGTTTTTGCTTCTTCGTTAGAGTAATTCCTCCACTTGTAGCTAGGTTTGCTTTCGATGAAAAGTGGAATATACCGAGCCTGCACTTAGTTCTATTGTACGGCATCAGAAAACTAAGTACGCGCTCAGGATTGAGTACGTAAATTAGGCTGCAAGGCTTCTTTTTTTCCGAATCTGGTTCTTAGTCATACTATATCATGCCGGATACAACTTATGCGCAAAAGGCTGACAGATTTCACTCAGGGTGGAGAAGTTCAGTAGCTGAGAAACTATATGTTCACCATTCTCTAATAGGCAAGGAAAAGCAAAATAAATTTGATCAATATATAGAACTGTTTTAAATCTTTAGGGTCTCCTTAGGTTCCTCCACACTTTCTGCTTCTACCTCAAGCTCTTCAAAAACATCGACAGAAAAGTGCTTCCGAGCGTAGAATAACCAGTTGACAATAGCAACAAAGGCAGTAGCACCCAAAACAGCAATAGTGTAGTTCATAGTAGTAGCAGTGACTGGCTGATAGGATGGAACACACAACCAGGCAGACGCAAACAAAAACCAAACAATACAGATGATGTTCATTGGCTTACCCCATCTGCCTAGGTTGAATAAAGGTACCACTCCTTTGCCGTATCTGTCTTGTTTGAAGACCAAGCCAAGGAAGGGAATCAGATAGGCAACATACATGGTGGTTACGTAACTCCCCGAAACGGCATTCAATGCCGTGTTTGATGCAAAGATGAGAAGACCAATGAGAGTAGCCAATCCTGAACAGAACAGGACCGCCCACACGGGTGCATTCAGTTTTGCATTCACTGTCGCGATTTGTTTCCCGAAAGGAACACTATTGAAAGCTGCAAAAGCCATGACGAGACGACTGGCAGAGGTGAGAACACTAATAATTCCGCAAAAGAAACCCACGATAACTATCAACGCAGACACAGTGGATAGTCCTTCATTGTGCAGTGAATCCACATAGAGCTGGAAAAGGGGAATACCACCGACAGGGTCAAGCAGATTGTCTGGATTCACGATGCAGAAGTTGTAAACAATTACTGCAATCAATCCCATGAGATAGGCACCTGTGTAACCATACGTAATCACAGTGGGAATGTTTTTCTTTGGGTTTGGAATCTCATCTGTCATATGACATGCACCGTCGAAAAGTGAGACCGAAGCAACGGTGGGCAAGATACTCAGGAAAAACACGACACCGTTTGAACTCCAGCCTGTCTCGTTGGTGATTTCTTTGAAAGCGAAGGCGGCTGTTTGCTTTGGGTGGGCTCTTGCCAATAGAGCAACAAGCGTGAAAAGTGTTCCGAGGTTGAAGACATAGTTCGTTAAACGGGCCACCAGAGGCAAGAGTCTCGTGCCGAATATGTTGACTACTGTCGCCATCAAAATACTGGCCAAGAAAAGCAAGTAGTAGTGATAGGTATGGCTCACATAGTCAGGATGATGCATAAAAACCAACCCCAAAACAAGGTCAGCATTAAAAAAACCAGTAGCAGTGACTCCAAAGATCCAACAAGCACATGACAGTATACCACTGAGATAAGCAAGACCTCTATTATACTTTTGAGGATAGTATAGATAACTCCAGTAAACCAGAGCAGAGGAGTGCGGATGAACTGAAGCCATCTCCGACATGGAGTAGGCAGTAATCAAGCAGAAAACGCCCGCAAACAAGTACGCATAGAAGAAGAACGGAGCTCCTCCAACACCTATGACGGTGGAAAGATATGTTCCCAGAGTAAGAGGGGTTCCGATTGAACCGTAAACAATTCCAACAACACCCCAGATATCAAAATTCTTCTCCAAGACAACATCGTGGTCAGATTCTTTTATTTTGAATACTTCACCTGTCTCAGAATCGGGGATCTCACTTACCTCTAAGCCGGTGCTGGACTTAGAGTTAGCTTCGTTCTTCAAAATGCCTGCCATTGTTCAGTATTAGTTCTGTTTACACTAAAGAGACATCGGCCAAGACCATAAGGTTTCAGGTAGTCATTTATATATTTATTCTCTGATCATTATCTCGCAGTATTTCGATCTTGTAAGCAGCCCGGATGATGGCTTTTCAGCATGTCGAGTGATAAGAGATAAGAGATTGCGTGTCACACTTCAACGATGTGCTTATAGTTTCCGACTCGTTTGTAGTTGCCTGACTTTGTGTATTTGGAGTCCTGCCAGGACCAATTTGTGTATTTGATAAGGATTCATTATCCGGGAGCTAGATAACGGTCCTATCAAAGCATTCTCAATGAGCGAGTTGAATTTAGCTCCTGAAAAGTGGCCTATCATGCCAAGATTAATTCGTCAACAATAACCAAAGTGATGAATTTTTCGGCAGTCTGCAGGCTGCCCCTATCGTTTAATGTCTCCTCTGTAATCAGATTAATTTTTCACACGTAAGGGCAAAGACAACTACATGCAAGATGAGAAGATATCGATTTTTTTCCTCGCTGGTTTGGCGCAAATACGTAGAAAAATTGCGCACCGCTAGGTAGCCAAGACGGACATTGTGTCTGGTATGCTATGCAAAACCATCCCTTCGTTGAAGTGGTCTCGTTGCCCGCCTCGATTCAAGCCAATAATAGTGTCGGATCAAGTTCTCGTATCACTGATAACCAGCTGACCTGGTCTCCATTTCGCCTTCTTTCCCAGACTTTTTTTATAACACGTTTGCCACGTTTCATACTGTCCACGCAGTGAGGCTCTATTGTTTGCAGCCATGAGGAGACTCTTGCTTGACCTTCTGAAGATGTTGCTTCGCAGCAAATGACAAAGCTTGGCCAGAAAAGGCCGAAACCGGGAATATCCTTCGTAATCTCTTCGTTTATTTCAATGTGGTCAATCCCAGAGTCCACAAGAACTTGCAATTCATCCGGGTCTTGCAACTTCACCTCTCTCATAAAAAGCAGTCTCATAGCAATATGAAACATCACAGCTTGATGATACACTATTAATGGATTCAGAGAACTCATATTATTATTGAATGGCGGAGGTTCACATTCAGCTAGCTCCTGCTCAATCGCCATCACTGTGCTGTCTCGAGCTTTTGAAAAGTCCGCAACCTGCAGGTAATTCACTATGTTCGACAAACAGGTTAACATCCCTGGCGTGATTCCTGTATTGCGATACATCAGTGATTGAGCCATGTTCTCCTCTGGATAGCGGATAAACTCCAGATCCGAAACTGTCATGTGCCTGTTACAAACATCGTCGCTGACATTGTAGAGTGTGCTGAAGAGGTAGGTTAGTTTAGTCATCTGAGCGAAAAATAACAGGGCACCAGGTACGCTTTCCTGATCTTCCAGTGCTGGTACTAGACCTCCTTCTCCGGAATCGCTGATGGTTTTCAGAGCTTCAACCGCACCTCTGAAATGAATCTGCCACTCGTCTGAGTTTGACAAAACATCGGTGGCCAACAGAAAATAGATGGAAGCAACTAGAAAGCTCACTTCTTCACTCGTCGCTGCTTCTTTCCAAGCGTATGAGGCGGAGACAAAATTGAGACCCCTAATCTTGTGAAAATTCCAATACTGGCGATAATCGACGCCTTGATACTCAGGGGCTATGAAACTGAGACCTGCACCGGTAGACAAAAAACTCGAACACATGGCGCATACCGTATGTAGAAGTGCTCTTTGAATCTCGGCTGAGCGGGATGAGTCCAGTGCCTCCTTCAACATCAAGTTATACGGATTGACCTCAGTTTCATCCAGGGGTGTTAGAATTCTGTGCAAATATGTATCCCAGAAGTCGAGAAGTATGACCTCAATCTCCAAATCATGTTGGAGACCCACGAACGACGCTTGTTCGAGTCTCTCACGAATCCTGCTTTCGGGACCCAGAAAGAAACCTTGGGGACTGCTGTATGAGGTTGGGACTATCTCGCCGTGGCTGTCACTCTCATATTCTGGGAATTGACGTGCATTCTGGAAACTGCAAGAGGCATCAAACACGTTGAAGGGACCATAAGAGAAGTCATCCTTGCTTTGAAAGCTCTTGGCTGTGATGAACACAGATGCCATATCGATCCGGTCCAAAAAGTAGTCGATCTGCAGATCATCGAGCAGTTGATTCTCCTTCCACTCATAGAGTATCAAGCTTCTGTTCTTTTCAGGCGTTCGTTTTAGGGGATTTCTTTTATTGTCCCCCCAACAGAGCTTCACCATGTACCCCTCGCATTCAACACCATAGGCCTTGCAGTTCTTGCAACTTGGTCGCTCTTCATCGCACTTGACGCCTCGCCTGCGACACGTCCAACAACCGGTGAAGCGTTTTGTACCTTTCTTGGTTATACTTTCTCGCTTGGTCATGCCGGCTTGCTCAAAAAAACCCTCTGAGTGGAAGGCTGCCAAAGTATAGTTGGTAACCGATAATATGGGTGCTACTCTCGATGGGCATTACGTAATCTGTAAATTCGCTCTGAGTTGCCTGCGCCCATGTTTTCGGAGCCTGCTTTGCAATCGGAATGCTAAGACTCGATTAGATAAAGACATAGGCTGCCAACTATAAGTATGCTCCAAAGCACCCCTTTAAGATGTATAAAACTTGAATCAGTCTAGTGACTTCACCAATTTACAATAATGACTGTTGCCGAACCCACAATTACATTCAGAGGAACTTCCTCCACATACAACGATATCGAGCTCTTCCGTGAAGGCGAAATTGGTAAAGCAAAGGTACTCAACAGGGTTAAGGATGACAGGGTTTTGAAACCCACAGCTGAGGATCTCACTGTTTCCGAACCTGTTACAGCAGATAAGATTGCAGAGAAGCTTGAGATTTACGGAGGTTGTAGAGTTAAGAACTACCTTCCAACTGAAGTTGCTGATCAGATCTGGAATGAGGTAGAGCCTTACTTTGGTGGAGGAAGAAAATGGGAAGGTGATTTCTTTCCTAAAGAAACTAGCAGAGTCTGTGGAATTATGAACAAGTCCAAGACTGCTTGTGAGAGATACCTGACTCATCCTTTGCTCACGGAGGTTGCGGCGCGCTTCCTTGGTAAGGAAAACGCATTTATCATGGGGCAAGAACTGATTACGGCTTATTCTGCACCTCAGCTCAACTCATCCGTGACCTTCAACATCGGCCCAGGTGCTCATGGCCAGCCTTTGCACCGTGATGACATTATCCACCACAACATCCGCAAATACCGTGAGAAATACGAGTATGGTAGTGAGACCGCTCTCGGTTGCATGCTCGCCCATAGCACAACCACCTACTACAACGGTGCTACTAAGTTTATTCCAGGCTCGCATTTGTGGGACCACTACCGTGTTCCCAGTGAGGACGAGTGTGTCTACGCTGAGATGGAGAAGGGTGATGCTTTCTTCATGTTGGCTTCCTGTTTCCATGGAGGCCACGCCAACACTACGAAGGACGAGCAGCGCAAACAAAGTATCTTGTTCATGACTCAGGGAGTATTGAGACAGGAGGAGAACTTATATCTCGAAACCCCTCTGGATTACTTCAAGACGCTCTCCGTTGATGCGGTGAAGGCCTTTGGAATTCCTTCTAGTGATCCAAAGCTGGGTTATGTGGGAGATCTCGTCAACCCTCTATACCTCGTGAAGCCGGAGCTTGAGAACGAAAAGGGTGCGGATGATCCTTTTGAGAAAACATATCAATTAGCTTGAGATTCGTAGTGCATTCAATCTCCAATTTTATGGCTTAATATGAACTCGTAATTTATTTCCCAATAGAGCTAATTGCTCTCTTTAGCATAATATTTTCGTTTACAGGTCTGATGTCAAATACGAAATCGCCGATTCGCTGAAAATGCCGTTGAAATCGAGTAATACCGAAATTTCCTGGAGGCGACATGGAGGCAGGTGGTAGCGAAGAAATCAAAAGCTTATCTGAGATAAGATAAGCTAACCTACCGGAGCAGAAAACTGGTTTTTGCAAACCTCGGAGGGGCATTTGTCGAAATATAATACTTTGAAGCCTTCATCGGTTTTTCTTCTCGGCCCTGTAACGGTGTTGAATTATACTTTGGATCAGCAAGTGTCGTATGTCTGTTCTAGTTACTGGGGGTACGGGATTTTTGGCCCTGTACGTGATCGATGTCCTTCTAGAGAGTGGATATACCGTCATTGGCACGGCAAGATCGGAGGCAAGGTATGCCCCAATGTTGAAAGAATTTGAGAAAAAATACCCCAACGTGAAGCTGAGCTATGAAATAGTGCCGGAAATTGGTGCTGAGAATGCTTTTGATGCTGTCTTGAAAGGTCATCCTGAGATCAAATACGTTTTGCACACGGCCTCGCCAGTTACGTTTGGCTTGAACAAGCCTCTCAAAGAGGCTTACCTGGACCCAGCAGTGAACGGCACTCTAAACATTTTGAAGTCTGTTCAAAAGTATGCGCCGCAAGTGACAAGAGTGGGCATCACTTCCTCTGACTCTGCAGTGGTTAGAGAGACCACTGACTTTGTCCATTACACCAACCAAAGCTGGAATACTATCACGTGGGAGGATGTAACGAGCGATCTTGAGGCTTATGTTGCTGCCAAAACAATTGCTGAGAAAGCAGCCTGGAAGTTTGTCAAAGACGAAAAGCCCAGTTTTGCATTGACTACCGTGTGTCCTCCCTACATTTTCGGACCTCAGTTGTTTGATTCCTTGTTGGGAAAGACCTTGAACTTTTCGAATGAAATTTTCTACACAAGTGCCACGTCTGAGCATACTCCCGAATTCTTGAACCAGCCAGCAGAGATGTCTGTTGATGTTAGGGACGTTGCTTTGTTCCACAAGTTTGCTATTGAACAGGAAGCCACAAAAGGACAAAGGTTGTTCATCGCCAAAGAGTTTTTCACTTACGTGTCTCTGCTCAAACTTATGAATAAGCATTTCCCTGATATTGGACTTCCCAAAACTGGCGATGCCGGAAAAAGCCCTGCATTCAGTTTTGACGTGTCCAACGTGGTTGAGCTTGTTGGTGGTCATGATTTCATTCCGCTGGAAAAGTCTGTCGTAGACACAGTCGCCCAGTACGTCAAGGTAAATGGACACTTTTGAATTTAAAGTCTTATCTTTGAGCATCTGCTTATTGCTCGTTTGCTGCCACACTAAATCACTTCCAATCTCTAAAAGATGCTTTCAAGTATCCTCGAAAAAAGTTAGCAGGCTGACACCTAATTTATTTCTACTTTCAATAATTCACCAACATTTCGCGATATAAATAAATCTCAACAGAGCATTAAGCATGCCCTACGTGCAAATTGTTGAATACAGATAAGCTGCATGCAGTCTTTTTTGGTCTTATGTATAAGTAATCTAACTATTCAGATTTAGACAATAAATTCAGGACCGGCTTCAGCGGCCTTTCTAACCTCAGCAATGGTATGGAAGTGGATGTCACTGAAGAACTTGGCCTTCTGCTTAGCAACCAAGTCAGCTGGAAGACCCAAAGCATGAGAAGCAACCCACAACTTGAATTCACCGGAGTAAATCTTGTCTTGGTCCTTTTCAGCGTTACCCTCAACAATTTCCTTGACAATATCAGTGAGGGAAACCTTGGTGACGGTCAAGTCCAAGTCACTCAGGTAGGCAGGCAGAATCTTGTTCCAGGAGTTGGTCTCGCCAGCAATGAAGGTGATGTCCTCCCATGGCTCATTACTTAAGAAAAGGTTGGTAATAGCCTTGGCAATATCTCTGGTTGAGGTGAATGAAACCAACTCATCACCAGTGCCTGGAATGGTCAAAGTCTTCTCCTTCAGGTTCAATGGAAACATATCGAAATCTTTGATGTATCTGTTGCTTGAAGGGTTGAAGTAATCCGCCAAGTAACCAGTGGACAGCAAAGTATATTGCAACTGATCTTCACCCTTTGGGAGAGCTCTCAGCTTCTCTCTGATAGGGTTGTGGCAGAAGTAATAGAACGATGGCTGATCAGGGTAATTCAAAAGATCACTGCCGTACTCGGATGGAATGAACTTTCTGCACTTTGGAGTCTTGAGCATGGCATCGATCAAAAGGTTGTGAATGGTAACATTAGTCTCGGAATAATCGAGAATGGTGGACACCAAACCGTCACAGTCCTTCAGGGCTTCGACAAGAGAATCAAGCGAGGTAAAGTCAACCAATCTGAAGTCAACACCCTCCTTGTTCTCGTACCATTCCTTGCGGCTTCTGGCCAAAACGACCACCTCGACGGATTTCTTCTGGAGTTCCTCAACTTGGTACTTGGAAAGGTCACCTGGACCTGCGATAGCAACCTTCATTGTTGTTTATGCTTGATGATTATTAAAGTTGAGGTAGTAAGCAATAAGCTGCTGATTATACTTTTTCAAATTAGATCATTTTTCTCAAACAGAAGTCCGATCTCTTCCTTTATAGGTATCTCCCGCTTAGTAAAGCGTCGACCCCATTCGTAATCCTCGATTGAGCTGCAGGGTTGACCTTCCTGTTTTGTTATAAACGGCAGTTGAGGACCAAATCTGGCTGATTAGTTACTGACACGATAATGAGTTGACAGGTTGAGGCCACAGGGATGTAATTCAGGTGTCTACTACTGCTGTTTTTTATTTGATTTCAACAGCCAAAAAAAAAGAGAGAGCTTTGTCGACACAAGACAGTCAAGAGCATATCATTACTAGCTTTCAGGTTCTGCCCACTCTGCCGGACTGCCATGTCAAAGAAGCTGCCAACACGCAAAAGAACAAAGAAGTTCACTGGCTGCTGGACATGTCGTAAGAGAAGGGTAAGTTGCGACGAGACGAGACCTGTTTGTGAGAACTGCAAGTCAACAGGAGTTGAATGTGGGGGATATGTCATCAAATTATGCTGGCAACGGGACTCAAAGGACTCTTCCATAGCGTCGTTCGATGGTACAAGGAGCGCAATACTGTACCGATGGAAGGAGGAGGATCTTTTGAGCAGAATAGAGGTGGACTACTACTTAGAGAGAATAGAGACGGTGTCCTTGTACAAAGAAGTGAAAAATTCTAAGCCTGAAGACGGATACGGTTGTGGTCCGTTTTCCGTTTTCAGAGCTGGGAAGGACTACCAAGCGATACAGCCAGAAAAGTCTCCAGATAGGATATCAGAGATTGAGGCGAATCCAAGCTTTGACGAGGGTCATAGCTTCCCCCAAGTAGTTGATGAGGATTTGGCAGCGTACTATCCAACACCATTGACTCCCCTGAAATCAAGATTTGACATAGAACAGAAGTTGCAAGACATCTCGTTTTCTGGACTGAATGGGAGCCTCAAAACGGAAACTTTACTACTCGAATTCTGGGATCTGTATCTGAGCAAGCTTATGACCCCCGTGGATGACTCTAATGAGACAAACCCTTACCAGTTGATCCTGAACACCGCTCTGACGGATCCAATATCTCTGGAGATACAAAAGGCTGTTATCCACTCAACGTGTGCGACTTGCTCCACATTTCTCTCCATTTGTAGAGATCGCACGGATGTACCACAGGAATACAGAGACCTCAAGTTTGATGACTATTGGAAGTTTCACAAAATGCAAGCCCTCGACTTTGTTTCCGCTGCATATCCTCTGAAAGAAATATTATCAAGCCAGGATTTGGGCCTGCTGATGGCATCCATGTTTTTCCTTCTGACAATTGATATTTTCCACAACTCGTCAGAGTGGCAGATCCATTTCAGAGGTGCAGTTTCAACGCTAAAGTCCATGAAGGCCTTTGAGAACTTTTCCATTGAATCATACCTTGATTACGACACCGACCTATCTCACGCGATAGTGTTTTTTGCCCAGCTCACGAAGCTTACCTACCTCTTCAGTACGCTTTATCTTTCTGACGAGGACGTCTTCAACAAGTACATGTCCGTCTTGGAGTTCGAATCTATATGCATCCTTGAAGATGACGATAGCAACTCTCTGTTGTACAAATATGAGGGTGTCACCAACGGTCTGTTAAAAAGCTTAACTGACGTTATCAAGTATTTGCAGTTCAGAGATTCGCATGAGACGGAGGTGAAATCAATCTCAGAAATCGAAAAAGACCTTATCAAGTGCAAACCTGTGTTTAAATCTTTGGACGACGACCCTGTGAACTCCAAAATTTTGCATTACCAATCCACTATCTTCTACGTTGCGGTGAAACTTGTTTTTCTGAGGGAGATCAAGAACGAGCGCCTCTCCGACTTGCAGGAATTAGTGAACGTGGGAATCGACCATGTGGAGCTCAACGACCAGATATCACAGTCGTCCAAGGGCTCTGGCCTATTCTGGCCCTATTTTGTGATTTGCTGTGAAGCAAATACGGTTGAAGGCCAGTCGAGACTAAAGAAATGGCTCGAAACTGTTAACCCGTTCGTACCTAGTATGAAGCGTGGTAGTCGGGTTATCTATGCTGTTTGGGACAGAAGAAGTAAGGGAGAAGATGTTAGTTGGATTACCGTTATAAGGGACACGGACCCAACATTACTCTTATTTTAGAGTGAACAATAGAGTGGAGGTCAGTTGGATTGCGGTTACCAACGGTTTTTAATTTTTAATTTTTAATTTTTTTATTTTTTTATTTTAGCACGGTTAATAACGAGAAAAATAGCTGGATTACGATAATATGGTACGCTCTTCATCTCACGAAGGCGAAGAATAATATTTTTTTCAGTTACTAGTGGGTAGTTTTCAAAGTTCTTTTTTTGCTCCACCTTCATGCTGAAATTCCGCTTTGCCATCGAGCAGTTGTGGCTGGGGTCCAAGTAGCCGCCGAGTTCATCGAAAAATTTGAATTTCCGTTGAACGCACCGCCTCTAGAGAGAATGGTCCTCAACAGACGCTTGCCGGCAAGACCAACAATGCCGACTGCCTATTGGAACGTGTAATCGGATAGCTGGACCGTTTCACAGATTAAAACACACTGACGCAAACTTCAACGCGATAGAATGCTAGATTAGGTCGCGTATAACCAATAAAAACGAAATGATTGTTGATGCGGCTCGGTATGTCTTGCCGTAAAGGACAAGCAGAGTAATTTAGAAGTAGTGCTCCGGCAGATGTCCCCGATTGGCTCAGCGCTTATCTTGCTTATCTACGCTAAGGCACCAGAGGCGCATCTCGACGGTGCTGACACCACCACAGGCCCTTCAGCTTAGCCAATGGACCGACGACAATATGGTATATTATCTTTAGATTATGCAGACGGTATCTCTATTGATGCGAGTGTCTGATGCGAGAGTTTGTCGAAATCTTGTATTAAAGAACCGGCAAAGTCACACCTCTAATTATACCAGAGTCTACCTCGGTGTGCAAAGCAAGCATGTCGTCTTCATCACAACAAGAAAGTTCCAAGAACACGGAAGAGAAATCTGTGGGAGTGAGGGTCTTAGTTGACGACTATGAAGAAGGTGAAGTTGGTATGGTCCCTGTCGAGAAGAAGGGTGATGGTGAAGTTGAGCTCGAAAAGAACTTCAGTCTGTTGACCGTCGTTGGTCTGGTGTACTCTTCGTTTGCTACACCCATTGCTTTAGGTACCTACCTCTCGCTGGTGGTCGGAGTTGGTGGAGCTCCGTTCTTCTTTTACTCTTACCTGATGTGCGGTGTTTTCAGTTTGCTGACGGCGTACTCTATGGCCGAGCTGGCCTCTGTCCATCCACATGCGTCTGCTCTGGTCCTGTGGACCCAGCTCTTTGCTAGTCCCAAATATTCGAGAGTGCTTACTTACTTCACTGGTTTCATTTCGTGTGCATCTTGGATCTTCGCATCCTGCGCTGCTGCCTTCTTTCAGGCCGACTTGATTTTGGCCATGGCTTCGATGTGTTTCCCTAACTACGTGATCCAAGACTGGCACACTTACCTGGTCTTCTTGGCCGCATCTACCTTTGCGTTGGGCTTGAATACCTTCTCTATGAGGGGTGTTGCATTATTGGCCAACTCCATGAACTATGTTATCAATGGAGGTACTATCTTTATCTTCGTCGCGCTGTTGGCTAGAGCATTCCCAAAACAGCCAGCCGAGTATGTCTTCAAGGAGGTTGTCAACGAAACTGGTTGGGGCTCAAAAGGTGTTGTGTTTTTCCTCAGTATAACTCCATCCGTTTCTGCTGTTGCCGTTTTTGATGGTGCTTGTCATTTGACCGATGAGGTGCCAAATCCAAAGAAGAACATTCCTTTGGTTCTTACTTACGGTTACACTGCTGCTACTTTTATTGGTCTGATTTCCGTCATTATCTACATGTTCTGCATTGTGAATCCGGAAAACCTGCTTGCTCCTGTCGGTGGCCAGCCCTTCTTCCAGCTTTTCGAAGACTCCATGCACAGCAAGCCCTTGAGTATTATCTCTGCTCTGTTTGTCACCTTGACATTTGTCGGAGGCACCAATGCTACACTGACATCAACAAGTCGTCTGGTGATGGCTTTCGCCAGATTCGGAAGTCTTCCATATGGCAAAGCAATTGGTTCAGTTAACAGAAAATTCAAGACCCCTGGCTGGGCCATTCTATTTGTCTATGTGTGGATGATCTTGCTTGGTCTCTTGATTTTTGCCTCTTCTGCAGCACTGAATGCAGTTATGGGAAGTTTTTTGACCTGTATGTTTGTGTCTTATTGTTTCCCATTTATCTCCTTGGTGCTCACGAAAGACAGATACGGTGAAGGTGTGAAACCTCTGTTCAATCTTGGTAAATGGGGAAGACCAATCAACATCATCTGTATCTTTTGGTTTATGTTTGCATCCGGCTGGTTGTGTGTTCCTTCGTACGTGCCAGTTACTGCCAACGGAATGAACTACACAGTTGTTGTTTTGACTGCCACCATCGTTGTTGCAACTGTGAACTGGGTGTTTTTTGCGAGGAAACACTTCCACTTTGTTGCCGAGGTGGATGAGTCGCAGTGGGAATCGAAGTAAGATATGAAGAAATAATCTTGCTGTGGAAATTTTTTTTATTGCTTTGCGAAACGTCACTACCTTGATGTTCCGATTTTTACTCTTTCCGAGTGTTTCGATAGAGGAGTTTGGTCGAATAATTAACAGATTCTTTACTCTTTACAAAATTAAAATGTTCTGTATGACAAATAAATGACTGGTTTATGAAAATCTTTTTCACCTAAATTTCAGGGATCCGTAAAGCGAGCAGTTTTAGGTATTGAGTGATAGTAAACGTATTTTGTGAACTTATGCACTCTAGGAGTATAAAAAAAGATCATGGTTATCTTAAAATGATACATAGCTTTATTTGAGCGTAATATATAATGTCGCAGTAATGGTATTCAAAGCTTCAAGCGGTTACCTTGTAGGACTCCTTGAAATGAGGTCTTCTGTAATCCGACTCCGGAAGCAAGTACTCGATGGCATCAATGTTATCGACATGGCCACAGAATGGCTGACTGAGTTGCAGTCCCATTGCCTTCAAGGCTTCTACGGAGAGAGATCTCAAGTAGTCGAGATCAGCTCCCAACAAAACCATCTCCTCCTGTCTCAGAGTACCCTGAGTCATAAACAGAATGATGATTACTCTCTCTTCATCCTTAGTGATGTTAGCGCTACCACCGTGGTAACAGGAAGCCAACATGAAGAACGCATCTCCCTTCTCTAATTCAGCGTAGAAAGCATTCTCGTCGGATGGCTCACGGTAATGGTCCCACAAGTGCGAGCCAGGAATAAATCTGGTGGCACCGTTCTCCTTGGTCGTCCTCTTCAAAGCCAAAACAGTTCCAATGGCAGTCTCGGTACCGAACTCATAAGTCTCCATCTTTCTGCGAATGTTGTGATGAATAACATCGTCTCTGTGAAGCGGCTGGTCCTCTGCACCAGGACGAACAGCAAAAGCCATACATGAGTTGAGCTGAGCCTCAGAAGTACCAGTAACGATTTGGTCTGGTCCAATTCTGAAAGCGTTCTCACGCCCGAGAAATTCGTTGGCAACAGCGAGGTTGGTAGGGTGAGCAAGGAATTTTTCAGCGATGGTCTTGGATTTCAGGACAGTACGACCAACACGGGCAGTGGTTGGTGGTAGGAAGTTCTGAAGATCATCCGTAACACCTTGTGCGTCAATGTAGGGTCTGAGGTCGGCAAGCATCTGATCACAATCCTCTTCGGCAATAAAGTTTCTGACAATTGCACCACCGTAAATGGCAACCTTTTCCTTGATCTTCTCAATAGTAATCGGCTCAGAAACGGTCAGGTCAGCAGCAGTCACGTTCAATTTTCTGTCGTCCTTCACGATTTCAGGAATCGATACGAGGTGAAGGCCTTCTTGGTCGACCTTGTCGTGAAACTTCAGCTCTTCGAGCGTTGTGGACATTAACGTAGTCATGTTTTGTTGTGTTTTACAATAATCTGCTAGATTTTCTGGTTATTGAACAAGATCAAACGCCTCGAAAACACCATAGAGAGCGAATTCTTTGAGCTTTATAGCGGGATATTTCCCCAGCTGAGAGCTTCTCCCACCTAGGCCAACTTACCTTGCCAGTTCAGACAGGAAGTCAAACCCGATAACGGATATTTCAAATCCTTGAATCCCCTCTTCGAGATTGGCGCGAGCACACTGCCGGATTCGATATATGCATTGATAAGACATCATCTAAGATAAGCCCGCCGAGGACTTGACAGAAATAGGAAGGCAACCGCGAAGGCAAAATTTCCATTTTTAATGAGTCGAGAATACAAATGAATTGAACGTTAGACTGATTTCGCCAGCGATCTAATTTTTGGCATTGTATTACCCCTGCCATATCTTATCTATGGAGTCTGTCCATTAACCTATCAGTAGTATGTAATCTCGCTTCATATCGCAGAAAGTCCTCTACTTCCCAAACACTGTCCTTTTTTCATTCTTCTTTCGTTTATAGAAAATTTAATCTTGTTACGAGTGGGTTGAATGGAAAACACAACGCTTTATTTATTAGAACACAGGATACATTTGGAGAACTAGGGCCTCATACCTTAGTCCTTTGGGTCAATTTTGTAGACGTCCTTGAACTGCGGATAGTCGTAACCACTCTCTGGAAGAATCTTCTTGATTGGATCCTCGTGCTCGTACCAGCCGCAAAAAGGTTGACTGATTTGAAGTCCCAAAGCTGCCAGAGCTGGAATTGACAATGACTTGAAATACTCCATAGAGGTTCCCAAGAAGATGTTCTCCTCCTGTCTGAGGGTACCTTGAGTCATGAACAAAATGGCAATGATCCTCTCGTAATCCTTGGTGGTGTTTGCGCTACCACCGTGGTAACAGGAAGCAAGCATGAAGAAACAGTCTCCCTTCTCCATCTCGGCATAAACGGTCTCGTCCTCCCTTGGAGTACGGTAGTGGTCCCACAAGTGGGAACCTGGGATGAATCTGGTAGCACCGCATTCCTTGCTGGTCTTCTTCAAGGCCAAAGCGGTACCAACGGCAGTCTCACCACCGAACTCGTAGGTCTCCATGTATTTGCGGATGTTGTGGTGCAAAATGTCATCTCTGTGCAGAGGCTGATCTTCCGAGCCAGGTCCAACAGCAAAGGTGATACAAGAGTTGTGCTGAGCTCTAGAGAGACCGGTAACGACCTGGTCATCTCCAAGTCTAAAAAGATTCTCCTTACTCAAAAATCTGTCCGAAACGGCAATATTGAGAGGGTGAGCCAAGAACTTCTCGGCAGCGGTCTTGGATTTAACACAAGTTCCACCAACACGACGAGTGGTTTGAGAAATAAAATTATCAGCAGTGCCTGCACCGTGATAAGCATCCAGGTGGGGCATAATGTCGTTCAAAATGGTATCACAATCCTCCGCTGGAAGATAGTTCTTCACGAAACAACCACCGTAAATCTTGAGTTTCTCTACAATCTTGTCTGGAGTGACTGGCTCGGAGACGGTTAGATCCTCCTTGGTGGGCTTCAACACTCTGGTGTCCTTCTTGATGGGAAGGCTGATGAATTGGGTGCCATCCTCGGCCTTCTTGTCAAGTTTCGTAATGTCGAACACAGTGTGGGTGTAAATATCAGTCATTATAGAGTGCGTTCTTCTAATTTCGTTGAGGTATAGTAGTCTGCAAAGACATGATAAAAATTAGACGTTGTCACCATCTTAAATAGTTTTTGATTTTTTCCCTCCTCTACCAGAGCTTTCAACTTGATTTACTGATAGCGCTCCGCACGCTCACTCAAAACTGGCAACCAAAAACGAGATTGGGCTTCCAATAACGAGATTGATGTCTTATCAGTTCACTACCGTTTTATTTCTGAACGAGTAAAATTGGGATCCTGCAAAATAAAATAAGCCAATTATATCTCAGATATAGGTTATCCGAGCAATTCTAGAATTCGTAGCGGTATTAAAAGAGGATGCTTTCGCTTTGAGGGCGGGAATCTCATGATTTTGATATCTCAGTCCAAGCTTACATACCAAACGTACCATGCAAGCTCAGATAAGAGGTCAGATCTGATAACGGATATCTCAAATGAAATAAAATTCGCGCGACCACTTTCCCAATTTTATTTGAACTTATATTGGATATCTCCAAAGATATGGCTGCTAAAGACCTGGTTGAATTCGGTTTTTGATCAATTGGAATTTTGATTGGAATAGACTTCAAACTGTTACAAATTTTTTTGGCTATCTCTCTGCCTGCTAATCTCATGACGCATATCAGACCTGTTATGGTTGCGGGCCCATTTAGCCATTGCTTCTGTCTTCGATAGAAATACTGTTACACTATGGTTAATCTCATGATATCTTATCTGCATGCGAGTGATTTGAAAAGGCAATGATTAAGCTATATGAACATCTAATGGAATAAAAAAACTTGGTCATGGACTCGACAATCAAGCCACAACCTTGTACACTTCCCTGAATTGCGAAAAGTCGTAACCGCTTTCAGGAAGCAGCAGCTTGATTGGATCTTCGTTTTCATACCAACCGCAGAAAGGTTGACTGATCTGGAGTCCAAGAGCTGCCAAAGCTGGAATGGACAAGGACTTGAAGTACTCCACAGGGGTTCCCAAGAAGATGTTCTCCTCCTGTCTGAGGGTACCTTGGGTCATGAACAAAATTGTGATGATTCTCTCGTCATCCTTGGTGGTGTTTGCGCTACCACCGTGGTAACAGGAAGCAAGCATGAAGAAACAGTCTCCCTTCTCCATCTCGGCATAAACGGTCTCCTCTTCCTTTGGAGCACGGTAGTGGTCCCACAAGTGGGAACCTGGGATGAATCTGGTGGCACCGTTTTCCTTTCTGGTCTTCTTCAAGGCCAGAACGGTACCAACGGCAGTCTCTCCACCGAACTCATATTTGTCCTGGTACTTGCGGATGTTGTGGTGCAAAATGTCATCTCTGTGCAGAGGCTGGTCAGCAGAGCCAGGTCCAACAGCGAAGGTGATACACGAGTTGTGCTGAGCTCTAGAGAGACCGGTAACGACCTGGTCATCTCCAAGTCTGAAGAGATTTTCCTTACCCAGAAACTTATCAGAAACGGCAAGGTTGAGAGGGTGAGCCAAGAACTTCTCGGCGGCGGTCTTGGATTTAACACAAGTTCCACTGACACGGCGCGTGGTTGGGGAGATGAAGTTACTGGCATCGCCCGAAGTCTTGAAGGCATCCAAGTGTGGCATGACATCATTCAAGATAGCGTCACAGTCTTCCTCTGGAAGATAGTTCTTCACGAAGCAGCCACCATAGATCTTGAGTTTTTCCTCAATCTTTTCCGGAGTGACTGGCTCGGAGACGGTCAGATCCTCCTTGGTGGGCTTCAACACTCTGGTGTCTTCCTTGATAGGAAGCCTGATGAGTGGAATGCCATCCTCGCTCTTCTCACCTAGAGGACTAATGTCGTTAACAGTCAAAGTGGTATAAACTTCAGTCATTGTGTTGTATGTTACTGTCTTGATCTTGAGATCTGGTATTTTGAACTTAAGGCATGGTTGAAATTGGAGCTCGTCGTCGTCTTAAATAGTCTTGCCAGGCTTCTCCTTCCGGATCAGGCAATTTCGGTGTGGTGATAGCAATTTCCACCTCCCCTTTTGAAATAGGCAGGAGCGACCGAGGGGCTTTCAAATCTTATATTATCGGCCCACTACCGGCTGTCGATGCGCTTCGATTAGATTCTTAATCTGCGAATTAAACCGACAGGTATTACACGACATCCATTTCTTGGAAAATTGGAAGGTTTATCTTGCTATCGGTTCAGATCGAACGAGATTACGAACTACTGTTATTGCTGATTGGATTCTGTGAAATTTTAGTATGTGTTTTTTTTTTGAATGTATATAGCTCGTAGCTGAAAGCCTCACGACAGGAAATACCTCTTAGTGTAACAGTCCATCGAAATCAAACAATTAGATCTGGCGATTCATTAGCGATCTTGATCATTTCTAGATTCGTTCTGAAGTGGATATCTGAGAAATACTTGGCTCTGTGCTCCGCGAGCTTATCTGCTGGCAAGAGCAGTGAGTTTGTTGGGGACACCAGTTGGTACTCGGCGTTGATAACCTTCAAGTCATCCTTCTCCTGAGTACCGTCGACAATCATTTGCACCAATTCGGACACTGACAAATAGGTGATCTTGAAATCAAGACCCGGATAGTACGTCTTGGCAACAGTGTTCCAAGTAGTGGTTTCACCAGCGACATATATAAATTCCTCCCATGGCTCGGTAGTCTTGAACAAATTGGTGATACACTTGGTCAGGTCTCTCGCAGAGATGAAGGCAACTCCTTCATCCCCAGTACCTGGGATAACGGCCGTGCGTGTCTGCAAGTTGGTTGGGAAACCGTCGTCCAGATCCTTGATGTATCTGTTTTTGGAGGGAATGAAATAGTCGTTGAGCCATCCACAGCAGATCAACGCAAACTCAATTTGGCCGTTGAGTGATCTCAACTTTTCTCTCACGGGGTTGTGATTTGGGTAGTAAAACTTTGGCTGGTCAGGATACTTGACCAGGTCAGCACCGTACTCCGAAGGAATGAATCTTCTGCACTTTTCCGTTTTGAGCATAGCTTCGATAAGGTTCAAGTGCAGTGTGGCGAAATACATCGAGTAATCCAAGATCATCGACACCAAGCCATCACAGTCCTTGAGAGCCTCGGTCAGCGACTCGACGGAATTGTAGTCAACGATTCTCAATTCCACACCCTTCTTGCCGTGAAACCACTCCTTGTCACTCCTTGACAACACGACAACGTCGATAGACTTCTTCAATAACTCTTCTGTTTGGTACTTGGCCACATCACCGGCACCTGCAATTGCAACCTTCATCTTTAAACTTGGTCTTGACTGCTTTTTCTAGATTTATTGGCTTTAGCAGCTGAAGCCGAAAACTTTTATATACTGAGCTGATTGCTTGGTAGGTCGCTACTTGGCAGGCTCTTACTAATCACTGTATGATTTACCTATTATCAAAAAGACACACAGTTTGGTCTTGACAAGCATTCTCGTTACGGGTTGCCCATTTCGACAAAGTAGGAATGTCGTGCCCATCCCCTTATCGGGTCCTCTTATCGACCCAACGCTCGCGCAGAGCGCTTCCAACGAATCCCAATCCGGCTAGATGAAAAGTTCAGTAGTTGTTCTCACGAAACCATAAATAAAACTTGCACTTGTCGCCTTTTTCATAGCTATGTAGTATCTCTTTTTCATCAAATCAATCATTTAAAAATGAGCAAGAGTCTTGAAAACCGTAACGCCATTGTCACCGGTGCTTCCCGTGGTATTGGATCTGCTATTGCCTACGCCCTGGCTGCGAACGGCGCCAACGTCGTCATCACTTATTCTGCCTCCGCCGGTAAGGCTGAGGACCTCGCTAAGAAGATCATTGCTGACTTCGGAGTGAAAGCGTACGCTATCAAGTCTGATGCCAGCCAATACGACTCTGCCGAGAAGTTGGTTGCCGAAGTGTCGAAGCTCTTCAAGACCGTCGACATTCTCGTCAACAACGCCGGTGTGGATGACGATTGTCTGATTCAGGATTTGGATGCTGAAAGATTCCACAAGCTTTTGCAGGTCAACACTGTGTACCCTGTGCTTTTGGTTAAGCACTGCATTCCATACTTTGGCACCAAGCCAAGAGTTATTAACACCTCCAGTGTGTTGGCCAGACAAGTGTCTGAGTACGGCTGCACATACTCTGCTTCGAAGGCTGCTCTGGAATCCGTGACTAAGACCATTGCTGTTGAATTGGGTCAGAAGCATTCTTTGACCTGTAACGCTCTCTCTGTCGGTACCACAGCTACCGACATGTGGTACAAATCCGAGCCTGCTGTTCTCGAGGCTTACGAAGCAACAATCAAGGCCACTCCTGCTGCCTCGAGAATCGGTGAACCAGAAGACATTGCTGATATCGCCGTTTTCTTGGCTGGTGAAAGCTCTAGATGGGTGACTGGTTCCACCATCTGTGCCAACGGTGGTATGCAGTTCATCTAGTTTTGTTAGGTACTATAGAAACGTGTTGGAAAATATTCCCTAAAATACTTCCAAGTGTAGGTTTTCAGAAAGCGCGATTGACTGGCCAGCTTCATGTATGCACGATTTGCCCAGCACATGCATTCACTGAATACGCAGTTCAACAGACAAAAATCAAAACGTTATATTACGAGTTACTGGACCGTTTATCTAGTAAGGATTTCATGCGTATTGAATTTGCAATAGTACATATCTAAGCTTGAATGGCTCTGACCTCAATCTCGATGTGAGCACCCTCAGACAAACCCTTAATCTCGATACCAGCCCAAGTTGGGTACTCCTCACCAAAGAATTCGGCAGTGGCAGCATCAAGAGCAGCAACGTGCTCCTCAGAGAAATCGGTGTGGTAAGAGTTCATGTGGTACACAGACTTGAATCCTCCAGTAACACCGGCATGCTTGAGAGCAGTCTCGATGTTCTTGAAAGCGTTGTGAATCTCGGTCTTGATGTCGGCTGGGATGTTGCCTTCTTCATCAAATCCGACGATACCAGAGGTCTCAACGGTGGCCAGGCCAGCTGGGATGATGACACTTTGACTGATGTGGAACTCTTTAGCACTCTTGGCAAGGATTCCTGGAGGACTGGAAGGCTTCAATCCGAGTTTAGTTAAGTTGGTCATTGTAGTTTTTGGGGTGTTTGAAGGGAATTGTCCTGTTATCAAGATGATCGAAAATGCGTTAACGGTATAAGACGAGGGGCATTGTACCTCTCCTTTATACAAGCCAACATCGAAATTCAATTGCTTATCGCTATTTTCTTCGAAATCGATTCGTCAGCAACACACCTACGGCATGACGAGATTGGAAGTTCTAAGAGAGCCACTATCTTTGTTTAATCTCTCCTCGTTCAACCAAACAAAGGCAGGTTGGATTATTTCCAATTTCGGTTATCTTGAATGGCCTGCCCTACTCTCTCGTTTCTGCCTTCCCTTTTTGCTGGAGCGAGTAATTTGGGTGATTATTTCTGGTCTTCACACGCCCGAATATTTGGGTTTTGATATGAAAATCTGCAGATATACTTTCAACTATAGGCTGATTGGATGCGATAAGCTTGAGACTAAACCATTAGTTGGAAATCGCATTGAAAAAAGATTCTAAGCGGCCAAGAAATATTCCAGCAAGCGAAGAGTAGACAACAGATATATACTGGTGAGCTTACGCGTTGGAATTTATGACTGAGCACAAGACTCCTGATATAACGACACCAAGTGATCTATATAATTACTAAATCTCAAACATTTCAAAATATGTTTCCGCCGCGGCGGACTAACAATAGAAGCTAACAATAGGCTTGCAGGCGAGATGAAATCAACGTCTGCGGGCTACCCAGATGTTTATGCTGCCTTTTCTGAGTGCAAGACAACCACATTTTCAGAAGCAGTCTCCGAAACCGAGTCGTCTTCCTCCAAAGCCTCTTTTTCATCTAGTTCTCTTAACGTTTTTCTAGTAAGGAAGTAGCTTACAACGATTGCAGCCGTCGCGATAACCAACATCGCCAGAGAGATCGCGTAACTCACGTGATAACTGGGTCCAAACTTGGTTTGGTAGATTTGAGGCCCAACTATACCCAAAAATTGTGCCATACAGTTGGTAGCTCCAATAGCCAACCCTGTAGCTGATGTTCCCTGGGCAGCACGCATTCTATCAGGCCATAGTAATGGAAATACAGTTTGGCCTATTCCGTTTGCAATCAACACCATCAAGTACTGAGCGACTCTATTGTTCGTGCACAAAAGAACGATGTACGAGATCAGATTGACCGTTTCGGTAACAGCAGCAACATAGAACATGTTAAGTGGCTTGCCCTTGTTTCCACGCCAAGTTCCAACGTATCCGACAATGCATAAGAAGAAGAAAGTAAGGAAAGCAGGAGGCATGGTCATAAGCTGGGTTTTGGCAGTATCCGTGAATCCAAGACCATAGATGATAGTAGGAAGAATGAAGGAAATACCCCAACCACCGATTCCGTGACAAATCCAGATAACTGTGTATGAATAGAAAGATGGCGTTTTGAGCAGAGGTTTGATTTCACTCCAATCCCAAGTTTTACTTTTGGTCTGAGGTCCGTAGGAAGGCAGAGCTGAGAGAATCAGTTCACGTTCTTCTTCAGTTAGCATCTTAGCATCTGCAGGATAATCTGGAAGGAAAAACCACGTATAGATACCTCCAAGAATGGGGAGTATTCCCTCGATAATGAACAACCATTGCCAGCCGTAAATTCCACGTTTTCCATCAATGTGACTGACTCCATATGCCAGAAGCCCAGAAATAAAACCTGCAAGTTGGCCTGCACCGTAGAAGAACGCAATGCGCGCGCGCAGGTCATGCGTGCGGTACCAGAAACCCAAATGGTACAAAACGGTGGGGTAGAAACCAGCTTCTGCGAGACCCAAGAAGAACCGTGCGGCGATTATTCCAGAGTAATTCTTGCACGCCGCCTGTGCCATGGAAACGATACCCCAAGTCACCATGAGACGGGCCTGCCATCTGCTAGGGGAGAACCTTTTCATCAGAACAGTGGTCAGCGGTTCGAAAAAGAGGTACGGATAGTAAAAGCAGGACAGAACCCAAGCCCATTGACCAGAAGTCAGGTTTCCCAGCTGTTTCTTGATCCCATGACCCTCTTCAGTGTTCATGATAGCCGCATTAGAAACGTTACTCTTGTTCATCTGAACAATCAGGTACATGAATGAGTACCATAGTACGATGCGGATATCCGGCTTCCGTAAAGCCTTCCGGTAAGCAGGATCGTTGAATTTTTGGTTAGCCATTATTATAAAAGCTCCCCGGGTTTTCAGAGCTTTCATGTTTTTTCACAACAGCGCAGCGCAGCCTTATAAACCTTGACGATATCCATTCCGCCAAATAATGAAAATTCAAAAGGGTCTCAATTCCGCAAAATGTGGCGTAAACCGTCTTTCTTCTTCACAAACCATTTGACCCGGATACCATTGATTTGCAATCACGTCATCGCGCCTCACCATGTGTGGGGAACGAAAAAAGGACCTGCGGTTCTTTGCAGCTAAATTTCACCATTTCATTGGAGTTTTGAGTTTGCCATAATAATCTCTTATATATTGGCTGTGCTTTTCCATGAAATTTGCCACTGTTTTGCTTCCATACATGCAAAATGACACAAGAGGATCCTGTCAAATTCGTTGCTCCTGAGGTCGAGCGCTGGGTTTATCCGGCTGAAACTAAAGAGAACCTTGATTGGGCGGAGCTAACTACGATTGATATTAGCACATTTGATCAACCAGGGGGAAAGGAAAAGCTCGCCCAGGAGCTAGCCTCAGCAATTCAACATGACGGTTTCTGGGCTGTTGTTGGCCACGGAATTCCCAAAACCGAGGTTGAACGGCAATTCGCTCTTGGAAAGGCTTTTTTTGGAAAACAAACTCTTGAGCAAAAAGCCACTCGCACTGTCAAGTTCGAGGATGGAGATTATTTCGGATACAAACCCCGCCATGTGAAGAAGATGTTTGGAACAGAAGTTCGTGAAAATGCAGAATTGATCAATATCCCCAAGTTTACAGAATCTGGTCACTTCGAAGATATCCACAAGGAACTTCCGTTCGTTCAATATTTCCGTGACGAGATTGAACCTTTCTCCAAAAAAACTTACGAGGTTGCACGTAAACTGTTTGTGTTATTTGCTTTGATTCTCGAGCTTCCAGAAAACTACTTCGCGGATAAACACAAATATGACGACTATTCGGATGATCATCTCAGATACATGCAATATGAACCGCGTTCTGCGGAAGACGATGCTAAAGTGGAAAACAATTGGGCGCGTGCACACACAGATTTTGGATCGTTGACTTTGCTATTCTCTCAGGTTGTTGCTGGTTTGCAGATAAAAACCGGTGATGGTGAAAATAGTCAGTGGAAATACGTCAAACCCGTTGATGACGGAATTGTTTGCAATATCGGAGACGGCTTGTCGTTCTGGAGTAATAGTTTTTTCCGCTCAACCATACACCGTGTGGTTCGTCCCCCAGAAGACCAGGTGACAGCTCCCCGTCTTGGTTTGTTCTATTTTGTGAGGCCTGGTGATGGTGCGCAAATTGAGGTCGCCCCTTCTCCATTGCTTAAACGCCTGGGTCTCTACAAGGAGCTAAAGCCAATCACTGGAACACTTTACGTACGTAGCAGAGTCAAAAATTACCATGACTCCACATCTTACGACAAACGTGCTGGGGAGAAGTTTCGTGTGGGTGATTTCGAGATTGCTGACGGGTTCGAGTGAAAAACACAGCTGAGTATATTTTGGTTCCACTGGAATGACAGGATATTCTAGTGCTTTGCGCGATTTTGTGTTCCTGGTATTGATAAAAATAACTAAAACATATTGCTCATTTTATCGTCATCTTTTTTTTCTTTTCATGAAGCCACCTCCACTATGAGTTCTGACTTGAATCAGAACTTGTCCTCACTTTCACCCTTTTGATACTTTGATGGGGGTAAAATGCTGCAGGTGAGGCTCTCTGAAGGAAACTGCCATTTCCGCACACACAGAGCCGGGGATTGAAACCCATCAATAATGCACCAAGTTATTCTCCCGCACCCTCTTTTTAGACAGATTATATAGCATTACTGACCAATACTCTTACTGATGACGGAAACATTACCGTGCCACAGTTGGGTCCAGGCAAGAGACACAATTGCATCATCGCCTAAAACGGGCAACAGATTAGATAAGAGGTCCATCATATATTAGTCTCCATAATGATATTTCAAGTACGCATCACCCGGGGTCTTGCCCTTTGAAAATTCAGATAAAATTAAGAAAAAATATGACACAAACAGATCCTTCAGTGTGGACACCTCCTACTGTTCCGGAGTGGGAGTATCCCAAAGAAACTACTGAAAGACTAGAGTGGGCAGATTTGTCCACTATTGATTTGACCTCGTTCAATGAACCCAGTGGAAAAAAAGCTTTGGCTGAACAACTATCACAGGCTATTCAAAAAGACGGTTTCTTTGCAGTGGTTGGCCATGGAATCTCAAAAGATGAAGTTAAACGCCAATTTGCGTTGGGAAAAACCTTTTTCGAATCTCAATCAAATGAAGTAAAACGCCAACGTGTGGTTGATTTTGATGATGGAGACTATTTTGGATATAAAGCCCCTTTTGAAAAGACCATGTTTGGAACTGACGTGAAGGAAAACGTGGAACTGCTGAACGTTCCCAAATTTAACGGTTTTTTCGACGACGATGTGATCAACCGCATACCTTATTTAAATCACTTCAGGTCTGAGATCGAGTCGTTCTCTCGAAAGTCGTTTGAGGTTGCCCGAAAATTATTTGTCTTGTTTGCAATAATTCTTGAACTTCCTGAAAACTACTTTGCTGATCAACATCGTTACGAAGATTATTCTGATGATCATCTCAGATATATGCTTTACCATCCTAGACCTGCTGAAGATGACGCAAAATTGGACAACAATTGGGCCCGTGGCCACACAGACTTTGGATCTTTAACCCTGTTGTTTTCACAAGTGGTTGCTGGATTGCAAATAAGAACCGAAACAGAGTCAGGTTACGAGTGGAAACACATCCGTCCAGTTGATGGAGGCATTATCTGCAACATCGCCGATGCATTAGGATTTTACAGCAACAACTACCTCAAGTCCACAGTGCATCGCGTCCTGCGTCCGCCCGATGACCAAGTTGGGTCCCGCCGTCTGGGATTGTTCTACTTTGTTCGTCCTGGAAAAGGGTCCCAAATCGAGATTGCCCCTTCGCCTGTGCTGAAGAAACTGGGTCTTTATAGGGACCTCCCCGCTGTGTCAGGCCAGCATTATGTGAGAAGCAGAGTCAAACAGTATCATACGAAAACCACTTACGACCGTAACTATGGGGAGAAATTCCGTGTGGGAGATTTTGAAATTATTGACGGGTATGAATGAGATATGATGTGTTTAGTGAATACTTGAGTACATGTATCCGGATGAGGAAATAAATTTTCAGAGCGTGAGCCGTAACTTGTTTTTTACATAGAAATGATCTCAAGCTGGTGAAATTGTCGTTTTAAGCCCATGGATACCCATTTTAGTGCATCGTTTTGAACCAATGCGGCCTGGACTGAAAAATTATTGCACTCCAAGTTCTTGGCTGCATATACGCATTTGCGCTTTCGAACTCCGTGTTTCATCAATGAGACAAAAACCTGTGAAATGTGACTAAAACACCACCATTTTTTTTGAATTTTTTCAAATTCGCTCGCTTGTTCCGTTTACCACGGAGTAAGACACCCGTTGATAACTTTTTCCTTGGAGTTTTGCATGGCCGTCTAATACGCACAGCCTTGAATCCAGTGATTATGCTGTCAGCCACACCTATGGCGAGATATACGCCGGGATGCCGAGAACCCGGACGATTATTACCAGAATAAGTTTAATTCAAAAAAATATATAAATCGATCTGATCTTGCACAACAATAGCGGGTTCTTCTTCAGAGTTTATTTCGAGTCTATTCTCGAGTCTAATTCACCATGACGTTCCTTTCCAAAACAGGCGATGAGAAGGATGTCACACTGAGCATTCCAGAAATACCTGAAGACGACCCAATATTCACTGAGTTCGAGATACCCGAAGACCTCAAAGCTACTCTGAATGCAAGTGATGTTGAGTTCTTGAATATTAAAGTAGAGACTCAACCCTTTTACAAATGGTTCTCTCCAACAGACACTCCTGCCGAGAAGAGACTCATTATCAAGCTTGATCTTTTGATTCTGGTGTACCTCTTCCTTTCCTCATTCGTGAAGACCTTGGACTCAAGTGCAGTTACTTATGCTTATGTTTCCGGTATGAAAGAAGACCTTAAGATGTTCGGAAATGAACTCACTTATCAAAGTTCGTGCTATATGGCTGGCTTTATTGTCGGTCAAATTCCATTGACCATGTTGGCTACTGTGTTGCCTCTTAACTATTACCTTCCTGCCATGGATATTGTATGGGCTGTTTTCACGCTCTTCATCTTCAAGATCACAAACTATCACCAGTTGTACGCCTTGCGTTTCTGCATTGGATTGCTGAGTTCGTTCTTCTTCCCCACAGTTCAATACATTCTGGGCTCATGGTATAAGAGCTCCGAGCTAACCATTCGCTCTGCCATCTACTTCGTCGCCTCGCAGGTTGGAAGCATGGTCTGCGGCTATATCCAGACCGGTGCTTATGACCATCTCGACGGTAAAGCCAACCTCAAAGGCTGGCAATGGCTTTACGTCCTGGCTTTCATCATCACCGTCCCGATTTCTGCATATGGTGTATTCACGATACCAGGCTTGCCCGAGAAACTGAATATGAAAGTGTTCCTGAAAGAGGACGAGGTCAAACTTGCAAGATTGAGAATGATTAGGGAGAAGAGAAAGTCCAACGATAAACTCACTTTCCCAGTCGTTTTGCAAGCCTTAAAACAATGGAGATTCTGGATGCTGGTTGTATTTGCGATCTTCTTCTCCCAGGCAGACGGTATTAGTTCCTATAGCGGATTATCTCTTTGGTTGAAGGCTTCCAACTACTCAGTTTACCAGATCAACACCATCACTACTGTCATTCCAGCTGTCACAATTTTCTTCTCTCTTTTGAATGGAGTTCTGGCCGACTCATGGAAAGACAGTGATCCATACATTATTGCTTATGTCGCAGTATTGAACATGCTGGCTGGTATTCTATTAGTGATCTGGCATATCGGAAAGGGTGGAATCATGTTTGCCTTCTTCTTATCAGGAACTGCTGATAGTATTGCTGCCGTGCTCTATTCTTGGGCAAACAAGATCTGTTCTGGTAACTCTCAGGAGCGTGCTTTGACATTATCCACTATGAACACATTGGGAAACACATTTGCAGTCTGGGTTCCTCTTTTCGTTTGGAAGACTGTAGATGCACCTCAGTATAAGAAGGGTTATGGCTACAATATTGCACTGGATGCTATGATGTTAATCCTTTTGATTCCACTGACCTATCTTTATAGGAGACAGAATAGAGCCAGTGTGAAGGAAAGGGAGGACATTTGAGCCATTGAGATTTGGCTCCAAGGCGATTTCTTTATTTAATTGTTTTTTTAAGACCCATTTTTGTTAGACGCCTGAGCTGATACCATTTTACCTTAATTTATAATGCAATCTCAGTAGCGAAAGAAGATGGAGGACTACATCATCATTATCTAGAGCATGCAGAAGATAATATGTGCGGCTGCATTTTGGGATGCACGCATGTCAACCAACCGGTTTGGCAAGGTTGGTTTTTGTACGGATAAATGATCTAAAGCTAAACCGAATAATCGCAATTTGTTTTTCAAACTATTAGAGAATACGTTTAGAACAACTCGCTTTTCTGTTTCTGATAACTGTATCATAGGTATTCTGTACCTGATTCAACGTGCACCATGGCATAATTGACACAATGTCTGTTGTGTCTCTTGACTCTTTACTACAGAGAAGAAAAAATCCAGTCAATATTAGGCACAAACAAGTACTTCGACCTCCAACCATTTCTCAAAACCTATTTCTGTAAGCATGCGAACAATAATATGTCCAGAACTTTCTAGTCTGGGGTAAACTTGCCTGGCTGTGTAGCCTTTAGTACTATTGGTTCAAACACACTACCCACTTACCCGCCCTGTAGAACCTGATCGAATGTTCCAGCGTCCGACACACATCGACCACTATAAAACCCGGTGTTCCTTCAACAACCGTGAAATTTTGTCTATTCGGTAACTTGTCTTATTTGCAAAACTTAACGAAAAATGTCGAAATCAGAATCTTATGAGTTCCAGGCTGAGATCTCTCAGTTGATGTCCCTGTTCATCAACACGGTCTACTCCAACAAGGAAATCTTTTTGAGAGAACTGATCTCCAACTGTTCCGATGCTTTGGACAAGATCCGTTATGAGGCTTTGTCGGACCCAAAGAAGCTGGATACTGAGCCTGAGCTTTTTATCAGAATCACTCCAAAGCCTGAGCAAAAGGTGCTGGAAATCAGAGATTCCGGTATTGGTATGACCAAGGCTGATTTGGTGAATAACTTGGGTACCATCGCCAAGTCCGGAACCAAGGCTTTCATGGAGGCCTTGTCCGCTGGTGCGGATGTCACCATGATTGGTCAATTCGGTGTTGGTTTCTACTCACTTTTCTTGGTGGCTGACCACGTTCAGGTCATCTCTAAGAACAACGACGACGAGCAATATATCTGGGAGTCCAATGCCGGTGGAAAGTTCACTGTCACTTTGGACGAGACCAACGAGAGAATTGGTAGAGGTACCGTGATCCGTATGTTCTTGAAGGAGGACCAATTGGAGTACTTGGAGGAGAAGCGTATCAAGGAGGTTGTCAAGCGCCACTCTGAGTTCGTTGCCTACCCAATCCAATTGGTTGTGACCAAGGAGGTTGAGAAGGATGTCCCAGCTGATGAAGAAGAGAAGGTTGAAGAGGATGAGTCCAAGGACGCCAAGGTAGAGGAGATCAAGGATGACGAAGACGAAGAGAAGAAGGAGAAGACCAAGAAGGTCAAGGAACAAGTCACTGAGACCGAAGAGTTGAACAAGACTAAGCCATTGTGGACCAGAAACCCATCTGAGGTGACGAAGGAGGAATACGATGCCTTCTACAAGTCTATCTCTAACGACTGGGAAGACCCATTGGCCGTGAAGCACTTCTCCGTCGAAGGTCAGTTGGAGTTCAGAGCAATTCTGTTCGTTCCAAAGCGTGCTCCATTTGACTTGTTCGAGTCCAAGAAGAAGAAGACTAACATCAAGCTCTACGTTCGTCGTGTTTTCATCACTGATGAGGCCGAAGAGCTTATTCCAGAATGGTTGTCTTTCGTTAAGGGTGTTGTTGACTCTGAGGACTTGCCATTGAACCTGTCCAGAGAGATGTTGCAACAGAACAAGATCCTTAAGGTGATCAGAAAGAACGTTGTCAAGAAGCTTATTGAGACCTTTGAGGAAATTGCCGAAGACCAAGAACAATTCGACAAGTTCTACACTGCATTCTCCAAGAACATTAAGTTGGGAATCCACGAGGACCAGCAGAACCGTGCTGCTTTGGCCAAGCTTTTGCGTTACAACTCCACTAAATCTACCGAGGAGCTGACTTCTTTGTCTGACTACGTTACCAGAATGCCAGAGCACCAGAAGAACATCTACTACATCACCGGTGAGACCATCAAGGCCGTCGAGAAGTCTCCTTTCTTGGATGCTTTGAAGGCCAAGAACTTTGAAGTTTTGTTCTTGGTTGACCCAATTGATGAGTACGCCATGACTCAACTCAAGGAGTTTGAGGACAAGAAGTTGGTTGACATCACCAAGGACTTTGAGCTGGAAGAATCCGAGGAGGAGAAGGCCGAGAGAGAACAGGAGACCAAGGAGTTTGAACCTTTGACTAAGGCCTTGAAGGACATCTTGGGTGACCAAGTCGAAAAGGTTATCGTCTCGCACAAGTTGGTGGACTCTCCAGCTGCTATTAGAACTGGTCAGTTTGGTTGGTCCGCAAACATGGAGAGAATCATGAAGGCTCAGGCTTTGAGAGATACATCGATGTCTGCCTACATGGCTTCCAAGAAGATCTTCGAGATCTCTCCAAAGTCCTCCATCATCAAGGCTTTGAAGAAGAAGGTTGATGAGAACGGAGCTGAAGACAGAGTTGTCAAGCACTTGACTACTTTGCTGTTCGACACTGCTTTGTTGACTTCCGGTTTCACCCTCGATGAGCCAAATGTCTTTGCACAGAGAATCAACAGTCTTATCTCCATTGGTTTGAACATCGAGGACGAGACTGAGGAGCCTGCTGCCGAAGACTCTGCTGCTCCAGCTGAGGAGGTTGTCGGAGAGTCTGTCATGGAGGACGTCGACTGATTTCCTCAGATTCCTGTTGTTTAATGAAGCTTGCTTCAGTATGAAGAATTTTTGTCCCCTATTTGCTTTGGTGTGCTTCGAACTTTTTATAACTATACATAGCTATTAATGATGATAAAAAGTCTAGAGCCATTCATCAATGAAATTGTTACAATCGTAGTTCAGTTCATGAGACAGTACACAAGGTCTAAAGATGCGCCAGTTTATGGGATTGAAACAGCAAGCTTAAGTTTCTCTAGAAGAGTCTGGTCAAGTCCTCCAGCATGCAAATTGGTTATCCAACTCAAGCTCAGTACGGTATTGACGTAACGGAAGTGTGGATTGAGGGTAGCCTTGCTAGGGAAGTCAAAATCATCAACCTCCACAAAGTCCGTGTTATCACTCGCAAACTCTGATTTCAAATCGAAATTTTCGCCGAAGTCAACATTGGATACTTTGCCTATTTCAAGATTTTTTCCACCCTCAAAAACAATCCTCCGTTGAGTATTCGAAATGTCCACATAAATCTTTGAATTTTTCACATTTTTCAGACGAAGTTGTCTACACTTCCCCCCAATTATGCAATTTTCTGCGCCTGTTATGAAAAGCGGACCCGAGCAGTTGAAAATGAGTATACTCGCTGTGAAATTTTCGATGTGAATTGACTTCACAATTTCTTGTGAAGTAGTATTGGGTACTTTTAGTATTGAGCTTTGGCAGTCACGAACGAAGAGATGGCCAGACGAGGTGGATGTTAACTCCAAATATTTCCCATTAACGCATTCAAACTGAGGCTTTATAGCGATAGCCTCATCTTCTACACCTAAGTGGGGCGGTTCATCAAATTTCTCCTTCTGACGAAGCTTTGAGCTAAACACAAACCTCTTCTTCCCCAGCTCTATCTTTCGCGTCTCCAGCTTCTCCAGAAGAAGATCAATTTGCGACACAAAATACTTTTGATCAAAAGAAGGAATCTGCTGGAACCTCTTCGAGTCCACACCAGATATCCAGCGTGTTAGTTCGTTTATCTCTCTTTTGATTGGGATCAGGCCTTCCCCAGTCGTGGCCGAAAATAGTCTCTCTTTGATCGCTAAGAGATTGTTAGTCATTCTGTGATTCCTGAACCCACAACAGTAATCACTCAGCGTACCATCCTTAGCAATGTCAAATTTCTTGTACAATCCCTGGACATCAACGTCTTCATCTGAAAACATTGTGCCAGTATTACTGCAAGGCAAAGGACACTTTACGTATGCAGTGGAACTTCAGAAGAAGACGCGATATCAGTGTCGTGCATTAAACATTCCAAGAACGTCTCGCCTGCGCACTACCAGTCTTCGAGTTTTAGAAGATCTGAAGTTCTTCTGACACAACAGCACCGTCGTCAACTACTCTCGTACCATCTGATAATGCAGTCTCAAAGTGACAAGGAAAGATCGCATCAGCATGATCAAAACACGTTTAATTCGGTAAACCAGTATTTTCAGAACATCCAAAATTATGATGTTGTTAACGACGTCAATTCTGCACTGGCCGTGGACTTATCGTCATTGAACCATGCACATGATGACGTCGAAGGCTACACAGTTCACATCGACCCCAGTATAGCCCATGAAAATACAGGTACGAGGACTGTGGATGTTGCGACTACCGCCTTGCAGTTGCAAGGAGGAAAAACCTCTGACTCGAGATACGAAGACGTCAATTTGCCAGAAGGCTTCGACCCAAAGAGAGTTTGCAGGTTCTGCGGCAAGACTTTTTCGCATGTGGGGTCTCTAGGAAGACATCTAGATCAGAAAAAGGGAACTGATGGCCATCCAGCGGAACAGATCGATATTATGAGATCCGACGTGCGGAGACGTGGTGATCCAGAATCAGTTAGGCGAAAGAGACTATTGCGTTCCCAGAGGTACAATAGAAGAGAGGATGTTAAGGAAAGAAATAGAATACGAAGGAGAAAGAAGTCGAAGGAATATCGTGCAAAGGAACTCGCTGTAAAGGATTTCATTGCCACCTTGAATGTTCCTACAATGTCGCAGCATCCTTCCTTTCCGAGGATGGTGCTATATTTCTTACCTCCGTCGCACTGGCCTCATGATCCTCCAACGCTGCAAACATATAAAACAGTGAACGTGTGGATTCAGCAAGAAGTAGATGGCACGTTGGAGAATCATGCTGAGAAACTGAAGAGCGCGTATGGCAACTGGACCACGTTGTCAGGAAGTGCCAAACACGAGATGTGGATTCGTGAACAGAGGATATGTGCCCAGGAAGCATTGGGTTCTTTGTCGCTATTTCAACTTGCTACAAGAGATGATTGGATTGCGAAGATGGCCACTAAAAAACTGGCCATGATCAACGCTGGTCATGAAATGGCTCAAGATGTGATGTCTGGTTCTGATGAGAAGGAGGAAAATGAGGATAACGAGGATGGAAACGATTCGAGGTTTTACCATAATCCGGATGATGTTAATAGCGAAGCTGATCAGGATGCAACCAGCGAGGCTCTAGCAGCTGTTGCAGCAGCCGTTGCAAGCCAGACGTCTCGAGATTAAAGATGCGTGAACACTCCAGGTTTGAAGGGTATGATATTATGATTTATTTATTGGTATATGAAGGTTCAAAGTATTTCGTTGGTGGATAGAGAGCCCCAGCAAATCGGACCTTTGAAGCGAAAAACAGTAAGCTCCAACTCAAGGATCAAAGTAGCTGAAAAGCGGTACTTTTAATGGATATTATGAGTCAAGTTATTTGAACACTGTTCCCCCCCCTTCAGTTTCTAGTTCGTTGAAATAGCAGCTGTTACAGTTGCAGTAGTCGTAGAAATACTGGTCACAGTCAAAACAGAATAACTTTCGGTCTGGTAGTAATCCTTCGAGAATTGCGAATAAAGAGAAGCGGTCTTTGAAGAAGCCAACGACCCAATGGAGACAGTACACGATGGAGCAGTTGCAGACGTACCAACCGAAACCGTGGTGGCATTTGAGGGAGGAACAAATCCAAGAATAGAATCTCTTCTGACGACAATTGGAATAATTGCACCAGTAGAAAGAGAAAATGATCTATGACCAACTGCACTGAGCAACGCAGAACCAACACCTGAGTGGGCAGTTACAGAAACATAGGTGGATGGATCACTAGCCCACAAATCATTCAGGAACGAAGTCAATCTCAGAACCTTTGCTCCATCAGGCTCTTGAGTATCCTTGGTCCATAGCAAATCGTCTTCAACAAATCCGTTTTCGAATTGAAAGTCTGGGTACCTTTCCTTGAGGTAAGTCTTGCTCCTTCTCTCGTCACATCTATGCAAACCAATGGTTTCTCTCAAAGATTCCTTGAAAATAGGGGAGACAAAACCAGTCTTCAAGGCAATGTCATTCCACGTATATGTCAAAGTATCAGCTGCTCTTGTCATGGGGGAGGAGTAAAAGTTTTGAGGCAATGGGAATCCATATGGCAATAACGACTTGATGAGATCAGAGTTGTTTTGAGCTTGGAAAACACCTTTTGGTGTCAAACCAGCATCGGGGCCCCATGTAGAAGTTCCGTTACCCGTTAAAAGTGACCAATAACAGTTCCATGCCGGAGTCCCGTAATAAGACTCGGCGACATTGTGGTAACCTTCACCGTGTCTACCAAAGAAGATAACCTTATAGGAGGTTGTCTCGTTAGAATTGGCGTTAAGCTCCTCAATCGCATTTTTGAACGAGTTCCAAGTATAATTGGGTTTCAAGCCAAGATTATCATTGAAGTCAAAGCTAGTAGCGTTTGTAGAAGAGTCACTCTGAAGAAAGAATCCGCTTACACTGGTAAAGGTGCCATAACGTGAAGTACCCCAGTTGGATTCGGGGAATCTGTTGGTGGTAGCCCAAGCCACGGATACAAGCGACAAAAAAAGAGCGATGCTGGCAGTAAAATTCATCGTGTTTTCAGTTATGGAAGAAGTACAAAGTGGATATATCCAGCGGAAAAGTTTTCAATTATATATACTGAATTTCAATCCGAAGTATGCATGTAAATGTCCTAAGTAACTGCAGAGGATCGATGAGATTGCCTAATGCGGATTCCACGTGCTACCCCATGCAAGTACTCTTTCCTGTTTTGGGTGCTCTCTTTCGAGCGACATGGGCTGGAAAAATCCTCGAGATTTCATTTTCGGACGTAAGTAGCTTCGAGACTGCCACACATAAAGATACTGACCAATCGGTAAGTGGCGAGGGTTTTTTAGCCATATTGTACTAACAATAGACGTGCGCATTGAGCTGCAGTTGCAGGTAGGTAACATGGCAAACTCCTCGGCTCCCGTAGTTTCTATCCAAAATTGTCTGATAGAAGCAACCAAGTCACATTAGAGGTGGTTTCTCAGAGTAGCACCCGAGAGAACTCGGGTTTGCTAGTTTGTATCCCAGTCTATATTTCAACCTACTAGTTAACCCTATCGACAGCACTGATGGAATAACGGGATAAACTAAAAGCTCAATTGCGGCAGCTAGAGCATCACTGAAGAATAAGTTCTCTCCTACATGAAGAGATTTTAACTCCCCAGTATTTGAATCGAACTTTATCAACCTCTTCACCTCCGTTAGAATCTTCGACCTCTGCCTCACCTCTGTGCGGCAAGATATTTGTTCGCGCACACAACAGTGAGATTAGCATCTTTGAAACCAACCAACAGGTCTATTCACTCCAACGCTATCGATCAAGGCATATAGCCCACCATGTCGCAGAGTCAGAATCGCCATGCATGTTTGTTTCCGGGATGTGGAAAGACGTTTTACAGAAAGGACCACCTTAAAAGACACAGTGTTAACCACAACGAGAATGCTAGTTCTCACCCTTGCACATACCCCAACTGTAACATGACATTCAAAAGGACTGATGTCAGGAACAACCACTACCAGCGACATTTCAATCAGAAGAGAAACAAGATCGCCAAATCCAATTACGAATCGCCGCTTCCATATTCATCCCCAATAGAAAACAATGCGTTAACGGAGTCAGGTGACAAAGCGTTGTCAGATGTTATTTTCAATTCCGCCTTGACGGGTAAACCTGACACAGGATCTAAAGAAGAGCCACCGGCATGGCTAGGCTGGCTCTTCACAGATGGTATTTCGAACAATTTGCCCAATTACGATGAGGTGCCGCCGTTTGACAGTTTCGACAAAATATATCCTCTATCATCTCTCAGCTTGAATGGTTCCCCTAACTCGCTGCTTTTCGAGTTGTTCCAGTCTGAGTTTGGAGACTCCATATTGACTCCCACAACTTCAATTTCAGTTACTCCAGAGCTGATCAGGAGGTTCTTATACTTGATACCTTCTTTGGTTCAACATCCTGACTTCTCGGCCAATAAGTTGGAGTACTGTTTGCAGGTCTATTGGGCTGTATTTCACATTCAGTATCCAATTCTCCACAAACCTTCCTTCAACACTTTAACGGAACTGCCATTGCTGGTTTTGGCAATGATAGCCATGGGTGCCACATTCTCGGTCTGTGAAAACAACGTTCTTGAAGACCCTCATGGAATCGCCATGGCCATTGCCAAACCCTTGAGATGGCTGATTTTTAGTCATCGTATTAGCGGACCGCTGGAACTATCTGCTCTGCAAAGTCTGCTGATTCTTGAAGTTTTTGAGAAGCATTACGGTTCTAGAGAACTTCATGAGAGATCTTCTGTCCATCAGGCCGCAAAGATAGAGATGATGAAGAGAAGTCCGATTTTGGGAGGTGATCCGTATGCCAGTGAAAGTAGAGCAAATCCCTGCTCCCCAGATGAACTCAAAGCAGTACCCGCCAATCAAACAGAGCTCCTGTGGAAGAAATGGATCCATGCTGAGTCTTTGAAGAGGTGTGCTTTGATGGGGTTTTGCTTTGATCTCACCAATTTCATAGTGTCTTCGCATAATGCTTCTTTGTTCGTGAATAAATTACGACTTGAGTTGCCGTGTGATGATCTGCTGTGGGAATCGGATTTTGAGTCGCTAAAGACAGGTCCCCTGCCACAAAAGTCAGAACCTGTTCTTCTGTCGTTGAGAAGATTATTGATAGGAGAGAAGGTTGAAGCTTCCTCGTTTGGCAAAAGGGTTTTGTTGAACGCGCTGTTCTCGATTATTGTACAGTTTGAGCAACGTGATGAAACTTCTAGCTTGACTAATCGTGAGTTTTCTCATAATATCGCCGGTGAGCCTTGGAGAGAAAAAGTGTCATACGCTCTTGACGCTTGGAGATACCTTGTTGACGATGGAGTCTGTTGCGATGTCGATAATCTGGCCATTGACATGAGGGCACGAAAATCTGATTTGTTTTCAGAATACCTTCGTCTAAACGATACCAAGTGCAAGTACCCTTCTTATCATATGGCTCACATCAGACTATACATTGTGAACTTTGACATGCTTATTTATGCCGGTGCGCCTTTACGGATGAATGTCAAAACGAAATTTGAGGATTATGAAAATGTCCGCAAGAGAATAGAGCAATGGGCTCTAAGTGTGAATGGAAAAATATGTGTCATACATGCCTATCTATGTATATATGAGTGTTTGGTTGACGAAGGGAAAGGCCAGATAAGTTACGAACCCCAGAAGGACCCTATTCCCGAAAGACCACATATCATCATATACTGCAGCCTTATCATATGGTGTTATAACTACATCACGCGTGGTCCTGAAGTGCAAACACCAGACAGTCCTCCCTCAGAAGAAGCTTTTGCGTATCTATCTAGGGTCAAGTCTGAGCTGAACAGATATCTGGTGGAGGGGGAGAGTGCGCTTGCATACTACAGAAGTGTGCGGGCATGTGCAATGAATTTGACGAAAATACCCAATCTGCAAAACCTGGCAGGTTATACGGAAACAATCGCTGGTTTGTATAGCGAGTGCTCTTGGGTCCTTGGTCAAGAGTATTCTCGCCTAATGTTGCACTGTCGCGATAGGTCTATGGGTTACAAGAAGTTGTTTTGTGACAATATGTACAGAGAACCGTGATTCTATAGCAACTCTATTTGCTATTTGATTCTAAATGTATTTAGCCGTCAAGGCTGGGTTGTTCTCGAACACCAGCTTATTTCTAAGAACTCCAATATTCTCGATCTCGAACTCAACCTCATCTCCGTCTTTTAACCAAGGAGTGTGCTCCAATCCTACTGCAACTCCAGAGGGAGTTCCGGTGAAGATTACATCACCGGGACGTAACGTCGTTCCAATAGACATGAAAGAAACAACCTCAGAGGTGGTGAAGATCATGTCAGATGTGCGAGAATCCTGTCTAATTTCACCATTAACCTTCGATGTGATATGCAAATTGTTTGCATCTGGCAAAACTTCACTGGAGACAATTGAAGGACCCAAAGGAGCGAAATTATCAAACATTTTCCCCACGCCAAACTGAGTTCCACCTCTGTCCATCTGCCAAGTTCTTTGACTCACATCGTTACCAATGGTGTAACCCATAATATACTCGTGTGCCTCTTCAACTGGAATGTTCTTCCCCGTTTTACCGATGACAATAGCCATTTCCACTTCGTAGTCAACTTTGGCTGGTGGCATCTGACATGCGGCAGGGACAATAATTGGATCCGATGGCCCAACCACGGCTGAAGTTGGCTTGAAAAATAGCACCGGGTATTTTGGAATCTCCATTTTCAGCTCAATTGCGTGTTTGATGTAGTTCATTCCAACGCAGCGCAAACTTGGGATCTGAGACTCACTCAGTGGAGATAATAACTTGGAGATTTCAGCAATATGGTTTGTGATCACATAGTCTTTGCTAAGCACATTTCCCAGGATAACATATGCAGTCTTAGCCTCATACACATCAATAGATCCCTCGGGAAGAATTGCATCACCGTGGTAGGTATTGCCGTCCTTGGCCTCGAATCTTATCAGCCTCTGGATGATGAGTTAGTCAAATGTCAGGCACTGCCAAACCACTTCCCCGTTCAGACTCACCTTGAACCCCATTTTTTGATTTTTTCTAGATTATGTCACCCAACCCGTATTCATGCAACAAAAATGCGAGCACGAGACTATATAACTATTTCGGTTGACTTTGCAATGGTGTTCGATTTCAGTATCGATGGGGTTAGACGGTTTTTCAGTGGGGGAGTGGAGCCTTATCTACCCCACTGGGGGATAACGATTCAGTGGAGGAAAACATGCCGGCAAAAAGTGGCAGACTATTTCCACTGAACTTCAACTTCGCAACTCGTAGCTAGTTGAATTTTCTTTCGTGAAAAATATCAAATGACTGATTCTGAACTATTAAAGAAACCGCTAAAGGTGGTATTGCTGCAAATCAAGGCGGGTTTTGACAAAACGAAGAACCTGCAAAATGCGGCTTCATTTCTAGAGAAGGCGATGAACCAATATCCAGACGCTGATCTGGCCGTTTTACCTGAGTGCTTCAACTCACCATACTCTGTGAGTGAGTTTGCAAATTATGCGGAAAACATCCCCAATGGTGAGAGTACCCAGTTCCTGTCCAGTCTCGCTAAGAAACATGAGGTCATGTTGGTGGGAGGGACAATTCCCGAACTGGGGGACGATTCGAAGATATACAACACCTCAGTGACTTTCAACAGAGAAGGTGAAATCATAGGCAAGTTCAGAAAGATACATCTTTTCGATATCGACATTCCCGGTGGAATCACTTTCAAAGAAAGCATCACTCTCACTGGTGGGGACGAGCTGATCACCTTAAATCTCCCCGGATTTGGCTCAATGGGCGAGGGAATATGCTATGACGCCAGATTCCCGGAGCTGGCTGCTATCTCTGCCAGAAAAGGATGTTTCGGAATGGTATATCCGGGTGCATTCAACACTGTCACTGGCCCATTGCATTGGCACCTTCTCGCCAAGGCAAGAGCCGTCGATAACCAGATGTTTGTGATATTCTGTTCTCCCTCCAGAGATACAGACTTTTCGTACCATGCATATGGTCATTCGCTAGTAGTGGATCCAAATGGGAAGATACTGGCGGAAGCTCAGGAAGGAGACGAGATCGTTTACGCGGAGTTGGATCCTGAGGTCTTGGTGAGGACCAGGGCAAGTATTCCAGTTACCACGCAGAGACGTTTTGATGTGTACACCGATGTAGCGAAATAGGGATCAGGCGAATAAAACGTGAATAACTAGTCAAACAATGGATTGAGCCATTTTTCCCGGCTGTTCCATTCCGCTATTGTCGTGACATCTAATCTGAACTATAGCCGTCAAAAGAATAATCAAACCATAATTTCTCGGTACTCGATTTCCGATCTCTTGTTCATACACGTCAGCTGACCCTAACGGAACACAATTTCCGCTGGCGGAGATTCTCATGCGATCTGCCCTATTAGGGCTTGCTTATCGTGGTCAGCGACGCCCAATTGGAGGGGGTGGGGGACTTTTTTTTCCCCCACTGGGGAGGAATTGCCCAAGGCCGAACTTTACCGTGCCTTATCGGTAGCGCCATGCAAGACCTTACGAGAAGCCATAGAATGCATACTCAAAAAAAATTTGTATATATAAGCTGATACAATAGACCCTTTTTTATATCTGGGCTTAAGGCTGCAAGCTCAACAGCAATGACCAACGAAGAAAAGGCTGAACAAAACATGGTGGTCTCCGAGCAAGTGAAGAACGAACATGGTTCAGATATTTCATCAGGAGTTCTTGTAATAGAGGCTGATGAACTCTATATTGATCCTGTGAAGGAAAAGAAGTTGGTTCACAAGCTTGACTGGTTCCTTTTGCCCATGTTCTCAGCTCTGTACTTCCTCTCTTTCCTTGACAGATCCAACATCGGTAACGCAAAGATTGCAGGCATGTACGAGCAACTGGACCTGACACCCAACCAATATTCCGCTGCTGTGTCGGTGTTTTATGCCACTTACATTACTGCCGAGCTCCCCTCAGTTTTGCTGGTCAAGAGAGTTGGACCTCGTCTTCATTTGACTGTGTTGGTGGTGTGCTGGTCTCTGGTGACAATTTTCACTGCGTTCATTCGTGACTACTGGTCTCTCATTCTCACTCGTCTTTTGCTTGGTCTTTTCGAAGGAGGATTCTTTCCATGTTTGAGTTTGATCATCAGTATGACATATAAGAGAGAGGAACAGTCCAGACGTCTGGGATACCTCTACGTGTGTTCGTGTTTCTCGGGTGCCTTTGGTGGTCTGATCGCTACAGGTATCACCAAAATCAAGCCCCGTCACAACTTCCAGGCTTGGTGTTGGTTGTACATTATCGAAGGATGTATTTCTCTTGCTGTCGCTTCTTGGGTCATTTTCGGCATGCCAAACGATGTCAAGAAAGCAAAATTCCTTACTAAGGAAGAGCAGGAAATGATGGCCATTCGTTTCACGCATGCTCAAAAGTACCAGGGAAATCAAAATTTCGAGAAGAAAGAACTTGTCAACGCTCTCAAGGATCCAAAGGTGTATCTTTCTCTTTCCATTCAGTTCTGCGTGGATCTAGTGCTGTATGGATTTTCCACTTTCCTTCCATCCATCTTGAAGCTCCAGTTGGGTTACGATAGCATGCAGGCTCAGTATTTGTCTGTTCCTGTCTATATGTTTGCCGCAATTGCTGTTTTCTCGACCTCGTATGTGTCGGACAAAAAGGGATGGAAGGCTCCTATTATCCTTGGTTGTAACGCATTTGGTCTTATTGGTTACTGTATATTGCTCGGATCGAGCAATGGTCCAGCTAAGTACTTTGCGTGCTATCTGATCGCCATTCCTTACTACAGTTCGGTCGGTGTTGGTGTCACTTGGATCAACAACAACATGGCACCACATTACAGAAGAGCTTCCGCTCTGGGTCTCAACCAAACCTTCGGTAACTTGGCTGGTGTGATTGCAGGTCAAGTCTACAGAACTGCTCCTTATAAGCTTGGAAACGGCTTCTCTTTGGGTTGCACCGTTGTTGCGATGGTCTTGACTACGATTCAATATTACTACCTGAAATCGCAAAACACTCTGAAGGCCAAGATTCTCGCTGGGGAAATAGAAGACACCAGGAGGGAGAAGACCGGAAGTAACGCTCCTGATTTCGTTTACATTTTATAAATAATAATTAAATTTTTGTTTTGAGAGTTTTGACAAGAAAATTTCAAATTTGAGTATTCATAAAATTCGTAAATTTCTGAGATTGTAGAAACCCACCAGATTGAATAAAGTGAGAAAAAAACCTACAAAACTCGGAACAAAAAATCCAGAAAATATTCCAAATGCTCTAATTCATTATAATCCGGTTGGCCTCCAGGTCAAAGCCGTATTCTTGTTTGAATTCAGAAAACTCATGGAGCCGGTATGATGAGAAGCACGCCCGGATATGATAGAGGCTGAATCGTGATGATGGGGCACTCTGGATTCGCGATCGGAATAGTTGCCATGAGCATTAGACGCAATGGACACTTTCAGTTCCACAATCTCTTCCGCAAAGTTCTTCTTGTACATATCAACCAAGGCATCGTGAGAAGCCTTCAATGACGAAGGAACCAACTCTCCATGAAGCCACAGACACCGTCCCAGAAGAACCACCATTATATTGAACTTCGACCTGATCAGCCTGGCCTTCTCTGCGTCATCATCTGCATGCTCAGACGCAAAGAAAACGCGGTACTGGCCGACACCTCCATTTACTGGAGAATCAACAGTACCAGACAGCTCTCTTGACAGATCTTGGAACTGAGAATCGCTATTGGAGCCAGGATTTTTCAGGCAAAGCAGGCCGTTTCTTTCCACGTTAAGTAAACTCTCATTTTTAGCCGATAGCGATCTTATGGCATTTTCAATGGGAGAGATTTTCACAGTTTCGGAGCTCTTGACCTCACTTCTGTTCATCAACGTTGGGAAACCCAGTAGTGTCTCATATGAGGTTTCCTCAGTCCAAAGATCAGAAATGCCAGTTGCTCCAGGAAGTCTCTTTGAAGACACAAACACGTTAAGTTCTCTGTTTGCAATGTTTGCACCTGCCGAAACCATTCCAATGCTCTTTTCATCGCTATGGTGGGGAGTCACTGTCTTGACGTGCATGAACTTTCCAAACGGAGTCTGCTCAAGCATTGCCTGGGCCTCCTGCTCCCGAGACACAATTCTGGTACCTGGATAAAGTCTGGAGAGTCTGTCGTGAATTGAGGTGATATGCTCAAAAGGCAACCCTTCGTATATGAACTCACGGCCCCTAATTGACTTAGGAAACCCAAACCCAATGAACATCACTTTGAAAAAGGTGGGAACAAGTCTGTCAGTCTTATCAAGACTTTCGTAAACCGCGGCCAATTGGGAGTGACAGAATGCTAGCCCTTTCAGATCATAAGAGAAATTCTCGTAGGCACGGAGAAGATTTTGATAAACAACAGCCGCTTGCTCTAAGCTCTTCCCACGCACAAAGTTTGAAGCCATCATTCTATACAGAGCATCTTTGCGTTCAAAACAAGTCTGAGCAGGAAACTCAGGTTCGTCACAAGGCGGAAGCATAACCTCCGTATCCCAGTCGTAGGTATTTGCAAGCAACTCCAGACTTAATGCTGCCTGAACGAATTGGCCCTTCTCCATATTAGTGTCATACATCTCGTTGATAAAGGAGTGCAGCAATTCCGGCCTATTTACCTGCATCAAATATCCCGAGATATTCAGGTTATGGAATGTCCTGTCATCATCAAACTCGTCGCCAATTGGCACACTCTCGAGCTCGTCCAAAACGTCCAAAAAGTTGAAGATGGTTTTGAGAAGATTGTTGATCGACCCAAAGGCATCATCTTCGGGGTCAATTCTGACTGTAGACTTCATCTTCAAAGTGAACGAACTCTTCCCATGTACACGGTGAAATCCAGAGTGCAGTGACTCATACAGACCACTAATACATGCGCGCTCAATTTCAAACAGATCTCCACTTGTGACCCATTCGTTGACTATCATCGACCATAACATCTGAACTCCCAACTCCTGACAACCAGGATGAGACTGGAGACAGAATGACATAAGATCAACGATAATGCTGTATTTTCCAACTATGAAATTGCTTTGCTTGCCTCCCACCTTTTTGATTTGGAATCTGCTTTCAGTCTCATGAGAGGCTTCTTCAGAAAGGGAATCCCACACAGATCTCAACGCTTCCACTACACGGGTTCTTATGTCACCAGCTATATTCTTGCAAGCATTCTGGGAAACATCGGGAAGACTGTCAATGGAAGAAGGCCCCGCAAACGAGATTTTCAAGCATAGTTCGATGAATTTATTGAGCAGATCAACGTCCAGCGAAACCTCGTCAACCTGACAGTATTCCTTGAGGACTATCGGCTGAATTAATTCCACAACAGTAATGGAACACTCAACAAATAGAGAATGAAGAGAGATCCATTTCTGGCTGGGAAAGAATTTCCCTTGGCACAAGGTGTGAGCAGAGTGAAGCAAAACCTTGATGTCCTTTGCACTCAAAGAGCTCACGAAGGTGGATGTATCGCTGTTGAATAACTCATCTTGTTTGCTATCTGCGAATATTTTTTCGAAGCCCTTTGAGCCCGAGACTGATTTGGCGATTCTGGTAAAAATGACTAACACAACTGCGAGTTCGATCAGCACTTCTGAGAATTTCTCGGCATCCACCACAGAGTCTATGATGAGTTCAGGAAAAGGATATTCGCAAGGAAACAGCTGGGTAAATGATCTTTTGGGAACCACCAACTTTTCAATGCACCTTGAGCTCGAAAGACGCAGAAACAACTTTCCTACCAGTGGTAAAAGCCTGGCAATTCCACGATGAAGCTCGCCCCTATTATCGTGGTAGATTGGGCTTTGGCCAGAGAAAGTAGAGCAAACAGATACCAAAATTCCATTGGCCAATCTGATTGCATCGAAATCTTTCTCGCCATACAGAACCTCCAATGCCCAGCGAATGCAGCCATTGATAAGAGTCAACTGACAATCTTTTGAGTGGATCATCCACGAATACAATAACCTTCTGGCAACTATCAGCTTCGTGAGAAGCAACTTGCGCCAAAGAACGTGCTTTTTGACAGCCAAAGGATTTGCAGAATCGTCCTCCTGTTTCCCCAAACCATGCATATCCACAGCCTGTAGCCATTGGATTGAAATTTTCATGAGAGCTTGATCATCATAGAACCTTCTCAGACTCTCTAACCATTTCTCAAGATCTTCCAAAACCAGTACTTGGTCGGCGACCAGGTTATCGTTTCTGAGAGAGAGAAATTGAGTGATTGAACTGAGCAGCAAGCTGCAGTTCTTTTTGAATGTGAAACTGTCCTTAGATGTAGCTGCTACTGCGAGTCTAACAATCAACGGTGATATGCGACAAAGAGCTCTTCCTACATGGCTCCATTCCTTTCCAGCTCTGGAGAAAATCAGATTCATGACTGATACCAATTGCGGACCCACATGGGATACGTTGGAAATATGCTTCTGCATGAAATCGTCGAAAAGGTAGAAATACTGATCTTGTCTTGCAAGAACAATATCCAGGAAATGCACCAGACTCTCGAAAGTTGCTGTTGAAAGTCTGTCCAACTTTGCAGACGAAGAGTCTCTTAGCATTTCCGTCAAATCAAACAGTAACTCGGGGAAGAACTTCACCAGAGACGCAAGAGGAAGCTTATTGAAATTTCCCAATGCTGTGATGAGAGCCTTCTCGCCAACCTCAAGAGAGCTCTGGTGAAGTGCTCTCCAGTTCAGCATGTATTGCAGTGCAGGGTCAATGTTGTAATATTTGCCAACATAATCACTAGTGAACTCCAGAGTTCCCACTATATTCTCACGAGGTCCCACTATACTCAGAGTAGTTCCTTTAGGGTACTCAGGGATTCTGTTACCTCTTCTGAGATTCATCTTACCCTGCCCATAATACTCGTTGTTCACATATACTTTGAAAACCATATAGTCTGACGATTCCGTGCTGGCCCTCGTATTGAAGCCGGAGATCTGGACTGTTTCACTAACATGTTCCATTGGGCTCACTGATAAAAACTTCCAGTCAGCAGAGCCTGGCAGGTTTCCGCCCTTCGAAAACTGAAGCTCCTCATTGGTGGTGGTGAGGACCACAGTCACGTAGCTCGTCTTGGGGAGAACAGCCGTAGTGTTGACTTTCTCCACCTTGACGTAAAGGCGCTCATACAGAGGAAGATTGGGGTCGTATACCATCGTTCGTATGGCCGAAATAGCAGCATCACCAACATTGGACTCCAAAATTTGAGGCACCAGCGACTCGCTTTTGAACTCTTTGATTGAGAGTACCAGCTTCTCGGCTCTGGGATTGATAGCAACGCCTTTGCTTGATCCTGTGATGATCCTGTCAACCAATTCACCCCATCCGTTATTCAGAGTGTAAATTCCATTGCTGTCTTCTGGGGATCTAAAAGAGCTGAACATTTTGATTTGGAACTGATGGGCCTCACCCGATTCCAACGAGCCTTTCTTTCTCGAGAAGATACGAGAGATATCACTAACACCCGCTGCAATTCCGCTTCTTATTTCTGACAATTGTGACACAGAGGATGATCCCGAGGAATTGGTAATAACGTTCTCAGTAAGAATAGCAACCAGGTAGATCTTCCCACCATCAACCTCTGCGGCTGGGATGTTTTCAAATAGAGCAGCAGAGATATTGTCCAACTCAAAATTCTGTCCTGGTTTGATTGAAATAGCAAAAGATTCTGTCAATATTTTTCTAGAGCTTCTCAAAAACATGTATGCAGTCATACCATTATAGCCCTTTGGAAGAATGTTAGAAGAGCCAGTCACCGCTTTGAAGTCTACCAAGATGTGAGATGGTGGAACTCTTGCTAATCTTGAAGACTTCGAAGGTTCAAAAGTAATATTTTGTTGAGAAACTGGGTAGTTTGGTGACAACGCAGATAGCACTTGACTATGTGCTATCGTTATTGGAGACATGGTATCTTCAACACCATTCAACTGGAACAATCTACCAGTAGAATCCTCTCTTGCAATAACTGCATCGTGACCAACAACTCTGGTCCTTTTCAAGGAAAGCAATTTTGGAACACTGTTCAAGAGCGAAATTGCCTCTCTTCTGACTGAATTTATTTCATTTTGAGTCAAAAGACTATTGGTGAGACTGAGACTTATATCGTCCAACCTATCATGTATTTCCACCAGTTTCTCAAACAGTGAAAATTCACCTGAGGAATATAACATGTATGCATGTGCCATCAACGAGGCCAACGATATTGAAATGTCCTCCATTAACGAGGTGATTTTAGCTGGATCACTTGGAAATGCAGGCAGAGACTTATCGTTTTTCACATCTCGGCACTCCTCGACACTCTGATTGATCATTTCGGTATGTAGAATGCTGGGAACACTGTTCAGCAGATCATTTGACATCAAGTCGGAGATCTCGAGAATTGAGTTCTTATCGGTTTTCCCGAAAGGGATTTCTTTGATTGTGCGCAGAATCTGAAGTGGTACGATTCCAACGACGACCCGATTCTCGGCTAATTTATGCGTCGCCAATGAGGTAGTTGAAAAGTCGGAGGGAACCGGATTCGATACAAAATATGCCCTTCCCCAGTTTTCTCCATACTTTTCGAAAATATAACACTCGTCTCCAGGATACAGGCTCTTGAAATGCTTGGACAGTGATTTGGCGCCCTCTGCCCCGACATTCTCCAATGGCACGAAAGATGTCACCACTTTCATGTGGAGCAAAGAAGGTAGAGGAGTCCAGGTATTTGCCATTTTTGGACTATTCTAGTGGATTTGTTGATTCAAGCAATTGAAAAGTGCTGGTTATCTGGGAAAGAGTTTACTGAGGGGGCAGCATTTTGGCATGATCCAGGGGTCTTTGGACCGAACGCATCGATGAGCCAACGCAGTTTACTGGACATCGGACGCGTCATCAAACCCCCGGTTATCTACAACGTTCACATATATCGCTATCAGCGTTTAATTTTTATTATATATCAGTCTATATAATTTGTCAAAATCAAAATAACAGCCCTCGAACTCATGGTTCTATAAATTTTTCACTTTTGATGGGATAGAGTTACAACGCAGGTACTTTACCGAATCCGGAAATTATCACGCGTACCTTCCTATTTGGGAATATCACTTAACAATCTCACATGACCCGGGGATCCAAGAACCCGTAGTGAATTTGTCCATCGAAAGAACGACGAATACGGTTTTTGCCTTGATCAACGACGAAGGTTGCCAGTTTGACCTCCTCGCGGATATCGTTCGTAACATTAGTACCAAAGTAATCAGCCTGGACTTCTTTTTCGTTTAGTGTTAGCTCGAAGTACCCTCTGTACCAGCCTTCATTCCACAACACTCCGACGTTGCTAGAGACAAACGTTTCAGACAGTTTCAAGCAGTCTTCTATTGTAAAGTGTTTTGGAAAAGTTGTCGGCGAACTACACGCAGTTGATGCAAACTCCACCAGAAGAGAGCCTTCTCCTGTTTTCATATCGTAGCTTTCAACATCTTTCTTGAGTTCATGAACCCAAGATACATGAAAGTCACCAGATACGAGAACGACATTCGAGATATTGTTCTCATCTATTGCATCTAACAGACGTCGTCTGTTTGCGGTATATCCATCAAAAGAGTCGTAGTTTCGCTCAGAAAACGGGGCGCCAATGATATCACCAATGGCTCCAAACTCAACATGGTTGACCACTGTCTGACTTCCAATCACTTTCCATACAGATTCACTTGTTTTTAAAGAAGAATAAAGCCAGTCTTCCTGATCAAACCCCATCATCGTTCTTTCCTCTCGATCGGCAATGGAAGCAATGTAATCGGTATTGGTGTATACATCAGTGACGTCTCTTGAATAATGCCGTGTATCAATCATGAGAAGGTCCAATAACTTTCCAAATTTGAGCCTTCTCCAAATTTTGTTTATATTTTGCTGTGGTCTTATTGGAAGCCATTCAATATAAGCTCTAATGGCATTTTCTTTCCGTTCCAAAAAGTCCCAACCTATCGAGTTCACGCTGCCTCTGAGCCAACTGTTATCAGCAACTTCGTGGTCGTCCCACACTAGAATCCAAGGAAACTGGGCATGAGATAGTTGTAGGTCATGATCTGACCTGTATACTGCGTATCTGTCTCTGTAGTTTTTGAGTGTCCACATTTCCGTGTTAGGCAAATGTGTTCTACCAATTGCCGTTCCGTTGGTATAAACCCCGTTTTCGTGCTCATAGATATAATCACCCAAATGAATAACGTAGTCTACTGAGTCCTTCACTGCTGGCATTGCGTATGAGGTAAAGAATCCCCCTGCAAAATTGGAACAAGAGTAAACAGCAAACTTGAGTTCCCCAATCCAACTGTTTGGTGGCAATGTCTTGGTTCTTCCAATTCTGGTGGATTCTCCATCTGCCGATAGAAACTGGTAATAGTACGTTTTTCCAGGATCTAAGCCCTCAACATCTACTTTCACGGTATAATCAATTTCAGAGTTCGTGAAAGTGGTATAACGTGTCGCATTTTCCATGTAAAGAGACTCCGAAATGGCCAAATATACTGGAACTAAACCATGAGTATTTTTGCGGATTGTGATTCTTGTCCATAGAATTATCGAGTTCATGGTTGGATCGCCCGAAGCGATTCCATGCTCAAACGAACTTTCTGTCAGAACATTCGAATATCTGTATTCATCAACTGAAATGCCACCAAAACGCTCCAGGTTTCCATTGGAGATAAATTGAGGAAGACAAGCCGCGTTCTTTAGGAGAATCAATAGAACACAATATAACTGGTACCTCATTATTTGGTCCTAAAGCCAAAATCCCGTATATAGCAGCTGATATCACCTCTAATAAGCAGGAAAAAACCAAACCATGCCAGTGGCTCACAAGATAGACCCACGTGGAACTCCACGTGTTGCAACAGTTTGATAATATGTAGTATCGTTTTGTTCGTATCGTTGCAACTGATACCGAGATCACCCCTGGAAAACAAAGAGACATGTGGGGTTACAGCATTTTAAGTTCATGCACAGCTCGAGATGGCGCATACCGCAGGCTGCGTGCCAAAAGAACTTGGTGAGCAAACCCTGAGAGTAATAATCTGTAACTGGCCAATATACAGGTAAAATTACACGATGCTGGTTTGTCGGGGTGAGTTTGTCTTACGAAAAATGGTCTATTGAGGAACAGGGAACACTCACCGGGCAAGAAAATCCCACCACGCGCAGACATCTGCAAGACTAGCCAACCTGCATGATAAGAGCCGCACCTGGTATTCCACGTGCCCTTTTTGTACACCCGAAGTTACAGATTTATGATCAAAAGAGTTTTCACTTGGGATCAAAGGAATAATGCCCTTGCTATAAAATATTCCTCATATTCTCCACAAAACCTCTTGAAAGGTAGCAGACTTCAAATATAAGGCAACATGGTTGAGATTGGGAAATCCCGAGAGTTCGGAGAGAAAGAGAAAGAGCTCACTGAGCTCACTGAACTCAGTAACGACCAAGAAGATGAAAGAACTTTGGATCTTCAAGAGCCTTACTGGCGGTCCGTTATGGCCATTGTCACTGCTGGTTGCGCTTTCATGTCGGATGGATATCAGCAGGGCATAATGACACCACTCAATATGACATTGGCCAAGTCCTACTCTGGTTACGATTCTAGCTGGAAAACAATGGTATCAAACTCTAATCTTGTTGCCAATATTCTTGGTCAGATTGGCTTTGGATTCATTGTGGACCGAATTGGAAGGAAGCAAGGCTTTGCAATGACGACCGTCTTTATCATTTTGGGCTCCATTCTTGCCGCATGCTCCAAAGGCTCCTCCCAAAATAAGTTGTTTTGGATGCTTCTCATCTCACGGGGAGTATCGGGTATAGGGATTGGTGGGGAATATCCTTGTTCTGCTTCTTCCGCAATGGAGGCAGCAGATGAAAGGATGGGAAAACATCAGAAACTAATTCCGTTCATTTGTGCAACAAATCTTCCTATTTCATTGGGCATTCCTGTTGCCACTTGTGTTTATTTAATTGTCTTAGAAATTTGGGGTGAGACTAACACAAGTGGAATCTGGAGAACTTGTTTTGCTATTGGGGCAGTATTCCCAATGAGTATCTTCATTTTCAGATGGAGAATGCACCACGCAAAGGTCTTCCGTAAAAACGCAATCAAGGAAAAGGTTCCCCATAAATTGGTAATAAAGAGACTGTGGAAACCATTTATGGGCGTTTCGGTGATGTGGTTTATTATGGATTTCGTGATCTATCCAAACAACATCTTTTCCTCTTCTGTGATCTCCATTGTGTTACCCCATGCTGGTATAAAGAAAACCGCTGAATGGCAACTTTTCCTGGGATCTTTTGCTGCTTTTGGGTCAATTATAGGAATGTTTTTGTTTAAGTGGATGACAAGAAAACAGGTCATTATTGCAGGTTTCTTGGCATACGGAGTACTGAGTATAATCGTTGGTGCGGCTTTTGCTCAGCTTTCTAAAATTCCATCCTTATTTATCATCTTTTACGCCCTGATGAATTTGGTGATCTACGCAGGCCCGGCAAACTTACAATCAGCCGTTTCTAGTGAGTCTTTTCCAACAGCCGTAAGGGGTACCCTCTATGGTCTCTCAGCTGCTATTGGTAAGGCTGGTGCGGCCATTGGAACCGAGGTGTTTACACCCATCCAAACTCATGCAGGTAAAAGGTATACCTTCTTTTTATCTGGAGGCGTGTGTTTTATTGGTGCTCTTGCAGTCTGGTTATGGGTTCCTGATACTACTGATTACGATCTAGACGAAGAGGACAAAAAGTTCAACCACTACCTTCTCGCTAACGGCTGGACCGGGGAGATGGGAGAGAGAAATGACAAGCACCACATGCAGGCTTCAAATATCGAAAGTGATTGATTTGTCTAGCCTAAACTGGCTTCCAAGTTGAATCTAATCTTCCGTGTTATAGAGTCCTCAATCGCTCTCGGTTTGCCTCTTCGGAAGCTCCAACTTTACTCTCATTGTAAAAGCGGATACCTTATCAGAATCTAATATAATTTTCACCTTTCGACAGTACCTATAATGACCCGGCAAGGCCACCAAGTAAAGTCAATCGAACGCAAATTAGAATCATCATATAAAATATGATTCGAAAAAATTAAAACTGTCTCTTCGACCTCTGCTATTTTCCATATTATAATCGCAGAGCGTGAGCACGGCCATCGAGTCAGGTGATATGCACGTGATGAAATACAGGGCTGGAAACTGAGGGCAACACTTGGTGCGATCGCACGACCCACATCCTCCTGTCTGAAAAAGTTGAAGCTCTTCACAACCAGTTCTGACGGTTTACAGTACAACAATATACACATCAACTCTAAACTATGTCTGCTGAATCTACCATCAAAGCTTCCAACTGGAGATTGGTCGAAGTTGGCCGTGTCGTCTTGTTTGGCGAAGCCTTGGCCACCATCGTTGAGATCATTGATCAAAAGAGAGTAAGTTCATCCACGAGAAGCTAGCATCCACGCAGAAATCAGAATACTAACCACATTACAGGCTTTGATCGACGGTCCAACCATCCAACGTCAATCCATCTCTTTGGCTAGAGTCACATTAACCCCATTGGTTTTGGAAGGTCTCCCAAGAGGATCCAAGACTGCCACCGTCAACAAGAAGTGGGCCGCTGCTGAGATCGACAGCAAATGGGCTGCCACGTCGTGGGCCAAGAAGATTGCTCAAAGAAAGAGAAGATCCACTTTGACCGACTTCGAGAGATTCCAGGTTTTGGTCTTGAAGAAGCAAAAGAGATACGCTGTTAAGAAGGCTGTCGCTAAGGCTTAAGAAGATTGAGGGAAAGAAGAAAAGGAGATGTTGTATTCATGGTCGAACTATTTAATTATTCGATATGTATAATTTGAAAATACAAGGTTAAAAATAACGATTCCTCAGCGTAGTCATTTTTGCTAATTGTGATGGTTATCATAATTTTTCAGTGAGAATAGTAAATTACATATGTATACACAGGCCATCACATAACCATGGCTATTGGCAAAGCTGAAGCTTCCACCAATGTCTCCAAAAAAAATCGGAAAATTCCCATTTTATGGGTTATAACCCCGTTTGACCACTAGCACTCCAAAAAATCGTTCCTTTTCCTTTTCATACTCCCGAATTTCCGAGTAATTGCCGAATTGTAGGAAAGACTTTGGAAGGTCTCCCCCAGCCTTGATAGGCACCAGATAGAAGTCCTTCACGGAAACGGGTCTAGCTCCCACAACGCCGTATTTTTCGCGCTTCGCGAAATATTGGTGCAATCTTTGGTAGCTAAAACTGTTCTCTTCGTTTTCGAACTCGCTCGCGAGGCTTTGAGGCTCGAAGACTAGAACGTACAGGTCTCTGGTACTTGCTATCTCAGATAGGTACGGTTCGGCTTTTACAGAGTCTAATCTACCCTCGATCTCCACCAGTTCCTGGGTTCCAAACTGCTTGAACAGCGAAATGATCTTTTGGTTTTCCGACTCGGTTGGCACTCTCGAGAGCGTAGAACCCAGCAGTTTTGCAGATGCCCTAAAGGCCCCGAACTCGGGAAAGGTTAAATCGCCAGTCCACACTTGGTTAAACTGTGTAGATTCCGTTCTGAAGCCGACTGTAGGATCATATTCTTCATCGCTCTGTGGCGTGGTTGTGTTTTGGGCGGGGTAGTATTCGTCAGAATGAGTCTGTGCCGGAACATTGGGCTCGTCGTTCAATATCTTATCAAGCTCTGGGTCGTCATTCAATGTGTGCTCTGGTTGTTCGGTGTCATAATCTTCAACAGTGGCAGTCGTAGCAGCTGGATAAAGCAAATTGGCGTTAAAAAATGACTCTTGTGCTTCCTTTGCTTGCTTAGTCACATCCTTCTCCTCCTGCTCCTTGATCTGCTCTCTTTGCTGCTCGATCTCTCTTTCTCGCTCCTTCTCGTACTCGTAATTATCGATGACTTCTTCGCCTTTGTGGGTAATTTTAACTCTCGGAAGGTTCTCATTGACCTTTAGAACAGTTTGGTTGATACTCTGTTTGCGTACATCATCTGCAAACCGTTGATAATCAGCATTGAGCATTTGCTCACTGGACAGTTGGCTCAGGTCTTCCAGTGAAACTTCGCGGTTTAAAACTCTTGTGGACAAATCATTTTTGGTGTTCTTGAGGTTGAACAATAAGGTTCTGGCCTTTTCCAGATATTTCGCACCCGGCGAAGTCTTTTGGGCCAGACTTTTCTTGCCGGGCTTGAGTCCAATATGATCGTAAATGTACCCTTCAAGTTGGGAACCCCAGTCATCAGCCAATTTCTCTTTAGTGGTATTTTTCAAATCGGTATAATCATCTGGGATCTTCTGTAAAAACGTGAGGTAAAAATTTTGAGCCACCGAATGTCTTGTGGTGTTGATCGACTCCAGAGCCTCAACCTTGGAAATGGATTCTCTGGCAATTTTTGCTTTCTTGGTTGGCCTTTCGGACTCGGCCAATTTTTTGGCCTTCTGAGGTTCATCTTCTTGATATTCCAAATCTTTCTGGCCTGCTCCACCAACATAATCCTCGTAGCTCAATTTCAGCTTCAGATTCTTGAAGCTTGGGTTGGTGGGGTCACAGATATTGCAGTAATACTTCTGCGGAACCTTTTTCCTACCAAACATGCATGCAGTGTGTTGCCATGAATCACATTTTTCACATTGAATCATTTCACGGCCGTCTTCGATATAATCCGCAGTTGTCATTCCGCACACTAGACATCTGACCTCACCATCATCCTCGTCCTTCTCCTCGTTCTTTAAGGTCTGGGCCTTGCTCAACTGCTCCTCCAGAATCCTCTCTTGATCGAGTCGGGAATTCTTTCCCTTCGTACTCCTCGGCGATTTCCTAACAGGCTCCATGGTGGTCGGGAATGGTCTAACGCAGTGTCTTGTACTGTTACAGAAACCACAAACAAATCTTTTGGTGTATCATTCGGAGGTCACGTGACTCATGCGAGTGACAGATCTGAGAAGTCACGTGCACTGATACGCCAAATAAACACAGGGAACTTTACGACTTTGGATAGTGTTGTTCCTCCAAGCCTGTGACAACTTCCCAAAATGACAACGCCGGAGGCCAAAAAGCTCAATTTGGATGTCCCAAAGTATGCCTCGGTGGAGTTCCCGTTGGTGGTGAAGAATGTTGATAGGGCTATCGAGATGATTGGGGGTGAAGACTCTATCAGCCGGTCGTTACTGGGATCCTCTCAGATACAATTGAAGATGAGACCCGAGGACCCATTTGAGCACCCGATCCACTCGGCGTGTCTCAATACTGAGAATATTCTGTTAGAGGTTAAAGTGCCGAAAAGTGTGCTGAGGAAACACGCTGATTTGTCTTCAGCTCTTCACGAATGCCAGAGAAACGGGATAAAATACAAGGTCGGCGTTGCTGCTATATTAAACAAGTCGTTTAGATTCAGAGAGCTTTCTGACTTCCAAATTGTTACCAAGAATTCCAAGTTTGCGGACGAGTTTGAAAAATCGCTCCTCAATGGAGATCTGGAAGAGATCAAACAGTTTAGTGCTGGTTTAGACCACTATACCCAACCTTTCCCAGACGAAAGTCTGGATCTACCTCCGCCCCCGAGATTTGCGCGAACCAACGTTCCTTTCAGTTATCAGTATATGGGCAATCCTGTCACATCCTATATCAACGAGCACGGTGAGATTGCGGTCACTTCAAAGAGACAGCGTGCGAAGTTATGGACCATCTTCATAGACTGGGACGATCCCGTTCCAGTCGACTGCAACGATGAATTAAAGAACCAGAAACTTGCTGCTGAGCAAGAAGTTAGGTTGCTGAGAGAGTCTGGAAATGAGAGGCTGTTACAATCCTCCAACAGCAATTTTCTGCTGGAGTCCATCAGTCTCCTGAATGACCTGTTCCAGCTGAAACCCATATGGCTCAGAAGACATTTGCATTGGATCTTCCCGAAGCATTTGCGAGGCATTCTGAAAAGTGCTCTCCCGTTTGTGGCCTATTCTAGTAGAAAGGGTCCGTGGAGGCAATCCTATGTGAGATTTGGTTATGATCCGCGTACCGATCCCAATGCCGTGAACTACCAGGTAGAATCGTTCCGGATTCTTGGGGTATCGACTGACGAGGTTAGACTAGACCCAGACATACAACTTGCCGAGGATAACCTGGTAGTGCCCTTGACCCTACAGTCCTCTGGTCAAAACCTGCCGAGACAATTCATCTTTGACGGCGAATCCACTCCAGGAACCACCAGTTTCCATCTCGGAGATATACTGGATCCGGATATACGGAGCATCATTGAGACTGGGAAATCCACAGTTTGCACCGAGAGCTCTGGGTGGCTGACCTGGCCTGCGATTTGCCTTTTGCAGAGTGTCATGAGATACAAAATCAACTGTCTGTTCAAGAATGAGCCCATAGTACCCTCCAAACTGGAGAAGATCAAAAATAAACCGGTTTATCCCGAACAACGCACCGAGAAGGGATCCGATGAGTCTGAGGATGCCGAAAATGATAATGACGAAGACGACGACGAAGATGACGAAGACGACGAAGAACCTGCTGTTCTGAACTCACAGGCCAAGCATGATGTGTTTACACGGCTACGGCTGTTCAATCCAGAGGCATACCAGGAACTAAGTAAATTATCTGGGTTCTTGAAGCAGGAGGATCTAATGGACTTGGCTAGCCCAGGTCTCGAGTAAATAACCGGAATTTAGACTAATGAACTACCTCCATGAAGTGATATCTCACAGCCATGTCGGGCAATGCAATGTGCGGCGTTGTGATTGTTGGTGCACTACCCTGAAATTTGAAAACTCAATGTCGAGAACTCATGCTACTTTGAACAAACACTCCTCAGCTCACCCACCTCCTCCATTATTAAAAATGTCATATTCAAATATGTCGAAGGTCTGGAAAAGACTGGCCAGTACAGGAAGGCCTGCTGTGGCGGATGCGATTCCCAAAAGACCGCTCAAGAAGATCCAGGTTGGTAAGGCCAGACCTGCCATCTACCACAAGTTCGAATGCCATGTCCAACTATCTGACGGTTCCGTGATAACTCGTCGTTCGCAGTACCCAAAAGAAGAATTTCGTATGTTGGCTGATCAGAGAAATAACCCTCTTTGGAACGAATCGCGTGCCGACTTGTTCGTGGGTATTGATACCAAGGGAAGAATCAGTCAGTTCAGAGAGAAGTATGCTGCTTTCGATACTTCAAGTCCTGTCGAAGGAGATGTTGAAACGAAAGCCGGAGACTCGGCTGTCCTTGAAGGTCTTGAGGATTTCACAGAGCTCATGGACGGCGGATATGTTGAGCAGAAGCTGGGTGGTAATATCATGAACACCAAGTCCAAGGGCGGAAAGAGGAAATAGGAAAACTGAAGAACTTGTATATAAGAGTACCAAGAATAAAGAGAGTACAAATGGAGATGTAGATTGACTCTGTCATAAGACCGAGGAGACGAAAGATATACCGAGTGATATTTCAACATCAAAGAGATATATAACGTGTGTCTAAAAGATATAGAAGACAAAATGGCATCTACACCTACAAATGTTAGAAATGAAAAAAGTAACCTTCCTAAAAAAGCATGTTTTTGCAACGTTTACTGTAACATTCTAATTGGTTAAATAAACGATACAAAGCAATAAAGGCATTTTCTTTGTGAACCTACGCCTATCGTATACCTTGGTACATCTTCATTCTCCCGGACTCATCTTGGTTCATCTTCTTAGTATACAAACATTCCACCCTCTTCATCATTTCTGCTGGGCTGATATCACAGACATGCACTGGTACTTGTTGGAATAAGAAGCCTTCCACAACCGTATGGTCCCGTCATCACCAGCACTCGACAGAATGGTGCCTGTAACGTTCCAGCTGACCTTCCAGACCTCACCATCGTGGTCATTGTGGGTTGACAAAGTCTCTATCTGTATGTCTGAGCCTGGCTCTGAATCGTATGCACCATTGGTAGCGAAAGCGTCGAGCTCCTTCACCGTATCTTCCAGACCATCGTCTCCCTTCAAAGACTCTGTGAGCTTGAAAATACGAACATATCCATCCTTACACCCCGTGGCAATGAGATGATAACTCCTTCCCATAGTTGGTGCCCAAGAAACGCTACGTATCAATCCGTTGTGTTCAGGAAGCATCTTGCCCATAACGTACCTGTCGTTTTTGTCCTTGACATAGATGAACGCCTGGTCTAAAGCACACACAAGCACCTTTTCAGGTGAAAATCTGGATGGAGACCACGTTAGAGAAAAGTCTGATTGCAAGTTTGCTGCTGGTGGTACCGCCAATACACTTAGCTCGCTGATTAGAGTCCAATTCCGCAAATTCGAAGGCTCGAGTGCGTCATAGATTCTTAGCACTCCGTCACTACCGATCGTTCCTAGTCTCAATCCCAAGTGACTGGGTGCAAACGCAATATCATACAATGCCCCTTGTGATCCAGAGATGGTGGCCAGTCTCTTCCATCTCCTTCCAGAGCCTGCTTGCTCGTCGAAATCCTCCTCCCAAATCTTCACCGAACGATCGTACGAAATCGATGCAAGGATATGCCCGAATTCGGGAGCAGCAAATGCAACCTTCACAACTGACGAATCGTGTGCTTTCCATGAGTCGTTCAGAATCCACTCCGACGTGTTGGGGTCTAGGTCAAACACCTTGATGTGTTGGTCCGAAGAACATGTGGCTAATTGTCTTCCATAAAAATCGTACGCCAGGTCATGAATCAATTCTTCATGACCCGTGGCAAATGGCTTGAGTGATTCTTTCATATTTGCGATGAAGAGAAGTCTTTAAGAATAAGGTAAAATGGTCTTGTTACCTTCACTTGTCTTAGACGATTCATCCACATTTTTGATTAAAGCACTACCTATGACAAGTGCGGCACTGTCTGCGGGCAAAATGTATTTTTACTCTTAGTGAGCAGTTTGCACAGATATCCATTCATTACTATAGTCTGAGTCATGGCGAAGAAGACTGTCAATACCAAGACGGAGGCCCCGGAACCCCAGGCCGAATTTCCAAAGAGTCTCAAACAGTTCAAACCCGCTCCGTACTTCCAGTCGACCGCGGAGAGTCTGGCGAAGGACCAGATAGTGACGATTGACAAGCTATTCAGCTCCAAGTTTTGTCGGGAACTTATTGGGGTCTTCGGTTCATTTGACCTAGTTACCGCCTATATTCAGAAGCGCAACTACTACGCACCAAGGTATAACGACCGGATTATGCTGTCAGATAGACAGACTGCAGACTCTCTATGGGTTCATCTGAAGAGCGTTCTCCTAGAGGCTCAAGACCCGTGGATAAGAAATGAATTCAGCAACGCGATTGGACTTAACCCTGATTTCAGGATATACAGGTATAAGAAAGGCCATTATTTCGAAGACCATTACGACGAAAGCGTTAAAGTTGGTACAAATTTCACTAAGTGGACAGTTCTCATATATTTGACTGGAGATGACGAGTTCAAGGGAGGTGAGACTAAATTTGAAAACGGTGTTGCGGTCCATCCGTCCAAAGGAATGTGCCTTCTTCATAAGCACGGAGATTACTGTTTGATGCATAGATCCGAGTTGGTTACGGCTGGTGAGAAATGGGTTTTGAGAACTGACGTTGTATTCCAACCACGACCAAAATGAGGACTTTGGGATAAGTTTGATGAAAAAAAGAGTTTTGTCCAATTATGTCTAGACACACTCCAAATTAACCAAAGTGGTATACACTTCACGGGGCATCTTGAACTGCAAAATTCCTGCATAGACCAAGCAGTTCCTTGAAATCTGGCGCAAATGTTCACTCTTGTCGTTGTTCAATCCACTCTTCATCTCGTCAAGCAACAAATGTCTGGTAATGGTCATCGTGATGATCAACAGTCCTGGTATATTCTTGGAGATGCTCTCGTCCAACGTGTTGAACTGCTGAGACAAAAACCTGATTGTCTCTAGATCCGAACCAGCATTAGGGACCAGGCCCAGATCCATGATCGACTTCAGGCATTTACTGTAAGCCTTGGCTTCGTATTGCTCTCTGATCTTTATGATCTCCAGCAGCTTGGAGCAAGTCTCCCTGCTCTTGAGTGAAACTTTATCGCTTATCTGAGAGTTTCTGTTGTAAATCTTCATCAACTTGGTTGCGAGTGCGACGCTCTGATCCTCAAGAAGAGGAGCATATGAGATTTCAGTTGTGTTCAACAGCTCTCCCAGAAGCTTGTTAACAAGCGAGATCACCATATCATACTCCTCTGAAAGTTGGTAAAGCAAAATGCAATCATAGTATCTGCCTTCTTCTTCGGCTTTAAGTGCAGCCTGCTCAGAAATCTTGTGAAGAAAAGACGCTTCGTCATCCAGTTTGAGCAAAGACTTTCTCTCCTCAATGATTCCGGGAATTCTGTTTCCGTCCTTATCGATTTTACCAAGAAGAAGAACGAACTCTCTGGTATCCAGCACGAGCTCTCTTATAACACTCAAACTCAGGTTCACTTGTTCATCTGACTGATTCAAGGAGATCAAGATCAGATACTCAGCAGCAACCCTTGGATCACTGATTTTGAAGGAACTGACATATAATCCGATCAATCTGGCAAAAAAGATCTTTTTGGTCTTCTCGACGGACATAAGCTCATTGCCTTTACCTGTTACATTCAGCAATCCGTAGTATGACAACGCAATCGCAAGATGAACACTGTCCATCTCATTCACAGAGAACAGATAATGGACAGCTTCCTCATATTGACCAGTGAGTAACAACACCTGAAGATACATTGGATGGTTGCTTGAAGCATTAAACCTTTCAACACCGAACGAAAGAATGCTTCTTTGAAAATCGATCAGACTGTATCTCTCATGAATTGGATCGTCTTCAATATCGTTCTCCCTAACCAAACTCAAATGGATCCACACCCAATCTTCAATAGAAAGTGAAATGTATGGGAAACTCTTTTTGGAAAGATCACATCTGCCAATGATCTTGTACACAGCATACCTAAAAGGATCCGCTTCTCTGTTGATGTGCTTGAAATACTGGTTGAACTCGTTGGTGATTCTTCCCTGCATCTCATTTCCGAACTGCCTGTCGTTCTTATGGTAGGACTTGAGATACACCGGGAAAGATTTCTCCAGCTTTTTGAAAGAGTCGTGGTACTTCTCTGTAACCTGAATAGCGTCTTCTAAACAGCCAGCCCGCAGAAGGTAGAATATCAATGCCCATATTGGAACGCCGTTTATCAGAGAAAGATTGGGGACATTCCAGTCTCCACCCCGTTTCAGCTTATGCTCCAAGAATACGGAGACTTTCTCCACGTTGGTAGGCACAGACGTGCTTCCCGTCTGTACGAAGAAGTCGTTGAGGTAATCCATGAATTGATCTTCAAGATAGGTTCTGCTCTTCGAAACCACAAGCTTGCGGAAAGCGATGGCCTGGAAGTCAAGAGAGTCTCCAGAACAATAGAGCTCCTCATATTTGCGTTCCTTCAATCCCGCAGAATTGGATTCTTCCACGAAATCTACCAGTATCTTCCACGAGTCGTGCACGTGTCTCGACTTCACGTTCTGATCAAACTTGGTGATATCCGAAAAAACCGTGCAAATTGGGTAAGGCTTCCTCTGTTGACGAGACTCGTTCAGATCGTATACCGCCTGTGCAAACGTTTCAAATCTTTGTCTAATTGCAAAAGAGGTGGTTGGGTTAACAACGCGTGAAGGCTGTGCAGAGGAAGGTTTCACGTCCGCAAAATCGTTTTTCGAAGATAATAAGCTCCTTCCCGAGACTCCACCCCACGACACGGGATCTTCTGCGGTCTTGATTTGTTTGGATGGTCTTCCAGAGCTACCGCGATTGAGAATGACTGAAAAAGATTCACGTAGGGCCTCTTTTCTCTGTTTCCAATCCATAGTGATGTTTTGATTCACAAACATATCAAAGTCCTTAGCAGCAGTAGCAAGCGACTGCTCAATGGCAGCAAGTATATTCTCATCTTTCTTTGCACTGATGTAGTTGTCGACATCGCTTTGTTGTGATAGAGGTGTTTGATTTGCACCTGGTGCTGGCGAAGCCGCAAATTGACGAACATTTATGGATTGAATCTCAGACTCAATCTCTTCCAACGTGATCCCACTTCCAGCAAGCAGGTAGTGGGCTTTTGTGTAATGACGATCTTCCGATTTGTCGCCGCGTAATTCATTAGCCTTTCTTCTGATCTCGTTGGGGCCCAGGTTGACGGTGCCAATGTCGCTGGACCTTTTTGGTAAATTTTTCGCAGACTCGAGCAGCTCCTTTAACGAAGCCTTTGGAGCAGGGGGGAAAGCTGAACCAGTTGGCATGTTGTTGTGGCTGAAAGGATGGTTACAAGACTTTGTTGTAGGTCCAAAAGCGTTGGAAACAAAACATATCAGGTCTTGAAAGAAGCTTTGAATATTTTGATTAGGACACGACATTAAACTTTTCAGTGCGGCGTTCTCGAGTGTTTTTTTTGGTGTATTGGTCGAGCAATGGCAATAAGTTTATCTTTACATGGAAAGTTTTATTTTACATTTTATTATCATATAATGGTTTCTATTTGGATGAAAAGAAATCCTTTGTACCCTTGATTGCTGTTCTAGCATCCATTGGTTTCGTACTCTCCAGACGATTGCATATCCAACGAGAGAGCTTGCCCTGGATCCTATCAGTTCCATACCGTTGGTCCAGCAGATAAATGCATGCGTAATCACCCATGTGTCTGATGGATCTACCGACACTTTGATTGACCGCTTTCATACAAATATTTTCGTAATAGTTGCGAGCACTCTGAGCAGCTTCAAATTTGGACTTTCCGGTCTCCACCGCTCTCTGTTCAATAAACTCTTTTTTGGCCAACAATTCCCCTGAAAAAGCATTAGGAAAAGGCAGGCCAACCATTATAACGCCTCTAGCCAAATTGTCGGAGAAATTGATGCCCTCAGATAGTCGTCCACCGACGACAGCAAGTAGCAGAGCACCTCCATGCTTATGGATGAGAGCAGTATACTTAGCAAGGGCGTCTTCTGAGCTTTCTTCCTTAACAACGGGCTTGATATGAGTAATCCTGGACAAACTTCCACTGTTCTCCCATTGAGACACAATCTGATCCAAATAAGCGTAACTGGGGAAAAAAGCCACCACTCCACCCGGTATGTGCTCGATCAATGATATCACTGTTTCTCCGAGCTCACCAGCCATACTGTTTCTTTTCTCAAAAGAAAACTCCAGACTACCTCCATTGATCCCACTACCTATTGGAAAAACACTCAGTTTATCACTACTGATAATGTGGTCGCAGCTGAATTTCATAATCTTCTCCTTCGGCACGTATGGAAAAAGGATATCGGTAAACTCTTCCACTGGTTCCATAGTGCCACCTGCCAATAAAACACACCGAGCTTGGTCTACAAGATCTCTCATGGCCTCACTCGGATCCAACAGCAGATATTTCAGGCAAACATCACCGGTCGGAGTTTTATCAAAAAACATCTTTCCACTTTTGGAAGGATTGGACATGCTGGTCATAAATTGTGTCACACCGAACAATAGCGGTTGGTGAGAGGTGTTTTTGGACCCGGAAACCTCCTCTAGATAACTATCAATCTTGTAGGCAATTTTCGTTTTGCTAACGTATCTCACCAGGGAATTAAAATTGATCGCATCACCAGTGGTTCCTTCAAAAATGTCTGCCGCAGTGACCTTGAGGCCAATCGGTATTTTCTTGTGAGATTTCACTGTCCTCACAATGAAATCGGATAACAAATTGAGAAACTTTAATAGTCTAGCGAGGTTGATCCTATTTCCAGCGTTTAGTCTCGCCTGAAACTTTCCAAGATATAACTTCAGGCAGCCTTTTGCATCAGAAATGTTTTTGTATGATAGACAGCAGGAGTTCATGCTCGTAATTGTGTCAAACAAGTTGTGAGCTTCATCTATCACGACAATTGCATCTTTTACTCGTAAAGATAACGCATCCCTGGTGGATTCTTGGAGGAGCAGCTGGTATGGAAGAGTTATCACCTCTGCCATATTCACTGCACTTCTTGAGCTGTAGTACGGGCAGATTCCCAGTGAAGCACCTATATCATGAAGATCTTCAATATCGTGTGCTTTTGTGTAGGTCAAATCTCTAAATCTTTTCACCAAGATATCGGAATTTATATCGTTGAGCTTTGGGTAGTGAGGGCATCCGTTCTCTGCCTTCTGCAAGTCCAAACACGATTCAGTGATTGCATCGTTTCCTGTTAATTTGGAAACTCTTTTATTGATGCATAGTTGTTTTCTCGAGCCCAGTGGCAGGCATTTGAGATGTTCTTCGCTGCCGTGGATGGAGGAGGGAAACTTGGTTATTCTCAATTGCCCTGAAAACTGGCTCAACTGTGAATGCGTTCTTGAGGATATCAGAATCTTGATTGGATTTGAAGGATCGGAATCCTCGGATTCTCTAGCCCGCCCGGTGTCAAGAGCACTCATTAGTGCTTTCACGTCGTCATTGACTGCTCTTAGCTTATCAGCAACTTTCGGTTTAGCTAAAGCCTCGTCGTAATCCTCGGGTATATACCTACTGTTATCATTCTCCGCAGAATTCTGGTGTCCACGTGGCTTCTTGTGGATTTTCACCTCTAACAAGGGCATCTGTGCCTGTTCTAGTTTCAGCTTCTCCAGATGGTTCTCGTACTCTTTCAACTTCAGATCTCGCTTCACCAATACTTTATTGCGATACGCCTCTTTGATCCATTCAGGCTCGTCGTCACTGTCTTCATTTTTGAGTACTTTGCTTCCTGTTGCTTTGTTCTTTCGTAGCCATGTCATGGTTGAGCATATCAGAGATAGAGTCTTTCCAGTACCCGTGGGGCTCTCAAATAGGCCCACTTTGTAGCCCTTGTCGACCGCGTCGTATATCGCGTTCATCAGCTCCAGCTGGACTTTATACGGAACATATGGATGGTAAAAGGTTGCTTCGTCATTCTCTGTATTTTTAACAGACATCAAAGACGGAATCGTGCTGTTTAATGTCCATACCTGTGCCATGAAAAGTTTCATTTCTGGCTTTCTAATAACCATGCGCGATGCCTTCTGTGCCGCACGCGAAACGCATGGCTGCGCCTAAAGTATGGACTGTACTGTGGATGTCGGAGGAAATCAGATAATCAAACATACTATATATACATTAAATTTATTATAGGTCAAAAATACAAAGGGTGAGGCTGGATGCATTTTTCTACAGTATTGAAGTGTATCACTGTTTTTTTGGTATTTTTATATATAATGTTCAGATAGTCTCTGCAGAATGTTCAGACGCTGCCTTGGGCACCTCTGGCCTAGGACTGTAAATGAACTCCCCTGGAACAACGGACGTCTCCCCTCCAAGGGAAAGACTTTCAAACTTTTTGGTCCAGACCAATTGAGTGTCTACCCATTCAGCAATACTGGCAGACTTTCTTTCCTGCGAAGAGGGATAAGGATCGGTGATCTTCGTGATCATGTAAGCCACACTTGCCTCAGCGAGACCATACACCAAAACTCCAACAAAAGGAATTTTCAACATGAAGTAGAAACTCAGACCAAATCCATACAAAACACCTTCTCTGGCTCTTATCCATTGGTTTCTCTCCAATTTATTCAAAGGGATTCTGCGAAGATAAGGACTGAGCAAATCCAGCATGAGTGCCCGCGATCCATAGTATGACGATAAAAAGACAGCACCATACCATGGTGGTGCAACCAGTAACACCGCAAAGATCACAAGTGCTGTGGTGGTTCCAACAAACCCGTTGAATTTGAGAAGCGACATAATGGGCAAAACCAGTCCTCCAACTATGGGGATGTGCGAGAGAAGATACAGCGCAAAGGACGAACTGGCATACAATATATATGTCCAAAACAAAGCTTCGAACTCTTCAGATCTCTTTATCTTATTCACTCGGTCACCAATGATAGCCTTGAACACGGCCATGAACTTGTTGGAGCCTTTATTATCCTTTGCAGGAATATTGATGAGAGGTGCGTAGTACTGTCTTGTACTCTCCGGGTGTCGTTGTTTGTAAACTTTGTCAGCATATTCCAAAGATGTCATAAACATTTGATCAAGTTCCGGTCTCAAGAATCTGATGGACATAATGACAAAAGGCCCAATATTTAGGACACTGTGCTGGATGTAGGAAATAGTACCGTATATCCCGTTAGCCCTTTCGGCACTGATCAGGAAGAGCGACAAAAACCCGAAAAACATACGACAGGCTATCAATGGAACGTAGAGAATCAATTGCACGATTAGCGACATTTTCAGCGCCTGAAATGCTTCATTATAGTACTTTTCATTGTACAAGTCGGGGTTTTGCAAAGAGCGAAAAACTCCAACGAAAGCCAGCTGGACACCCCTTACAATGGAGAGCACAGAAAACCCAGGAGGCGGTTGCGATATAAATATCGGAGATCCCATCGTCTTCAATATCCCTGTTGTTCCGTAATCACCCCGAAAAGGTTCAGGTTTCAGTAATCGCAAAAGAAGCAAACCTGAAACATGAACGTCATATTCGTAGATTGGCTTATCTTGCTATCAGTAACTTAGCAGCGGAATTTTTGGCAGACTGGGTAGGATAGAAATTACGCCCAAATTATGTCAAGACACAAAAGGCATATACATGTTTATATGTATTGATTATTGTCTAAAAGTCCGTAATAGTCATAAAATACTCATCCCGATCAACGTTTTTTACTTTCATAGCCCTTTCCTGCTGAAACTAGATCCGCAGTACGGACAAAGAACCAACGCCTTTCTGATGCTTTCCAAGATGTAACCAGCCTCAGCAGCAGCGGTCATTTTGGATTCGCAGAATGTACACTGAAGAATCTGAGGAGTCATCAGAGGTAACAAGGTGTAAGCACATCTGACCCATTCGTGGCCCTCGTCGGATATAGCAACATCGACATCAAATCCGTTGAAGCCAAATTTTTCAGTAAGCTCGAACTCAGGTTCTTCCAGGGACACTTTCGCATTATTCACCGAACCAGGTTTCAATACCATCACCATGCTGTTGTATATCATGAGGTCTGCGGGATGTGTCAACTGATCGGGAACACACGAAGACACCACCATTTGTGCAATTACGGAAAGAATCTTCTTCTTCGTCTCTATGAACTGGGGAGATGTGCTATCTCCATTGAACACGTTCTTAAGTTGCAATTTTGCCAAGACGTCAGATTGGAACAAAAACGATTGAAGCTTGCGGGATAAGCTCTCAGAAGTTTGTTTTGGTATTTCTATACGATCATCAAAACCTTGAAGCTTATCCATGATCAAATTACCAAAGACTCCCGAGCCTTTTAAAATCTCAAGCTGTTGGATTTTGAAAAGTGGTGAGTATCTTGTGCATGGGTAAGCCTTAGTGTTGAGCAATTCATGCGACCAGTCATTTTCACTCAGGGGTACCACTCTGAAACTGAAGTCCAACCTCCATGTGTTGTGCTGCGAAAGAAGAGAATCGTCAGAGGTCTTGGTATAATGGAACGCCAACAGGTTTTTAGCAGGGTTGGTGGTCATTCCTGCTATTCTGTAGCCAGAACCATGCTTCTTTTGCAACCCCACCAGTTCGTTGGCAAGGCCTGAAATGGGGAGGAAATCCAGTTGGCCCTTTTGATAATCAAAGGTAGACTTCGTCAATTTTTCGTCTATCAAATGTGCGAATATTAGATTTCCAGAACTGTTTGAAAGAACAATGTTCAGCCCCAGTGAATGCGATACTGACACATTAGTTATCGCGCGATAAGTGTCCAATGGTATCTCATAACTTTTTAGTTCGAATTTGGTGTCTATCACATAAACAATGAGAGCGTTCGTCTTGACAATTGAGAGGAACAACGTGTTCTCGTTTTCGAGCCAACTCGAGGCAGATACAAGCGTTCTTGAAGGGACCAGTAGCGTTACTTGGGAAGCAGAAACCTCAAGTTTGCCTTGAGAGTATGACAATTCCTTTAAAACGCAACAATTTTGAGACGAAATTATCTGAAGCTGCGATGACCAGAATTTGCCTCCTTTACTGACCCATGGTGACCATTTTATGTCTTTGGGGTAGTCGCCTTCTGCTAGACCTTCAATTGTCACGGAAACTTCCTCTTCAAAGGTGCTCTTGTAGTGGTACACCAAAACCTCATGAGATCCAGTTCCAATAGCACAAAAACAGCCTAAAGGAATAGTGAAACCATTTTCTTGCGGTATAACTTCACTCCAAGCAAAAGAGCGAATTCTCAGCTTCTCAAGTACAGTGTGTTTCACGAAATTGTCGAAATTGACCTCAAACCTCCTTTTCAAGACTTGAGACAAATCCTCCACTATCGACCAATCAGAATCCTGTACAATAACAAACGCTTGCATCGTATTTGTCAGAACCACAATCAAACAACCAGCATCCTTGGTAACTCCCCCCGGAGACCAGAAGGCTTTCGTCACTGTGATCTCCGCCACACTCTGCACCGATTGGTCATCGTCTAATGAGATCGCACTCTCCAGATAGTTATTCTGCAATTGCAGTAGTTGTCTGAGTTTGGACACTTTGAGCAACTGTGAAAGACTCGTCACCTGTTTGGCACTAGGCTTCTTTGGATCCAGTATGATAAGGTCTGTGTTACCGATAACCAGCACAGAACCATGGTCTGACCATTGTATCACCTCAGGAGCATATGATGCCTCGGTTCTCGGTATCACGAGTTCATCGAGCGCCATGATCGGGGAATTGGTCTTGTGGCCCAGAAAGACCGATATCAACAACACGCTCTGTTAAGGCACTTTTGGGGCAGTCTGGAGAGATTAGGTTTGCACACGACCCAGATGGTTGAATCCGCCAAAAGCAGCAAAAAGGGTACTCTTAATCCTTCTGAACAAGTGTGAGGGTTGGCATATTGTCAATCATTTTGTTCCGGGAAAACCGGTACTTTGTGCTCTCCTAAAACTCCCAAGAAACCCGGCTCGTCAGCGAAACCATTGAGCCGCACCAAAAATGTGCTTATGTCAGCAGAGATCATCGCATTTCACCCGTCAATCGAACACCTCTTGTCGCTACTCCTTGTTGTACCCACCACGCTTCCTATTATCGCCTGATCAACCCAATTCGTCACCATTCACCATGGAGAAACTCGATCTTTCAACCAATGCCAAAGAGATAAGTTCTCTGTACGACAAAATCGGATCTGGAGATCCGTCCACCACCTACGTCATCTTCACCAGTGAGAAGGCTGTGTTGGTGCCTACAGCCAACGGCGATGGCGATATCACCGACTTCGTCGAGGAATTCGAGGAGGGAAGAGTTCAGTTTGGCCTGTGTAGAATCAAGCCTCCGGGATCTGATGTCAGCAAACTGATTCTTCTGGGCTGGTGTCCTGATAGCGCTCCCTTGAGATCGCGTACCAGTTTCGCCCACAACTTTGCTGATGTCGCAAGGATCTTGAAGGGTTACCACGTTCAGATCACCGCTAGAGATAGTGATGACTTGGATGTGGCTGCTATTGTGAAGACCGTGAGTGATTCTGCCGGTGCCAGATACTCGATTCAGTCTGTATCTACTGCTACTCCTTCGTTCAAGCCAACTCCTAAGCCAAAAACTGTGGCTCCTACACCAAAGGAGATCAAGCCCATTGTTCCCAAGCCTGCTGTAAAGAAGCCTGCTCCAGCTGCCCCTGCAGATGAGGATGGCTGGAATGGCGAGGAGGAGATCGAAGAACGCGATTTCTTCAAGAAGCCTCTGGAAACTCTCCCTTCGGCATATAAGCCTACCAAGGTGGACATTGATGCTCTGAGAAAGGGTGTGACTCCAAAATCGCCAGTTCTGGCTGCAAAAAATGATGCTCCTGTGAAGCCAGCTACGTCGTCTGCTGACGAAATCTCCAGCAAAGTGCACATCTACGATTCGTATGCCGACGATGGAAGACTAACCTCGTTGCCCAAGCCTAAGGTTAACCACTCAGTGGCTTCTAGGTACCAGCCAGCTGTTCAACCAGCTTTTGCTACCAAAACGCCGGACTTTTCTGCTCTGCCAAAAAAGAACGACGTTCAGGCCGCTAGCGGTGCATCCAGAGACTTTGCTGGTGAGAACGGTAAAACCCCAGCCCAAATATGGGCTGAGAAGCATGGCAAGTACAAGGTTGTTGAGAGTGAGGATGGTCCAGTTAAATCAGCTTCTCCTGAACCTGTCCCAGAGCCTTCTATCGCGGACGTCAGGTCGAAATTCGCATCAGCTTCCATTGCTGATGAGGACGAATCTCCTAAGGCATCTTACAAGACCATCGGAGTTCCAGTGTTCCCGCCAGCTGCCAAGGCTGCTGAGCCTGAACCTGAACCTGAGAGTGAACCTGAAGTGGAGGAGGAAGAGGAAGAAGAGGAGGAGGAAGAGCAAGAAAAAGAGGCAACTCCTCCCCCAGCACATATTACTCTTCCCCCACGTGAGCCTGTCAAGGCTGAACCAAAGTCTACACTCCGTGCTGTTGCCGAGTACGAATATGAGAAGGACGAGGACAACGAGATTTCCTTTTCTGAAGGCGAAACCATTACCGAGATCGAAAAGGTTGATGAGGACTGGTGGAAAGGAACGAACGCCAAGGGCGAGTCCGGCCTTTTCCCAGCCACCTACGTTAAGATTGAAGAGGAGAAGCCAGCAGTGCAGGAAAGATCGCTTCCTCCTGCTCCTCCTGCCCGTGAACCAGTTGTGGAGGAGAAACCAGCAACTCCATCAGCAGTTGCTGAGTACGACTACGATGCCACCGAAGACAATGAGTTGACTTTCAAAGAGGGCGACTTGATCACAGAAGTTGAGTTTGTTGACGATGACTGGTGGTTGGGAACTCTGAACGGAGAGAGAAAGTTATTCCCATCCAACTATGTCACGCTGCAAGACTAAAACATAAAAACCTTTTTGTCCTAACGTATAAAGACAACTGAAAAATACAATCTAAAACGTCATTATTCTTCCAAGCTCCCCATAATATCACTTCTGATCACGCTGGCCCAGAACAAAGTTGTAGCGATGCCTCTTGGTTCGTTCCTTCTGGCCACAATGGCGCCATGCGCGTTGAAGTTGTTGAGGCTAACTGGAATCTTGTACCAATCTAACGAATTCAGGTTATGCATCATTTGCATTCTTTTGCTATCGAATGGAAGTGGTTGTATTCCCGTAACCAATGAGGAAGCCTGCAAATCTAAGTTCTTGAAACTAGAGAAAACATCGCGCACTTTCGATGAGGCAGATTCAAAATCGTAGCTGGCATCGGACTCAAACTCGTCCAGTATTTCGAAACGGGAGTTTAATCCCGAAGAATCATCAGATTGTTCTGAGGATGGGGTTTTTGAGCGTGAGCTTAGACCCTCCTCTGACTCTTGCTGAACCTTCCCATCCACGTCCAAAACCGCTTCGACTGCGTCCTGGGTCAATTCTGCCATGGCCCTGTCGCCGATATGTCTAGTGGAAAGATTCTTTCCCTCTTCTATGGCATTCTGTTCACTCGTCGCCATCCTGCCTCCATGGTAGACGTACTTCGTGAGTTTGGCCCACCGGGCTGCAATATCTATCTTCCTTCTAAACAGCAGGAATATGTATGCGTAAACTGTTCCCGTGACGGTCAAAATCAACGTCAATGGCACAAGAATTGGTAAGATCAGAAGCACGGGCAGCACCATGCGTCTGCCAGTTTCATCACCAGTCGTAGCCAGCGTTCCTCTGGAGGATTGTTCCAAGTTCAAGATTCTTGGTTTCACCATCTGACCCCAAATTTTCAGGCCCGGAATATTGTCAAGAAATTCCAGTTTCGCAGGCTCAGTGTCTTCAAATGGTGAGTAATTCGTGATGAACCCAGTGTAGAAAGCCACGCTGCGGTCGTTTTGGGTGTTTACTAGCAGGATTCTCATCTTGAACAGTCCAAGGCCTTTCATGTACGAGCTTTCAGGTCTTGTCAAGTCCAAGAGCATGTCAGAATAGTGCAAAAACAACTCAGACCCAGACTTTCCAAAACACCGGGAGCCCAAGAAATTCAAGCTCTTGTTGAAGAGCGAGTCTTTGAAAAACCTCACGCCCAAGTGTGGAGTCGCAAACGTGGTGAAATAAACCGGTTTGACCTCATCAAAGAACCCAATTTCCTCCAGTTTTCCAATACAATAACGTGCAATCAATCCCCCGAAAGAATAGCCGCAAAAACTGATCTTGGTGATTCTAGTCTTCTTCTCGGATCTCAAGATCTCGATGTCAGTGAACATTTGGTCAAGCACTTTCATGCTGCAATCCTCGACGCCTGTATAAGTGTTCAAAAACTCGAAATTAGAGGCATTTGTGTAATAAAATGACTCGTTTGGAACACTTTTTAGTGCTTGCTTCAGTGAAGCCTCCACCACATTCATGTGGGACTTGACTCCCCATAGTCTTGGGCTTGTTAGTCACGACTTATCGTAATACCCGAGCATAGGAGAACTCACCCATGAATCAGAACAAACAGGTGCCCTGATTTCAGCTCCCCGGAATCGACCATTGTTGGTTGGTAGCAAAGCGGACTTAAAAGTGTCTTGTCTTTTTGCCTCGTTTTTATAGACATGTGATAATAGCGGCGTGCGCGGCTCCAAAGTAGGCTTGTGAAAAGTCAACGCGTTGGGCTTAAACCCGAAACTTATAACCTGCAGTGTGAGGTGGTTTCTCGTTGGATAACAATAATCGCAAATGTCCCGAGTGTTCAGTGCTCCGAGCAAGGCTCTACTTGCTGGTGGTTATTTGGTGCTAGATCCAGCCTATTCCAGTTTTGTGACAGCGTTGTCAGCTAGAATGTACGCTGTCACATCCGTGGAAGAAGCCAACGAAGCCTCTGTGATACGAGTTGAATCTCCGCAATTTGAAAGTGGCAGTTGGGAATACTCTTTTAGAATTGACGATTCGCAAATACCGTTGGTTATTACAGAGAAAAACTCCAAGCGGAATCCGTTTGCCGAAGCCACGGTCCATACCTTGGTTAACTACGTGAAACCAACCCAGAATTACCGCATCAAAGTCACCATATTCTCGGACTCCGAGTACCATACGCAAGACGGCACGCGACTGGAGTCGTCGACAAACGGTTCCAAGAAGTTCCACTGGCATACCAAGCCAATTGACCAGGTTCCCAAAACAGGCCTTGGGTCCAGTGCAGGCTTGGTGACCGTTTTGACTACGGCTCTATTATCAATATACGTTCCAAATTTCAAGTGCAACGACGAGAGAAGTCTTCTTCAGATTCACAATGTCGCTCAGATAGCACATTGCATTGCTCAGAAGAAGGTGGGTTCTGGTTTCGATGTTGCTGCCGCTACGTATGGCAGCATAGTATACCGCAGATTCGAGCCAGCAATCATCACCCAGCTGGTCTCAGAAAGTCACTTGCTGAGCTTGGAGGATTACCATAGGGAACTCAGGAAAGTTGTTTTGGATACAGATTGGCATTTTGTGACGGAAAAGTGCTCTTTACCAAAAGGAATCCGAATTCTCATGGGAGATGTTGCCGGTGGTTCTGAGACTCCTAAGATGGTTTCTCAGGTTTTGGCCTGGAGATCGCAGAAACCCGAATATTCTCACGAGGTCTGGACTAGTCTCAACACTGCTAATATGGCTCTGGTAGACAGTCTGCAGAACCTCAAATTGCTCAGTGAAAGCGACCCCCATGCATACTCCGAGTTGATCTCTGCATTGCAGACATACAATGTTGCACAGATAAAGAACCTGGCGTCTTTTTCTGTGGACTACGCTGCCAGATTTGAGCTGATTATCAATATCGTGCATTCTATCGAAAACATTCGCCATTGGATGAGAGTCATGACCAGAGAGTCCGGGGCCTCGATAGAACCATCTGAACAGACCATTCTGCTGAACAACTGCAATACGGTTAAAGGCGTTCTGGGTGGAGTCGTGCCGGGTGCCGGTGGTTATGATGCCATCTGTCTGATTGTTGCTGCTTCTTCGATTTCCAGTATTATTGAGTCTACAAAGGGATCTGGGGAGTCATCCAATCTAGATCTTTCCAGCATCAATAAGCACCAGTTTGACCGCGTTTCCTGGCTCGATCTGACCGAGCAGCAAGACGGAGTCTTGGAGGAAAACTTGGAAGATTTCAAGGGGTTGCTATAATAGAAGTGAGCTTGAATCCTATATTAATTGCATATAATAAATACCATAAATGTCATGAACATGAAACTTATATGGCCTTCTTTGACTATCGTTAGGGTCGTGCCCGGCTAAACTATCCAGAAAAATCGCGTAGAGATACCACAAACCTGGAGAATACAACATTGATGCTTGTCATTAACGCTGAAGTATCACTCTCAGGAAGCTCTCCCAAAAATGATGACGGTTGACCCAGCGGAGCTCTCGCGGCTCCAAGCATCTAAGACCATCGGTATAATTGGTCTCGGTGACATGGGAATGCTCTATGCCCGGCGGTTTACTCAGGCGGGATGGAGAGTGGTTGGTTGTGACAAAGAAGAACATTTTGAACGGTTCAAAAGCGAGATTTCGGACTTTGAGGTGGTTTTGAATGGACATTATGTTTCCAGAAAGAGCGATTACACAATCTACTCCGTGGAGGCTGAAAACATGGACAAGATTGTGTCCATGTACTGTTCGTCCACCAAGGTTGGAGGGATTGTTGGTGGACAGACCTCGTGCAAGAACGTCGAGATTGCGGCTTTCGAAAAATACCTTCCAAAGGACGTGGAAATTGTTTCTGTGCATTCGTTACATGGGCCAAAAGTGAACACTACCGGTCAGCCGTTGGTGCTGATCAAACACCGTGCCAGCGACGACAGCTTCAGGTTTGTGGAAATCTTGATGTCTTGTTTGAAGTCCAAGATTGTCTATCTGTCAGCTGAGGAACACGACAAGATCACGGCAGACACGCAAGCAGTGACCCATGCTGCCTTTCTGAGCATGGGAGTTGCCTGGCACAATACAAACCAATACCCATGGGAAACCCCCAAATGGGTGGGTGGACTGGAGAACGCAAAGATCAACATATCGCTGAGAATCTTCTCCAACAAGTGGCATGTCTACGCGGGGTTAGCGATTACCAATCCCTCAGCACACAAACAGATCTTACAGTACGCCACGTCTGTGACTGAGTTGTTCACCCTCATGATGAAGGGACGTAAACAGGAATTGAAAGAGAGGATGTACAGAGCTAAGGAAAAGGTATTTGGTCATTTAGGGAAAGAACACGAGATGCTGCTTAATGACGACATACTCCAGCAGTTTTCGCTATCCAAGTCACCTCCTGAGGGCAAACAGCTCAACTCACACCTTTCTATCCTGGCCATTGCGGATAGTTGGAGTGTCTTAGGAATAGTTCCTTATGATCACAACATTTGCTCCACTCCGCTGTTTAGGATCTTCCTGGGTATCACGGAATATCTTTTCTGCACGCCAGGTTTGCTCGAGGAGTGCTTGGAGGTTGGTATTTCCCAGACTGAGTTCAGAGAGGATGATTTGGAGTTCACACTAGCTGCCCGAAGCTGGCACTCAATCATCTCTTTCGGTTCATTTGATTTGTATCGCCAACAGTTTGAGAGAACTCAAAAGTTCTTCAGCCCTATGTTGCCTGAGGCTAACAAGCTAGGCAACGAAATGATAAAGACTATTCTGGAGAGGATACACGAGAAGGAGACATAGCGATAAGTCAGCGATAAGATCAAAAGGTACCGTTCATTGAGTTATAGATGTGAATGTCGCATCGGTCAACTTGAAGACCCTTCTTTGGGAAGCTGCGACTTATTCTTATACTTTGGTTGGTATTCATATGCGTTCGGACTCGGCAGTCCACCGGCTTTGCCAGACTTTGGCTTGGCCTTGTCTGCCTCATTCCCATCGTTGTCCGAATCTGAATCGCTATCCGAATCAGAGTCGGAGGAAGAGCAAGAATGGCACTCATCTGATGATTCGTCAAATGACTTCTGTGGATGAAAGATGCAACAAACTAGAAAAAATAGAAAACAGTTAGTAAAATTCGCAACAAATGTAGCTTATTGATGGTGTTTGACTCACTTTTTGACTTCTTCTTGCCCATGTCCTCGTTATCAATCGTCTCCTCGCTCCACCTCACCTTTGGCTTCTTCTTCTTCTGGCCCTGTTGTTGCGGCTGCGTATCTGTGCTGGGCGATGCTGCGCCCACCAAATGGAGCTCCGGCTGTATGGTTTGCGTCTGCGTCCTTGATGTGTTCATTTGAGACAGCTGCATGGAAGACTGATCAGACCATGTGGAAGCGTTCGTCTGGAGATGTTCCTTGCCTTTCTAATCAAACCACAATGTCGTCCGAAACACAATTAATGGTAGTCGTGTAGAGACCATTTTATCCAAACTGGGCAAACCCAGATATCGGGTTTTGCCCCCTGTATGGAGAAACTTTGGTCAAACCTAGAATTCTATTATACCCTTTTATCTTAACCCAGTGTACACTATACTAAGGCTCTACACTTGCAATTTGTTGGAGACTAAAACAAAGACATACCCGTTGAATTTATTAGTGAATTGCCTCAGCCTCTTTATCCACCATGTCTACTTACACCTTTAAATGGTATGTGTGGCTGTGAAGTGACATGAAATCCCCGAGCAACCTGGAGGTCTCCGAGAAGCTTGCCTTTTATATTCTCGTGTTACGAGCTGTGCAGCGTTGAATTTGGAAGTTTTTTCTGGGAGACTGCCTGTTTGTTCTCTGGCTTTTCATGATTATTTTGAATTTTTATCTTTTACGTTTTTAATGGTGCAAGAGTACTAACCCTCTGTTTAGGCCATCTGGTCCTTCTGAAGTCACAGTCACCGGTTCGTTTGACAACTGGTCGAAGTCATTTCCATTGGTCAAGCAAACCGACGGATCGTTTGAACTTTCTGTCCCCTTTGACAAGACGGATAAAATCATATACAAGTATGTCGTCGACGACAAATGGGTAACTTCCCCAGACTCCAAGGTGGAGGCTGACGAGGGAGGAAATGAAAACAACGTTGTCTACCCAGAGGATTTCGTTAGCGCATCGTCAACAGAATCAAAGATTCCAGAGGCTGGTGGTCTGGCTGCTGTAGCTGGTGCTGTTGGTCTCGGGGGAGTTGTTGCTGCCGTCACTGGCAAGTCTGCTGAGGAGCCAAAGGTTGAGGAGCCAAAGGTTGAGGAGCCAAAGGCCGTTGAAGAACCCAAGGAAGATCTCAAGACCACCGTCTTGCCCTCCGAAGAGAACAAGCAGACGACTTTGGGTGAACCCGGCATCGTCATTCCACAAGATGCTGAAAAAATCGAGGCATTTAAGCAGGTGAACACCCTGGACCCCAAAGTTTTGAACCAGGAGGCCGAGGAATCGGCCACCAAGGAAGCTGAGGTAACCACCACAGCTGCCCCAGTTGTTCCCGAGAACGCGGAAGACATCAAGGAGTTCAAGGAAGTGAGCGATGTTGACCCTAAGACTCTAAACGTCGAGGAGTCTGAGTCAATTCCTGCATCTGCCGGTTCCAAGAAGGTCAAGAAGGTCACCAAGCTTGTGAAGAAGGCATCCACCGAGGACGCTGCTGCTACTTCTGCCCCAACTACCGCTGCCACAGACGACACCGTCACCGAAAAGACCCCAGCTGCTGCTCCTGTCAAGGCTGCGAAACCAGAGAAGAAGGTGGAGGTCAAGGCCGAGAAGAAGAAGGGGTTTTTCTCCAAGCTCAAGAAGGCCCTGAAATAAGCAGAAAAACCGGCTTTCCACCGAAACCACACTCGTTTCTTGTCCCCAACCAGATCGCAAGCATCACGTGATAGTCCCTTGGAGGTCACGTGATTATGCAGCATTCGAAGCCCCGTGCTCCCCGGATTACTTCTGGTCTTTTTATAACCTGTCTAACTGAGTCGAGCTGAGTATTATATCTAGAACTGGTTATTGTCATTTGAACAAGAGATGGTCCAGACGTAGCCAACAAGTCGCCAACAAGTAACAATAGAGGCACCATCACCACCCCGTGCCCTTTCCTTGTTTCCTGCCCTTCCCTTAGCCGCCCTGAAATTGCAATTTGGCCCGATGTGGCTGTGAGGCCTGCTTGGGGAAGCCGCCCCATCCGTTTTGGGAATCTTGCTGGAAACCGGCAATAACCTTCCTTGAAATTTGGGATTTGCACTCAAACAGATAAACTCTATTAGATTTTGACAAGGAGAATTCCATAACTGCTGTTCTGGCTATAGACAAAGGGCTGTGACTCTGTTCACCTGGGAATAGCTATCTTGATTTCGTGCCGAGGAGTTTGCGTTTGCTCAACGAGGTTTTTCGTGGAAACCGGACAAATTCACAAAAACAGACATCAGCATACTACATACCGATTGTGAAGGTCCAACAACACACTTTACACAATTCGGCTGAGGTTGTTTTCCCCTCGTCCCACTTTGACTCCACACCGTTTGGGTATATTGACAACAGAATTTGTTGGGAGTCGAAACTTTGCAAGTTCTTTGTTCCGTTTTAATCGAAAAGATTTTGGACTGAGGGCTAGTGAAGCTAATAAGCCTTGTGCTAGGGAGTTGACAGGTTACTAAAAGTTTTTCATACAAGACAATTTTCCAACCGTCGGTCTCTTTTTTTTTCGGAATTGACTCTTTAAGTGGAGAAATAGGATTGCGGCTAGCACGGTGGTTCTTGTTTCGTTCAAGCTAAAACCAGCTTACAAAAACAGGCCTTTCCGCTAAAAGCCTGTTGCTATTAATATTGCAATCCTTCCTCGCTATTTCTGGTTCACATTTGCTGTTTTCTGCTATTACCATGAAGATTCTCACAGCATTAGCTCTGGCCTCAGTGTTAGGCGCTGTTTCTGGAACCTCTGTGGACTACTGTTCCTCGGACCTGACTGCATCCGGCTCAGGTACCTTCGACACATACCAATCCTATGGTGCATGTACAAAGACATGTAACGGCTATGCACTTGCCATTCTCAAGGGTTCTTCATGTTGGTGTTCCGATACTGTTCCCGGATCCACTACGGATACTTCCGACTGCTCCAAAAGCTGTCCCGGGTATGGCAGTGATTTTTGTGGAAATTCTGATGAAGATTTGTATGCATATTATTTACTGGATACTCCTAGTTCCACTGAGGAAGTTTCCAGCACCGCTTCGAGCACCGAAGCTGAATCCAGTTCAAGTGCTAGCTCTAGCTCTGACTCAGATTCGAGTTCTAGTTCGAGTTCGAGTTCAAGCTCGAGTTCAAGCTCGAGTTCAAGTGCAAGCTCGAGCTCAAAATCCAGTTCTAGTTCTAGTTCTAGTTCTAGTTCTAGTTCTAGTTCTAGTTCTAGTTCTAGTTCCTCATCTTCAACTCTCCTAGAGTATGTCACTGCAAGCACTGATGATTCGTCCTCGTCCTCGTCGACAGACACTGCAGAGGACTCCCCTTCCAGTTCGCAATCAACTCCATCATCCACATCCCATAGCTCACGTTCTTCGATAACAAGCTCTTCCTCTGTTGTCCCAGAAACTTCCATGGTGGTTTCCGTAACCACGGTAACCGGGAGCGAATACACTGCCTACCTCACCACACTGGTTCTGTCAACCATAACGTCAGTGCCTACTGCAGTCAGCTCCGAGGAATCTGAGCATTCCAGCAAGAGCTTTTGGAACTCAAAGGGCAAAGTGGCTGGTACTTTTGTGGCTGTGGGTATCGTTGTGCTGGCACTGGTTTGCGGTCTGTTCTGGTTCTGCTGCTGGAAGAGACGGAAGGACCAGGAAGAAGCTGACTACGACGAAGAGGCAAGTTCTACCGAGAACGTAATGCTCAACGAGAAAATCAACAACCATCACGTGAGTCCCTCCGACGGAGGAGACACTCTGATAGCCGTGGATCAAAGACTGGATCCTGGGACCATGTTCATGAACGTGAATGGTTCCAGGAATAGTATACAGGACGAAATGGACTATTCCAGAAGAGTTTTGAGGGTAGCCAATCCCGAATGATACCCACCACAGGTTCGCAAACCTTAACCTGCGGAGGCATGAAATTTTCGATGGGGAATACTAATACTTCAGTTACGGCGATATCATCTTTTTTCCTTTTATCTATTACCACCATGGTCATTTTCATCAATTTTTATCCATCTATTTTCACATCCTTTTGATTGTTTATACTGCCTCCGTCACGAAAAATTAACCGTTGAGTTTACACCCGTTCCTGTAGGCTGCCCATAGACTGCCCACCATGCCCATCCGTTTCGGCACCTCTCTTCGGTGGAGTGCATCAGAGGCATCGCATGAAGGTTACCGGTTTCCACGTACCAGCAAGTATTTTTGTTGCTGCACGCAGTTTCCTGGTTTTCCGTGCGTTCAGAATCAGCTGAAAAGCTTCCATGGACGGGTATCCCCAGCCTGTCACCCCACCCCCTCAGAAAGGACGTGCGCCAGCTGACCACGTTTTTGCCAAGCGGTACGACAATCGCAACCGTCGCTATGGTCTGTGCCACTATCTTGGCGTTTTAGCTAAGCGTGATAATCAAAAGACAGTCTCAATCCTTTGTACTCATATAAAGAACAAAGACTTCGGCTAATATTTTCCCCTTTCCCATTGTCTAAGCAAGGCTATCTTCCCAAAAAATGTTTCCTTCCGGCGAGGACTCGCACACTACCAACTATATTCACCCCGTCAGCTATCTGAATGCGGCTACCATTGTTAACAGGCACGAGTCCACGGTCTCTTCGAACGGAGACACCACTACTCCGCCACACTCTCAGGGAGAATCTCCAAACTCGACGGGAACATTTACAGATGCATCATCGCTAGATTCTCCCGATCAAATAAAGGTTGAGCTCTCCGAGGTTTGCGACTTGAACTCTGTTGTGAAGAGAGAGTCTTCTGAGGAGTCTCAAACAACGCAGACCTCAAAGAAAATCGATTCGGACGGTCCTTACACGTGCAGATGGAAGGACTGTATTTTGGAGTTTGACGATCCGAAAGTGTTGTACCAGCATCTTTGTGATCATCATGTTGGCAGAAAGTGCAACAAGAATTTGACTTTGGACTGTCAATGGGATGGATGTGGGGTTTCCACCGTGAAGAGAGACCATATCACGTCGCATCTTAGAGTACATGTGCCCTTGAAGCCTTTCTTATGCAATTTCTGTACAAAGAGATTCAAGAGACCTCAAGATTTGAAGAAGCATATCAAGATCCACGCTGATGGCTCGGTAGACAACGATAAACAGTTGCTCCAGGCAGCCCAGAGTGTGAGACTAGCTAACCCATACGGTCAGTTGGATCATGTGTACGATCTTCCATTGCCCACCATGTACCCTTCTCTCAGCCAAGAACAGCTGCAACTGCAACAGCAGCAGCAGATGCTTCACAGGCAAGAAGAAAGGAAGAGAAAACCTGACTCGCACTTCTCGATTCCTTCGCTCTATGAAGATCTAAAGAGGGCAAAACTTCAGCCTCATTATAACAATGAACTTGCCTCAAGGCTGAACAATTTGGACAATTATTTTGGCCTGTCATCTCCAGATTTGCATATGGGATCCCAAACGAAATATGGTGGCTTCAACTCTCAACAGGATTTGATTGAGGCCAGCTCGTTCTTCAATCAACTGTCGGGTTCCATGGATACTCTTTCCAGACCTCCTCCTCTGTATTCGCCTTCTGCTTTCTTCCCACAACAGCAACAGTCTACTCCTCAGTTCGCTTTTAATGGCAATTACTCTTCTGGTTCTCTATACCCTCCAGTTCAGGGGTCCAGTACTTCGTCGTACTTCCCTCAGGTCGGTTACAGAGTGGATAACGGCGATTTCACGAAGAAGTTTAATGTCAGTATGGGTCAGAAAGCTGGTGTCTCCGCTCAAAAGGATGGAGTTCCTGCAGACTTAGTGTCCCAACTGGAGAACCTCTCTGTGGATGACAAAGACGATTTGGAGGACGATGAGTCGGGAGCAGTTTTCACATCGCATTTGATGGCTATCGATGTCATCAAGGAGTTCTTGGAGTCTTGTGTGGACAAGCTGAGAGGACAGACAGACAGCCATCAGCCAATCGAGAGGAAATCGTTGTACCCAAGAATTATCAGTGTTTAGATGTTTGACTACCCTTTTTATGTTTTTCCGTGCTTTTGTGTTGTTTACGCTGTGTTTTGTGATGGTTATGTTTGCCTGGTTGGTTCAATAAGAAGGTTCTTAGTTGCTTAGTACTTAAGATTGTTAAGGGTCCTTCGCTTATGATTTCGTCGTAGTCTATTTTTGCTATTTCTTTGCTTCGCGTTCTTCGTCTGATCTTAATTTACAACCCCAGTAAAAACCTATTAATGTTACAAAACGTTCGTCTCCCTTCGAGAGCCGAGCTATCGATGTTCTGAACGACCACCAGCCCTGAGCCATGTTTGAAGTTATCGTCCCTTTCACGAGTCATATTCGAAACTATCGCTTTTCTGGACAACCACCAGTCTCGTCTGAACAAAGAACAACTTTGCAGTCGAGTTCCCGATGTTGCTAAACTCGTACAAATTGCCCATCGGAATTTCAAAAGCACAGCCTCCACTCACCACAAACTCTGTTCCAGAAACTCTCACCCTCAGCACTCCCTGTGCGACATAGAAGATAAAATATGTGTTTGTGTTTGGTTTCTCAGCCTTGGAACCGCCAACGGGTATCTCTATGAATCCTCCGCCTGCAAACTCCGAGTCCTGGTCGAAAAGAGTGAAGATTTTGTAATCTTCGCCATCTCCTTTGACCTCGGTTTCTTTTTCTGGGTTGCCGGAGTTAAATGCAATCTTTCGCATGGTTAAATGGTTCGAATTTGGGGTATCGTACAACTCGGCAGTTAAATGGCCATCTTTGAGCCATTCTGCACCCTCGAGTTCCGAGACGTTCAGTGCGGATGTCTGTGTCTTCTTTCGCGTGGTAGAAGCAGAGGACGACCTGGACGTTTTCCTGGCGGTCACACTAGGAGCTTGCATATCGTTTCTCGCCACGCTCTTTATCACACTCAAATGCGCACCAGCCTCTTGCACAGGTTCATAGATCACCCTCTCGTTTCTCCAGTAGGCCAGTGGCTTCACCCTGGTTCTTTTCGATCTCCTCAAGCCCTCTTCAGTTACAGAGGCAGACCTCGAGGTTTTCTGTGGCTGGCCCTCATCATCATCAAATATAGGCTCCTGTTCGTCTTCTGAGTTCGGAGTTTCTTGCGTTGGCGGTATTACCATTTTCCTCTTCCTCTTGGTTAGCGCTATCTGTTTCGTTATAGATCCACCCTTCTTGGCAAGGTTACCAGTTTTCTTCACAGCTTTGCCCTTTTTGACTCCATCATCTATATCCGAGTCCGGACTCAGCTGATCCAAGTTCTGTATCAATGTCTCTGCCGAAACGGGTTCTTCAAGAGGGGTACGCTTGCCAACGTGGGGTGATCTCACGGAAGCAGGGCTGGCCCCTTCCAAAGGGGACGAATCCAGCCTTCTGCTATACCGTTTCTTTCGCGGTTTCACTGGTGACATTCCGGTCGCATTCACAAAATCTTCGTCGGGCGTATCTCCAATATCCGGCATTTCACTGGCATCCGCATACGGCTGGCCCTCGGAATCAGCATCGTATTCCTCCTTCACCACAGTGGAGTCTTCCTCTTCTTCATCATCGTCAAGTCCCTGATTGAAAAAATCGTCAATGCTATCCATTCCGGTGTCATCTTTCCGCGTGTTCGCATTAACTGTGATTCCAAGTTTCCGGGACTGCACCCCGATCCTGGAGTAATTCACCATTGGAGAATGGATTGGCAAGAAAACAAGAGGATCAAAGCAACAAAACAAATAAACAATGATAATAAGTGTAAAAGATCTGAAAACCAAAAGAAAAGTCCACTTGTGTTTTTCAAACCCTTGTTCTCCTTCTTGTTGGTCCCTTTCCTAGCTCGCTTGTGTAAACAACTATGCGAGGACCGTTGCAATATTCTAAACCCTCAACAATTCACTTGCAAAGCCAACTTTAGCTGGCAAATGCAACAGAAATGCTCGGCTTTCACTTCAATCAATATATTCGCCTAAGCAATGCGGCTGGACCAGTACCCGAACAGTTTAAAATATAAGTAAATCCATTGTTTTGATTGTAAAAAGGGACCGTGTATGCCATTGGGCCGTACACTAAAAAAGTTTTCGTCTACAACGATAGCTTGTTGCGGAAGGGAATCAGGCCTCGTTTAGCTTGGTTGAGCTGGGTTGTTCTTGTCGTTTTTATAATTGGGTTATTATACAGTGTTAACAGTCGAATTGTCTCCGTCGTGGTATGCAACCAGCTTGACCTTGAACTCACTGGCAGCGACGCCAAACTGCTTCAAGATCAACGCTTGTGTCACGTCCAGCACATCACCTTCTTTGCACACAGCAAAAGGCGCTTCCAGGAAAACCTTTCCGTTCTTGATCTTGGTAGGAACCTTGAGCTTAGTTCTCATGGTGGGCTCCATGGAATGGGACATTGGAACATCTTCCTCAATGGCTATTTGGCCTCCTCTGGAATACACTATTCCCTCAGGTATAACGAAGGTTATTGGTGATTTTGTGTTGGATCTTGAATAATCCTGTTTGGAGTATGCACTGAAATAGTCCGTGACGGTCTCTGGTGTCTCGTTGGTGAATAACAGACCACATACACCGTCTATCGATTTGGAAAGTTGGTGCAAGTTGTCTTTGTACTCATCTTCTGGTGATTCTCCCAGGGCCTTCTGCAGAACCTTACGCTTACCGAGGATCAGCTTCGATCCAATCCAAGCGCTGCGAATATCCTGCAAAACTGGGGTTCTAACGTCATCCAACCTCAGCACCCAGACATAACTGAACTTGTCAAGGTTCTCTCTGATCTCGTCAAAGATTCTCACCTTGTTCTCTTTGCCCTTTTTGTCGGTCTGTGCCAACGTTACCAGCTTGGATCTTCTTGACTTTGGCATTTTTTCTGTGTTGTAAAGTCTGTAGAGAAAGCAACTTCTATCTACTGATAGCCTGAAAAAAAAAAAAACTTCTTTTAACTTAGCAGGAAAAAAAATTGGAATTGTGATCTGCACGACTCGCCACCTCTGCTCGATAAAGAGAGCCCTCACAATCAACTACTCACTTCTCCTTGCCCCTAAAGACCTGGTTTCACTCGTTGCCACCATTCATATTCGCATTTGAGGTCTTGACTTTTCGTTTGGTCCATTTCAATTTTACTCTCTACAACGACAAACACAAGGAAATTACAGGCCAAGATGCCTAGAAGACCATCTGGCTCTTCATCCAACGGTTCCTATCTCTTATCAGATGGGTCTCCCACCCAGCCTTCTCTTGGAAGGAGGACGCGTTCGAGTTTCTCCAAGAACCGAAAGTTCAGAGCAGACACAACTGAGGAGGTCAATTCTGATGTTGACATGGAGGACGCTCTTTCCGAGCGGAAGACTTACGAGAACAACGAGGTCATAGACTGTGATGAAGATGACAACGATGAAGATGAGGCAGCGACCTTGAGCAGGCTTGCAGAGAACTATAGGCGATTCTCTGAGTCGAATCAGCGTGCTGAGGATGACGAAGACGACGATGAGGAAGAGGAATATGAAGATGAGCATGGTCACGATCACGAACATGACGATGAAGACGATAACGAAGATGACGATTCCCATCGCAGTTCTGCGCAAAATCGCAGTGATGTCTTTGGTCTTAACGAAAATGCAATAATGAGGTCACTGCAAGGAGCTTTGAGAGGCGCCCAGCAACAGCGTTTGAACCAAACGCCTCCCAACGCTTTTAGTGGTCTCCGCCATTTGGCGGAGTCTTCGGCGCGAGGCTCACATTTCGGGGAAGCCTTTGGTAGGATGTTTCCTCCCGAAATGATGGAGTATTTTGGTGCAATGGGATCGAATATTGGAGGGCTCACAGACTCGCTGGATAACGAGAACCCATACTTGCTGCTGGAAACCCTGAACGAGATCAGCGAGGGACTTCTCATGATAGACACGCTGGTGGCCGAACGTTGTGTTCCAGCTCACAAGCTTTCCCGGAACTTGGTACGCATCATGAATGACCCCTTGCTGCAGGAAGAGCTAGAGCTTCAGCTGGTGGCCTGTCGCTGTCTCTTCAATCTTCTCGAGGTGAGCATTGAGTTTGTTCCTGTAACCGTTCAGGCCGGAGCCATAGAGGCACTTAAGAACAAGTTGTTGGATATCAGTTATATTGATCTGGCAGAGCAGGCTCTGCAGGCTTTGGAGATGATCTCAAGAAAGTGGGGCAAGGAGGTGATGCGCAGACACTGTCTGTCTTCCTGTCTCATGTATTTGGACTTCTTTACCATACATGCTCAACGAAAGTGTATGGTAATTGCCGCTAACTCTGCTGCCTATGTAAGTAACGATCAATTTGACTCGTTGAAGGAGGTATTCCCCATCATCGAACGTGTTGCCGTGGAGTATTCCGATCACGCTTGTGTCGAGAACGCCTGGTTGACCATCTCGAGAATCGTGGAACGGTTTGCCAGAAAGCCTGATCTTCTTGAGGACCTCATCAGACCGTCGTTGCTGGTACGGCTATCTGCGTTGCTACCAAGCTGTTTGGGAAGGAATTCCAGATCACAAAGTTCAAATCTGATCAGTTTTGGAACCTGCCTAAAGCTGTTTCAATCTCTGTCCACTCTGGCCTCTGCATCTCCGAAACTATCATTGGCTTTAGTCAAGGATGCCCAGATTTCTGCATGTATATTGAGTATTCTGAGGCATTACGAACAGGTTGAGACTCATGATGACTCAACCGTTTCAGGAAATGCTCCTGTGTCAATAGACGCCTTGATGGCGGCACCCAAAGAGCTTATCATTGACATTATTCGTTTGATAAACAATATCCTTCCCTTCGTGGATGTGTCTGTTGTCTTCAATGGCCAGGTGAAGCGAAACATAGGAGCTTTGTTCAACTTCAAATCGTCAGGTGCTAGACTCAATGTGAAAAACATAAAAGAAGAACTTTACGGTACTTCCGACTCTGGGTTTACCGAGTTTTTGTCAGATATGTTCAAACTATTGTTGGGTACTTATTCCTCGACCGTGGATTTCACTGTTCGAAGACTTGTCTTCGTTGCTTTGCTCAGAACAATTCAGATTTCTTCGGCAACGCAGGTGGAAACACTGGTAACTGATATTGGGTTTACAAGCCTCTTGACATCAGTCATAATCCAGGGAAAAGCATTTGTCTCGAAATATTCTGCCACAAAAGATGACGCTGATTTCAGTACGAAGCCGTTTGAGAAGCCGTTTGTCTTGCTATATGCTGCACTCATGACAACGAAGTTGTTAATAGAGAGAGCTCCTCGGATTGCTATAAGAGAGTTTGAGAAGGAAGGGCTGTTGGCAGATACTGATGATCTGCTGATCCTTTTAAATTCTGACAGTGCCCTCCTTGAGAAAGCTCATCTTGAGGAGCAAGTGGACTTTCAAGCTTCTGGTGGATCTGAGAGTTTGCAAAGGTCGAATCCTTTCAGTCGCGAAGACGAGGGCAATGATGTGGACGACCAGGATGATGACGAAGATGAAGATGAAGATGAAGGAGATGAAGACGACCACTATGATGACGACATCGATGAAGAAGAACACTCCGATGATGATGAGGAAGATGTTTATCTGGATATTGATGCTGATATTGTTCGTGACGAAGTGGAAATTTCCTCAGACATTGTGGACTACAAGGACTACTCTCTTTCCAACGACTCAACCTTTTTGTCCACAGCATATGAAACTCTCACTTACCTCACCATGGTGGCTCTTTCTATAGAGTCCTCACTTCAAGAGTTTGGTGAGAAGATGTCTGTGGAGTCTCCTCATCGAAAGCAGCTTCTGAACTTTGTCAATGCATTTTCTGGATCCCGCGATTATACGTACGACCAATGGACGTCTTTGTGGATGGAATTTGCGTCCCTTCTGGGTTTCAAGAACAAAAGTGCTGTTTCAAGCTTCGAGCTGGTCTCTGCAGACGCCGTATCCAGTCTTTTGTCCCTGTTCAAGTCAGATGTTGCCAGAGAAGACTCTGCGTGTATTCAGGCGTTCAAATTTGTCTTCTGCTTCAAGAGCCAGGATGAGTTGGTTCCTCCTATTGTGCTACTTGTACAGAAACTTCAAGAGGCCCTCACCAGATCTGAATCCTTTGATATCACATCTTCCGGCGACACAACGACCCTCTATTCCAGAACAGGAACTGGCGAGATTTTCAACCCCAGAACAGCTTCCATGGCTAGACAGGTCAAGCTTGAACTTGAACCTCTGAACTCTAGCGCTACCAATACAGGACGTCTGATGCTGATGGTGCATGCGATTGCAACCTTCAAGTCTGTTGGATCGTTTCTTAGGAGCAGGATCATGGCTCGCCGTGTTCTGTTAGGCGAATCTGATGATGAAAATGATGATGATGCTATTTTCGATGATAATGGAGAGGACGATGAATACCCTTCAGACGATGAACTTCACAGAAAAAACGGTCAGTCCAACGAGTTTCACATAGAGTTTGCCATCAATGGAGAGGTGGTTCCAAGTGAAACTACTATCTACGGTGCGATCCACAGATCTCTTCAAAAGAGTCCAACAGAGATCGTTGATCCACAGCGCATTTGGTCAAACCCACCGTGCGTGGTATCCTACAGAAAGGTGAAAGGACCTTCGCCAGAGAACATATCAACTGAGCTGGAATCATCCTATGGTTTTGATGCTTCTGGTGATGTTCTGGAGGATCTGAATGATACCAGAACCGTTACTCTTTTGAGAATGCTCAAAGCTCTTTTCGACGTCAACAGCACGGCTAAGCATACTGATGCAACTGAAGCGATTTTCCTCAATTACAAGCTAACTGCCAAGCTTAACAGGCAACTTGAAGAGCCTTTGGTTGTTGTTAGCGGAACTTTGCCAGGATGGAGTGTTCACATCACGAGACAGTTTCCTTTTCTGTTCCCCATAGATACAAGGATGTTCTTTCTGCAATCTACGTCATTCGGTTACTCCCGTTTGATACAGCAATGGCAAATCAGGTCGAACCAAGAAGAAAGCAATTCCAACTCTAATTCCTTGGGGCCGGCTCAACTTGGCAGGGCTTCGCGCCACAAAGTGCGCATATCTAGGAAGCATCTGCTGCAGAGCGCGTTTAAGGTGTTGGATATGTATGGGTCTTTACCAAGTGTTTTGGAGATTGAGTATTTCGATGAAGTGGGCACTGGTTTGGGTCCTACGTTGGAGTTCTATGCTAACGTTTCCAAGGCTTTTGCTAAGAAGAAACTCAAAATATGGAGGACAGATGGCCAATCTGCTGGAGATGACTACATTGATTTTAGAACGGGATTGTTTCCCTCGCCTTTGTCGGATTTTAACGAGAAGAGTTTGGAGCTGTTCAGATTTCTGGGTAAGTTCATTGCAAGGTCGTTGTTGGATTCCAGAATTGTTGATTTCAACTTCAATCCACTATTTTTCACACTTGCGAATGAGATTGACTCGTTGGACGTTCCTATCTCGGCTTCAAGGTCTGTTCGCCTCGATAGAGTCGCAATGGTGGACTCTCAATTGGCATCTTCCTTGAAGCAATTGGATGAATACTCAAAGCTTTTCAAATCGGTAGCATCCCAAAGCAGATCCACAGCCACGCTTAATGGTGTTACCCTCCAGGACTTGGCTTTGACCTACGTCCTTCCAGGATACCCTAATGTGAATCTGATTGAAAACGGTGACTCGGTGGATGTCACACCCGAGAATTTGGATGACTATATCGATAAAATCATTGACCTCACCATTGGATCTGGTGTGAGACGTCAAATAGAGGCGTTTGTCGAAGGTTTCTCAAAGGTTTTTCCTTACTCTGCAATGATGATATTTTCGTCCCAGGAGCTGGTGAGGCTCTTTGGGAATGGCGAGGAAGATTGGTCCCTTGAGACTCTATTCTCCTCCATCAATGCGGACCATGGTTACACCATTGACTCCGTGAGTGTGCGCTGTCTACTGGAGATAATGTCTCAGTTTTCGAAGGAGGAAAGAAGAATGTTCTTGCAGTTCATGACCGGTTCTCCCAGGCTTCCAGTTGGTGGCTTCAAAGCTCTTCATCCGAGCTTCACTGTTGTTTTGAAGAACAATGAGGACGGTTTCAAGGCTGATGACTTCCTTCCCAGTGTAATGACATGTGCCAACTATCTGAAGCTGCCTAATTACTCCTCGAAGGAGATGATGAATCAACGCATACTGCAGGCTATGCACGAGGGGTCTGGAGCGTTCCTATTGTCTTGAATGGAAGAATCATGTGATATACCACTCCTCTACGAATAGCTCTCATTATTGCTTACTTGACATTTATAAATATACCAAATCTAACCTTTTTCACGAACCTATTTTTCAGTTCTGCCAAAGGTTTCAACTCTGCATGATGCACAGCCCGGTTGGAGACGAGGCGCATACTTAAGCCCTTTACTTCCCTTTTAGGAAATCAGCTCGTCCACGCCCGGCTCGTCCACGCTCGGCTGTTTTGAAATTCTTGAATCTATTCTGTTGTACCTTTCCACAACATTGCAACGTGTCTTTGAGAACAGCAAAACCGACAAGGATGCCACCCAAGACCACAAAGAAACAGACATCTAGTGCTGCCAAAGGTGCCGCAAACAGGCGTAGAAAGTCCTCTGTTGGAGCCATCAACCTGGGGGATACCTCGGTTCCGGGACTGGGATCCAGGGGATCCGAGCAACGCAACAAGAAGTTGGATGAAGCTCTTTCGAAGAAAGACAATTCCGACCTCGGAATCAGTAAGAAAATATTCGTTGGAGTGAAGGAGCTATGTCTGAGACATGTTTGGTTACCATTCTTGTTGATCTTGGTCTCAGTTTGGTCAGCCTATCTACTTTCTGACAACCATACCGAGTCAAACCCATTGCGCATGTTCATCGACGTATCCTACGAGATCCCAGGAACTGAGCCCAAGATGTACGGAAAGGGCAAAAAGGATTTTGCCTTTGTGGCTTTCTATATGCTATTTTTCACGTTTACCAGAGAATTCACAATGCAAGTGATCCTTAGGCCTCTTGCATACCGCTTTGGAATCCAAAAAGAGGCCAAAGTCAAGAGATTCTTGGAGCAGATGTATGCGGTGAGTTATTACAGTTTCACTGGGCCTTTGGGATTGTACATCATGAAACAGACGCCATTGTGGTTTTTTGAGACTACTGCCTTCTATGAGAACTTCCCTCATAAGACTCACGATCATCTGTTCAAGGTGTACTACTTGGCCCAGGCTGCTTTCTGGGCCCAGCAATCTGTAATTTTGATTTTCAGATTGGAAGCTCCAAGAAAAGATTTCAAGGAACTGGTTTTCCACCATATCATCACTATAGCCCTTATCTTCCTGAGTTACAGGTTCCACTTCACCTGGATGGGACTGGCTGTCTATATCACCATGGACATATCCGATTGGTTTCTGGGACTGTCGAAGTCCTTCAACTACGTAAACGCAAGAATTACTGGACCTTTCTTTGCTGTCTTCACTGTGGTTTGGTTCTATCTGCGTCACTACCTCAACATCAAGATCCTGTGGTCTGTCTTGACCGAGTTCAGAACAGTTGGTCCCTTCGAGCTCAGTTGGGAAGATCAACAGTACAAATGTTGGATTTCGCAGCCCATCGTGTTCGTCCTCATCTTTGCCCTTCAGCTTGTGAATTTGTTATGGTTCTTCCTCATTTTGAGAATTTTGTACCGTTACGTCGTCCTGCATGTGGAGGAAGATGTGCGCAGTGAATCCGAGTCTGACAACGAAGAAGACGCCAAGAAGCAGAACTAAGTGCACATCAACTATTGAAGCCAACTAAGGCTCCGTTTCGGTTCCAGACATCGTGACGAACGCTGGAACTACACGTCATCTGCTGCCAGATGCCGAGTCTTCTACTAATATATCATAATAACTTATGGGCAATACCAATTGCTTCTTCGGAAGACTTCTTATATGTACAAAATGTAGTTCGACTCTGTAGGTTCAGCCTTCGAAGTAGGCATCCATCTTCGACGAAACGGCTTCCTTGAATCTCACACCAAGCTCTTGCGAACTCAAGCCCTGAGCAACCTTGTAGGCATTGGCAGTCTCCAATCTTCTCTTTCTGCCAGTTTCACCAGCCTTGGACAGCACACCGGCGATGATGTTGGTGGCTCTGATCGAATCGTCGTTAGCTGGAATAGGGTAGGTCAACAGCGAAGGCTCGCAATTGGTATCCACTATTCCGATAGTTGGGATTCTGGCCCTACTGGCCTCACTAAGGGCCGGTCTATTTTCAACTGGGTTCAAAATCACCAGCAAGTCTGGCTTAATGTACTTCGACTTCTCCCAGAACGACAGCTCTCTGTCAGTTGGCTTGTCCTCCAGATCGAGCTCAAAAGTTGGCTGGGGCTTGCTCTTTGGATTGGAAATAGCACCTGGGATCCATCTGCGACTCACGTAAAAACCATTGACCCTCTTAGCAGCCTCGACCACAGATCTGTGTTGGCCTTCTTTAGAACCCACAAACACAATCACACCACCGTTCTCGGCAACTCCTTCCACCACCTTCGCAGCACGCTTCAAATACACCAGAGTCTTCTCGAGATCGATTATGTGGATCCCCTTGTACTCGCCATACAAAAACGGCTGGGTCGATGGACGCCATAGCGACGTTGAGTGGCCCAAATGAGCACCCGCAGCCATGAGCGTCTGCACCGTGGTGCTGGAAGGCTTTGGTGGCATCAGTACATCCTTGAATGGTTCATACACATCTTTGACCACAGAGCCAAGTTTGTTGAACTGGCTCTCCACGAATTTCTTTCTTAGCACGAGTTCCTGGGGAGTGTAGGGTTCTGAGTCTTTACTTCTCACCAAGTTTGGCAGGTACGAATCTGACTCGTTCGACAACGTTCTTTCCACAGGAATTCTTGTTGCAAAGTCGTACAGAAACGAATCCAACTCCTTCTCCAATTCCTGCTCTTTCGCGCTCTTCTGGGTCTCTGGACCAAGGGCTTCACGAACCTCACCTTTGGTCATGTTGAAAATTTCTTTCAACTGCTGCGAGGCCATGTATGCAGCTTGTTTTTCGCTAATTTCTGGTTCAGTCACTGCCGGTGTAGACTCTGCTGAAGCCTCGGATGCTTTTTTATCTTCTATCTGAGATTCAACCTCATTTTTCGTTTCAACCGTGGTGGTGATGGTCGAGTTGAATCGCCTTATTGGCGACAGAACTGTCAGCGACCTCAAATCTGCACGGAGTTAGTTGATGGTCAAATAATGAAAAACGACGCATTCTGAAGATACTACTCACAACTTCTGGCCAACATCGCCCCTCGGATAATATCTTGTGTTCTGGTAGTTTGAGATCCCGGAGGTTTGACAAATTTCCTCCAGTCAATGGGCTTCATCGGGTTTTGCGTGTGCTTGCTAAACTCCGGGTAACCCCAAGAGCTTGGTGGTCCTCTTGGTTTCACAGTATGGGGAAAGACTCTGGTGCTCTTTGCCTCGATAACAGAGTCAGAAATGTTATGGACTACTCGATTACTCCCATCTCCAAGTTGCTCGATGATCTTGTGGAAAACTTGACTGGGTTGACACTTGTGGTTTTTTTCGAAGAGCCCAAGCTGGATTCTCGCAGAGAGCTCAAGACCATCAAACAAATTAGAAATGCGGCCCAACTACAAGTGGTGATATTTGATATAAATCAGAATGGGCTTGCGGCATTTATCAATTACATTACCCATGTTGTTGCTTTAGAGAAATTCACCAGTATCACTATTTACGGCTTATATGGCTATCTGGACTCTGCGCCTTTCAAATCTCTCAGCCATTTGAGATGGAGATTGCACACTGCTTCAAAGGTCTTGACCTTAACCCTTGCCGAGCCCAGTGAAATTGACTCCAAATTCATGACTTATAATGAATTCATGAACCAATCATGTTCTTGAATCATCCATGATCGACTCTCACTTATAGCGAATATACGAATCAAGTATGTTCCTGAATTTGGCCTCTGACGTGGAAAGAGAGACATCCAGACTCTCCAGCTCTTTCACCTTGGTGTCATAGTTCTTGATCATGAGGGCCAACTCCTTTCTCAGAGGTATCATTGCGTTGTACATTTGCGAGATATCGTCCTGCATCAGCAATTGGTTCACCTCCTGCGGATTGAGCTTGGCTACCTGTTCGATCTGGTTCAACTTGTTTAACAACTGCTCGATCTGGCGACCCTGCGACAAAAGCTCCACCTCCTTGCGTGAGTTTTCGATTATCTCCTTCTTGGTCGGTTCTGGCAACTTCTCCACATAGTTCAATGGGAAAACCCCTATTTCGCCTCTCACTGATCCACTCCACCATTCCTCGTAGATCTTCTCCACAACGGTGATGATATCCCCAGCCTTGAAGCTCAGCTCGTCAGGGCTAGAAGAATTGAAATCATACAATGCTCTGACACGAAGCACCTCTCTCGGTAACGTGTTGATCTCGTTCTGTATCTGCTGGACGTTCTGTGATGGTGCTACCTGCTGCTCCACTGGGGTAGGTGGTTGGAGCTCCCTGGGTGGCTCATAGGACTTTGCACCCGAATCCTCAAGTGACGCCTTCAACGCTCTTTCTAAGTCTTCTTGTTCCTTCTGTCTTTCGTTGTACTTCATAGGGGCGGGGGCAGAATCGGAATCGTAAAGATATGGGTAACTACTCCGAAGTTCGCTGTATAGTCTCTTCATACTCTGAAGAGAAGGATCGTCTGCAAACAACTCAGAAAGTTCCTTCACCAAGACCGCGTAGTCTCGTCTGACTCTGATGTCAATCTTGTGATTCTTCACCAAGTCCTTCAGGGTTTTTACAAAAGCCTTGTTGGAAAACTCTTGTTTCATCCTGGATCCACAGTTGTTAGCTAGTGCCTTGATCAGAGAAACAACCCTCAATAGAACGTTCGCATCCCTCGTCGTCAGTCGCTCATTCAGACCGTTGATGGCAAACTTGACTCCTTCTTCTGGATCATCGTTGATAATATCAGGAACGATCATGAGCTTCTCCCAGTCATCATCCGTGAGTAATGGGTCAGTGGCACTCGCTGTAAGGGTGTTAGTATGATGAACCAAGCGCTTACTCAAACACCCGAATTAAACACTCACCTATTGCCTGATCAATTTTAGGATCCCTCTGTTTCGGTTTTGAGCTAAACATTTCAATATATGACCTTAATGACGAAGACCAAGAACAAACCCTTGAGTAGAAGGTGGGATAAATATAAGACCCTACCCAATCTGACAGGGAGTGTGTGGCTGTGTCAAAAAGTCGGGGATGAACCAAGAACCGGATCCCGGCACGCTTTAAGATAGATAGCTACACAACATTCCTCTGTTGTCCATATCACAGCGTACCATCAATCATGGCGTCTGTATCTGCAATCATAAGCTCCATGATCAAGGACTCACCTCCTGGTGATCTGGCCAGTTTCAAGGAGGATTTACACGTGATTCTGGGAGAGTCCAAGGTGGACAATCCTGAGAAGATCGTCTCTTCAAGTCTGGAGGAGTATCAGCTGGAGGAGGATTTCCAATTGGTTCCGGTGAAAGGGACTAATGAGCTGGTTTCCAAGTACAACAAGGACGGGGTGAAGTTCAGTGGTGATGGCGTGAAATTTGGGTATGACTTTTCCAAGGACAAAGCCATTGACATAGAGACGGCTGAGACCGAGAGCGGATTGAGCTCTTTGGCTGCTAGTTTCGAGGAATACGTTTCCAGTCATTTTCCGTCGAGTTATAAATCGTACGTCAGCAGAAGCTCCACCGGAAAGATTGTATTGATCGCTGTTGATCTCAAGCACAACGACGCCAACTACTACAACGGCAAGTGGCAGTCGGTGTATGAGTTTGACGAGACGAGCGGGAAGCTCAATGGTTTGATCAAAGTGAAGATTCACTACTATGAAGACGGAAACGTTGTTCTTGCCACGAAGTCACAGGTGTCGGAGACTACCACTTTGGGCAATCTCGTCGCGAAGATTCAGAGCGTGGAGAATGACTTTGAGCTTGATATCCTGACCAAGTTCAGTAGGTTGAATGAGAACTTGTTCAAGAACTTGAGAAGGCAGTTGCCTATCAACAGATCGAAGGTCCAATGGGGCAAGTCTATCAAGAACTACAAGCTGGGTCAGGATGTTGCTGGTGGAAGGGATTGAAGAAAACACTAAACCAAAACATTGGTTCCATTTGAGACTACCTTCTATGGAATTTCACTCAAATTCAAATATTATGACACGCAGTATACAGTAGAAAAATAAGTATTAACAATGCAAGATAACCTGGCCCATCACCACAACTTCAGCAAAGTCCAAAGAATGAAGATGGCCAATAGCCCCAGTATAACCATTCTCGTCAGACTCGTATTTTGGTTCATTACACGGGCAAGTTTTGTGCTCGTGGTTTTCACGCTGGCCACCAAAGTGGACATTCCATTGTTTAGATCGTTCACTATGGACGAGTCTTGTGCTGCCTGTGTGTTTATGTCCTGTGTGATCTTTTTCAAAGAGGATAGCTTTGAGGCCAAAGCATCAAACCTGTCAGTGTTTTCTGACTCAAGTTGAGAGAACCTGGACATTCCTATGTGTTCTAATTTGAAGAAACGATGTGCAATGAGCCTATTGCGGGATGAAACACGCTTGTTAAGTCAGTGGCTTTAAAAGTGAACAAGTGGGCAAAACACGCTTCGATAATCACTTATCCAGCTTAGACAGATAAAACCAAAGTAAATTCAACGAAGTATGAAATGAACTGGAATGCACCAGCTTGGAACAAGGAACAGCTCCACGGTTAGTGAGGCAGGCCTCTTAATCCGAACTCGTTCGAATTGCAAATATTTATGTTTGCCACGACTGGATGAGCCGCACGGAGAGCTTAAATTAGCTAGAGGTACCTGGTACTTTTCAATTATAGGGAAGTATTTAAAGAATGTATAATCTCTTTATTGAACATTAGCACATAATTATCCTATTCTATAGTGGAGATTGAGACAAATTGGAAGAAATTGAACCATCGAAAAGTCAAAATTCTGGAAATATCTAGAAAAATATAATTTTGCAAAAAAGTACCCAAAATAAATAGAGTTTGGCGTAAGGTACAGTCTTTGACATGGAACCAAATAAAGTTTTGACTCTCTTGTTGTGCAAAAATAGGTAATAAATGCATAATATCAAAATTCACTTCAAATAATTTAAAAAAATAATAAAAATCAGAAAACGACGACACCCAATACGGTACTTGGCCTCGAAGCAAACACTCCAGGAGTTTACTTTAGTTCTTCTCTTCAACCTCCAAAAGCTGGTTGATAGCTTGGCCCTGGTGGAGCTCAGCACTAATCTGGGATTGGACGACATGAAGCTCCTCAGGATGGTCGTTTTGCCATGCTCTGAGCTTGTGAGTCTGGCCGGTGCAATCCCAGTAGATACCACGCAAAGAGGTGAAGATTCCGTGTCTACCTTCATAAACAGGGTAAATAACAACCATAAACAATGTGTAGAACATCCAAATGATGGCAACAACAATCCAACCAGTGAAGAACTTCTTGCTGAAGACGTAACCAGAGCCGTACATGGGCATTGGCCAAACGACGATCATAGCCAGGGTCAAGAAGATACAGATGTAACCTGCCCTCTTGGCTGCAATTTTCAACGAAGCAGCCTCTTCCTCTTCCTGGATCAAACGACGCTGTTCAGCGATATCATGGGCGTACGACTGGGCAACAGAAAGAACGGGCTTGAGAGCACCGGTCTCTTCGTCAATGGATTGGACTCCCTCGGCCTCCAAGATCTCCTCGGTCTCGTCAACTCTGCGGATGGTCTTGAAGACTTCCCAGTCAAAGTTTTGAGGTCCAAAAGCATAAGTCAAGACTGGAACGAAAATCAGTGGTGACAACAGGGCAACCACGTTACCGATAAGCATTGGGTCATCGACGAAGGTGTTCTCGTAGGTAACAGCACCAGTCAAAGACTTGGTGGAACCCAACCAAGAGGCAATGGCACAGACACAGCCAAGAATTGGAGACCAGATAGCAGCCTGTTTGTTCTGCTTAACTGAGAGAACAGTCAGGGCACATGGCAAGACGGCAGAAGAGATGATGACTCCCATTAACTCGTAAAGATAACCCATGGAGACACCTGCATAGTGCAAACCAGTGGCAAAACCTGACATGGCGAGACCAAAAGCAATGACAGAGGCGTGCGAAGTGAGGATCAAGGTCTTTCCCTTGGCATTTGGGTTGATGTAGCCCTTGTAGATATCGTAGGTGAAAATGGAAGAAACGGCAATGAGCTCAGCAGACATGGCAGAAGTCACGGCAAAGAACACGATCACCAGAGAGGCACCAGCACCACCTTTGCCCATCAAAGCGACGGCAGCATTTGGAAGAACGAGCCCAGAAGAGACTTGGTCGGAAGTGAGTCTGTTTGGGTAGGTTGGGAAACTGGGGTGGTCCTCAAGAGCAACAGCAGCAAGACCCATGGTGGTGGCAGTCAGCCATGGAATGGCCATCCAGGCCAAACCTCCCAGGACATAACCGGGCAAAGCAGCAGCTGGAGAAGAGGCAATTGCCTTGTTCCAGTAACCGTTGTCCAAGAACACGGTTCCGAAGTTACCCACAATGTTGATGACGAAGAAAATTCCTCCAGATCTGGTCTTCATGGTGAGATAGGATCCCTCAGCATTTCCCTCAATTGGAGTGACCAAAGCCCTGGCAGTAACGAGCTCCCACACCTTACCAGGAGATCCGAGAGTGTCACTGGATGCAAAGGCAGTGAACGCGAACGTCAGAATAATGATCACCAGGGCAATCGTGTGGGCGTAGTCCGTCAGGAAGGTCGCCTTCAAACCACCAAACAAAGTGTAGATGACAACTCCGACAGGCAACAGGAAACACGCAGCAACACTGTTCATTCCGGTAATGTCAGTAATCACGGCAGAACCTCCAGTCAGCAACATGGCGGTGACCAGGATGTTGGTGCTGATACCAAAAAAGATGTAGACAAAGTGGGCAGCTGTTCCATATCTGGCCTTGATAAGTTCGAGATAGGTGTGGGCACCAGGGGCTTTACTCTTGGTGGTGACGGCCAAGAAAGCAAATAAAACAATTTGACAGGTGGCACCTGCGGCGTAGTAGAAAGCTCCCCCACTGGAGGGTGTTAGTAAAATTCGAGGAGGACACTCCCAGCAAAAGACTCGGGGTTTGAAAAAGTCACCGTTGATATCGATTGAATATATCGAAAATACCAGTTTGTCAGATATTTCGAATATACCAATACCAACGGTCCAAAAAGTTCACTTACATTCCATTCTTGTACACTTGAGAAGTGGATTGCAGCAGAGTTGCAGCCCAGGTCCAGGACGAAACGACCGCAGAAGCGATAAGACCAGTCTTGACGGATCTACCAGCAGTTGCGAATTCCTCGGCAGTAATAATTTCGCGTTGGTAGCGTCTCAAGATCCAGGTGGTGGCAATCATACCAAGGGAGAAGGCAAGACCGACTCCGACAACGACACCATAGCCGACGCCTTGTGAAAGAGCGTATTCAACCATGTTAGTTAAGAAGACCTAGTCGAGTAGTAAGCTGAGTATGGTCGATTGCTCAATTGATGGGTTGATTGATGCAAAATAAAAACAGAAGCCACAACTGAGCCTCCGGACGGTTATATATATGTCAGAGTTGAACACGATCGACGTATCTGCAAATTTTTTTTTCTAGTTGCACTGTTATAACATCTTTGCATACTCTTGGAAGCTGCTTGCTTTTTCGCCATATCAGCGCCGTATCGATGCACGACGATAAGCGCCGCTAAAACCATGAACCAAATGGGACGTCTGCCAAAAGGTGTACGGGTACCAAACTTTCGGCGACATCTCGCCGTCACCTAAGACGGTGTGCTAGCGTGTCACTAGGCCTAATTTGGGTATGACCTCAAACCAGCAGGTTTAATGGGGTTTTTTTGCAATTTTTTTTGCAGATTTTTCAACGGCGGAGATTATGGCCTAGGATTAATGCATCTGCGATGATCTTTCAAAAGTCCACGCATGAAAAAGGTTGTTCTGTACCTTGCCGGAGGCGGGGCATGTGCCGCCGCCTACTCGGCTATCTAAAGTGTACCGCTTTTTATTAGAAATGATCTGAACGATAACATGACGTGAATAAAAAATGATCAGTCACGGAGTGAAAAGTTTTACATCGTGATGTTCTTGATAAGAAAACTTGTCAGTTTTTCAGTTTATTCTAAGTTTTGTTGATGATCCTGGTCATTCCCTAGAGACTTCGCTCAGCTTCAGTCTCAGCTTGCCGCCCGCTGGGGTTGAGTCGTGCGAGGGTGCCCATTGCCCTTACTTATCTGCCCAATGATATCCAGAGTTTATGGAGAACCAAAAGCCGCAAATTGTGCTGGCTGCTAACGTTTTTTTGAGTCAGAAGTGAACCCTGTCAAGGTGTATTATTTTAATTGCGTGATTCCTGCGGTGTGTGTTGTTTTACAGAAAAGCTATGAACCGCAGACTGAGCTCCAAGCCGGGGACTGGCAAATGTTACATATTCGTATATAAAGAGGCCAAAACATCCGGTTGAACACCCTTGTTGCGATAAGGTCGCCATGATATGGCAGCCTAATCAGAATTTCAGATGCCCATAAATATTATGAAGCGGTGTTTCACAACGCCGGGATAAGACTTACATGTTGCTTATCACGTGATGAAGCTGCAGCCTTTTGGTTTGCCGGTAGCTTCCATGACGAAAGCCAGCACTAAACTGTTACCGAGCTACAAACAATACCAAGCCAACACCGAGCTATTAATTAACCAGTCAGCTCTAAGCGATAAACAGTGCCACTGCCAAGCCAATACTGAGCAATATTAGTGCTATTGCAAAGTCCCATCCATAATGGTCTCCTCGGTGCTTTCAATTGACCAATAAACAGCATTGACGCCCTTCGGCATCTCATGTACTAAGCAGCCCCGTCCTCGATGTCAGGCTCGCACGATTTCCCGAGATATGCCTGAGCGGCCTCGGAAGACAACCCATCGCTTCGTAACCTGCAATTTCCCAAATTAGCGTGAACACTACTTTAATGAGTGCACGCCATGAAGAACCCGATGGAAGAGAGGAGAGACGGACGTTGAAAGTGTTAGCTTCACCTTCAGGCGATATCATTACCAAAGCGTTCCAATCCCTCTTCCCCCTACCACTTGCTCATCGCTCAATTGTCTCGTTCTGTCTGTGTTTTAGCTCAGATTGCTCAAATCGCTCAGAATTTCTTTGAACACTGCCTTTCCCAGCCAAGGGAACAGCACATAGATAATTGGGGTTTTCAAGGAGGACATGAAGGTTTCTCGGTATGTTTTTGGTTGTTTATTTGTGGTTTTTTTGCCACGTTGAGATCTGGTTTCAACCCATTGGACTGTTGCTTTGATGCTTGCTTGTATTTGCGCTTTACTAACTTTGCTTCAAGAAAACCTCTTTTGAGGAGCCAGGAGGAGCTCGACAATGCCTCGGCTTCGTCTACGAGTTCGCTTGAGAATTTCTCGGGGCTTTCTACGAGCTCGTTGATATCTACATCTTCGGACCAAAGGCGCAATATTTTTAGCTCCAAATCAGACAATTCTGTTTCTGCTTCAAGCGCAGACCCTAACTCGGCGCCTTCAACAGCAGCTACATCGTCGCAGCCATATGCCAAGAAGGGCTGGAGAATCGGAAGATACAAGACTGGAGAGGCCAAGGACATGGGTAATTTGCTTCAGCAGACTGCCCAGGCCAACAGTTTCCAGATGCAAAAAAGAGGAGGATTTTTGAGGAGAAGCACCCAGCACAAGAGGCCAAAGACCAAGAACGGCATCCCTACGGAGTTCTTGTTCGTGGACATGTGTCCTCCAAAAGAGGACTCTCAGGCAGTCCAACCTCCAGTTGCGAGTGTGGACAGTGCGGGTGCTATAATGACGACCTCGGTGCCGATCGCAGAACTAGAGGAGAAGAAGCAGGGCCGAGTCTCGAGGTTGTTCAGGCACAGAAAGGGCAAGGACGAGCCAGAAGAGGAGATTCAGGTGGATCAGATTGAATCCTCTTCCTCCTCAAACTTGTTGAAAATTTTTCACAAGCAGGAGCAAGCTCCTCTTCAGCAGTCTCCCCTGATTCAATCTGGTGGTCCTTCGGAATTGCCTCAGATGGCACCCCAGCTAACCGGTTCTGGTGCTGGAGCCAAGTCAAAGGGCTTGAAAAGATTATACACGAACTTCAAGGCCGATCAGCAGTCTGCTACGCTGACTCCGAAGCAAAATACTCAACTGGTGCAATTGCAACCGCAGCCCCTCCCACAAACATCACAGCAACTCAAATCCAAAACGGCTACAGCGTCCTTGTCGCCTTTGCCTCTCCTCAAGCCTCAAATATCAGTCGTCACAGATGAAAGTGGAAAGTCGCGGGTTATGGTAAGACAGCAAAGTCCTTCACCAGAGATGGCAGCAACGCCAGCCTACAGTCCCTATCATGTACACTCATCTGAAGCTCATGGATTCACGCTTCCACTGGGAACGCCATATTCTATAGCCACAAGTGATAACGACGAGGCAGAAGATTATGACTACAACGATCTGGACTCCTCGGAGAGAATCAGTATTTTCACCGCGAACGATACGGACTCGGGCTACTTTCCGAACAACGGATACCCATTCTCTACAACTACAAGTGCGTCCATTGCCTCGAAGAAAACCAAGACAAACCCAGCGAGATTAAGATCCGACTCAGTGGCCTCTGAGTTCGAAACCCAGGCCTTCCCCAGTTTGATTGCTACCAGTTCAAGTGGAGCCGACTCGCCTGCTAGACGTATATCCAGATACAATGGCAGTGGCAGCACGCGCCATCACAGATCGTCTTCATCATTGGTACTTCCGCCTTCTCAGCAACCCACTCAGCAATCCACTCAGCAATCCAAAAAGGTGGGCTCCAAGAGGAACGGAAAAACGAGACAGCATTCAAACAGTCTCGAGAACCAATCCCTGGTCGGATTGGGTGTGGTGGTGAACCAACATAGCTCTGTTTCGCCTGAGCTGGAGAACTTTTTGAAGAATGACTACGGAGCAGGTCCCACCACCATCAACGCTCGCAGAACAATCTCCAACCTGGACCAATACTCGCTGGGCTCGAGTATCCTGTTTGATACCAACAACAGCCTCAACAACAACAGCACCGTTCTGAACACGCCTGTTTCGTCGTACCACATACCTTCCGATTCGCCGCAGTATCGTGAGAGTGGTGAATATGTCCCAATGGAACATGCAAAGTCTATGGAGTCAAACCACACCATGACCATGGCAATATCCGGAACTGAGGAAGATACCACATTTGTCAATCCGATTCCCGCAATAATGGGAGCCATGAATGGCCAATTTGCAGGGCAATCTCCTGCTGGTGGAGACGATTACTTTGATCTGAGCGCATACATCACCTACGATGCAAACACATCTGGCACCTACTGAAAGCTTTGACTGTTTCTGTCTCTTTAATACCGTTGTTTCTATACCATTTTACTGCTCAAATTCTCTTCTCAGGCGCTTTTTTTATTCCGCTTTTTATTCTTCTGTTATATAAAAATTTCATATAGCTTCATCAAAATTGGCTCGGGGGCCTTCTCAAAAGATCGTTCCAGTCTCAACTTTTTATCAGTAGCCAATTTTTTTTGAAACTTTTCACTCTTGGGCCGATAGCACGAAGCACTCCATATTACTCAACTTTATGCTATCCAGGATAGGCAAATTTCTTCCTAGAATTTCGAGCATTAGAAGAATGAGTACTATTCCGGAAGGGTTTGAAGAAAAGACCGAGGGATCAGCCACAATCCTCTACCCCAGCGAGGATGTGGATGTCTTCTACAACCCGATTCAGCAGTTCAACCGTGATTTGAGTGTTTTGGCCATCAGAGCCTGGATAAATATCCAGAACGAACGCAGATTGGCTAAACTTGAAAATCAGCCCAAAAAGCGCAAGATCTCCTCGACTTCTGCCGAGCCAACAAGATTCGTCAATATTGCAGAAGCCCTGAGTGCGACTGGCCTAAGGTCAATCAGATACGCCAAAGAAATCCCACAAGTGAAGAAAATAGTGGCAAACGATTTATCTGCTCCAGCTGTCAAGTCTATCCAGGGAAATATCGAACACAACAAGGTGGGTGACCTTGTGATTGCCAACCAAGGTGATGCTATCCACTTCATGAGCTCACCAGAGTCACAGTCGAAGTTTCAGGTGGTGGACCTAGATCCTTACGGAACCGCTGCTCCTTTTATTGACTCTGCCATCCAGTGTATGACTGACGATGGTCTATTGCTGGTTACGTGTACAGATTTGGCGGTTCTCGCTGGAAACTCATACCCCGAAAAGTGCTTCGTGCTGTATGGTGGTACCAACACCAGGGGAGATGCCGTCCACGAAAGTGCTTTGAGATTGGTCTTGAACCTTGTGGCATCCACTGCAGCGAAGTATGGAAAATGTATAGAGCCTCTACTTTCACTGTCAATTGACTACTACGTCAGATGCTTCATCAGGGTGAAGAGGTCCCCCATCCAGCTGAAGCAACTTGCTTCCCAGTCCATGATCACATATTTGTGTTCAGGTTGTGGATCAACTGCAAACCAATACATGGGCAGAAAAACCGAAGATTCCAAGGGTCAGGGTGGCTACAAGTTTAGCATGAGCCAGGGACCTCCAGTGGGACCCCATTGTTCCTTCTGTGGAAACGTTCACCATCTCACTGGTCCGATGTGGGGTGGAAATCTCCACAACCATGAATTCATAGACAAAGTACTAGAGTTGAAATCATCCGTCTCCGAGGGCCAGTACGGAACTTTGAAGAGAGTCGAGGGTATGCTACACATGGCTAAACAGGAGGTGGATGCACCGTTCTATTTCAAGCCAACTACCATTTCTTCTGTCCTGAAGGCAGCCCCTCCATCAGTATTGGATATTATCACGGGTTTGAAGAATTTGGGCTACGAAAGCTCTCTGACCCACGCCATGCCAAGTGGGATCAAGACTGAAGCCCCATGGGAAACCATCTGGTACGTGTGCAAGAAGCTCGGCGAGAAAGATGAAGGATTTTCCCAGAGGCTCGAGAAGACCAGTCAGACTGCTCCTGGCTACAAAATCTGGAAAAACGAAAACATAGGAAAGGATATTGAAAGCCAAGAAGACCTGTTCAAACACAATGAAACCACCAAGGCCATCAAGACACTGAGAAAGATCAAAATAGTGCGTTTCCAGGAAAACCCAACGAAGAATTGGGGACCACAGAGTAGGCCAGGAAAGAAATGAGCTGCAAAATAAACCCAATTCAGGTTGCAAACTTGCCTCAGCCATTTTTGTTCTCGATCTCACCTTGCGTGAAAAGTTTTATTGATCCGATAGATAAGAAATGTCGCGCGCATCCCAATTTCTGATAGCCTGAAGTAGGCTAGCAGTGTGGAAAAAAAATTAAGAGTCATAGTCTTCGAGGGGTATTTATAAGAGGAGATAAAAGTAATGAGAAAACTAGAGTTTATAAAACTTGAGTATGTCACTGGTTGAATTTTGTGAAGAATGAATGAGGCGTGGGTGTGTTGTCCGTATCAACGGTACTTCGCAAGGTCTAGGAACGAAGAGGTCCCTGATAACTGGCGTTCGCTGGTAGATATGAAGTACAAGTTTTTCCAGGAACCAAAGGAAAAAATCAGGATTACGGTATTTGATACGAAAAGGCAATCTTTGCCGGAGTTACCTATTACGAGCCAAAAACCAAAGATGAAGCTCGCAATCGACACAGACATTCAAGAGCTGTAAAGTATGTACATGACGTTCTAATTTTCAGTTGGCCAGTTTTGTTGTTCACTATTGTTTCACGATTCTCTCCTGTCCACCCATGTAGGGCCTCAATACCTTAGGTACTAATATCGAGTCCGTGGCCTCATCCCAAAAGTTTTCCACGATGGCCAGGATTACCCTGGGGACTGCACAGGCAGTGCCATTGAGCGTATGGACGAACCTGACCTTATTATTCGAATCTCTGTAAGTGGTGCTGAGTCTTGTGGCCTGGTAGTCCAAACAGATCGAACTTGACGTCACTTCACCAAACGCATTTCTACCAGGCATCCAACACTCGATATCGTACTTGCAATAAGCTGGGGCTCCCAAATCATCATATGGCATGTTCAAAACCATAGCATGCAGACCCAACGATTCCACAAACTCCATTTGGAATTGCACAAGCTTCTCGAATTCCGCCTCGGACTTTTCCAAATCATTCTCACACCAGATAAACAGCTCCACCTTATTGAACTCATGAACTCTGTACAATCCTCGGGTGTCTCTCCCTCTGGCTCCTGCTTCTGCCCTGAAAGATCTGGAGACACCACAAATCCTGTGCGGCAAATCCGTAAGTATTTGGTTGGACTTTAATCCTGCAATCGGTATTTCCGCAGTTCCGGTCAAGCTTAGCTCATCTGGTAATTGATAAACTTGTGTCTCGCCATTCTGGTCTCTGGGCTTGAAACCACACGCAAACGAAATCTCGTCCTTAACTATTGAAGGAGGCGATACCAACTTGAACCCATATGTTCTGGCCTTGTCCAGAGCATATTGTATGAGAGCCTGTTCCAATCTGGCCGCATCTCCCATCAGGTAGTACCAAGAATTGCCCGTTACTCTCGAAGCGTTAGCGAAGTCCACCAAACCGAGTCTTTCCATTATGGCCTTGTGATCTCTGTTTTCGGAGTGGTCCAGCTTGAAATCTGGATTGATAGTCTTTACTAATTGAGCCTCAGATCCCACGTTGGGCGATATCGCATTTGGCAGGGACTCAGCTGCCAATAGCATGGAGTCTTCCAGCTCACTGATCTTGTCCTTCAGTTCCTTCAATTGGGGCTTCAGAAGTCTCAGTTTGGCCAAACTGGCCTCATTCTTTTGCTTTGACTCAGCCGTCTGCAGTTTGCGGAGTTCCGTAAACGACTGTCTGAGCTCCGACCATTTTTCGTAGTTATGGGCAAACAGATCCAAATCAACCTTCACGTTCCGCAGTCTCGTGATTTCTGAGAGCGCCCCTAGGTTGGTGTATATGTGGGAAAAGTTGAAGACCGGTCTGCTGAGCGCGTTTGTGGAACGCAGCGGAAACTTCATCTTGAAAAATGCCCAAAAATCCTGCTCGGACCTCAACTCCAAGCCTTCTCACGCTATCTTCTCCCGAGAGCTACTTGAAAAACCCAGGCCCCAGCGGTCGTGTCTGAAATAGTTTAGTGAGTGCCACACGTCACTACATCGGCGATTGTCCTCGTGCTAAAGCCGGCCAGACCTATAGCCATTAATATAGGCAAGAGTACATGCAATAGAAGCATATCCTCTCACCCGACAAAAGATGCTTTCACGCCACAAGACACATAAAACGCGGCTAAATTATCCCAAACCATCCCAAATTGTTCCAAATTGTCCGCAACCTCTCCGGATCAAACAGTATATCCGCCAACGGTCGTAAAACGCTCTACTCCAAAACGCGAGTCCCTAAAACGTTCAACCGGTTTGGCCCGCCTCAGTTTTCGCTACACCCTAAAATGTCGCACCAACAGGAAGCCCTTTGCGGAGGGGGTTTTTGTTCTTGGAACCCTGAACTACGTTTTCTTTCCCCCTTAACTTTTCCTCTTCTTTCACGCCCAACATCCCGTCACAATCCAGTTGCGTGCACCCTGGCTAATTCTTTGCACGGCCATCATCCCGGCTATTAGGGAAATTCAGGATCTATTAGTTTCAGCCAGGCTGTTGGATATTCACACAAGGGCATAAAGGACAAGCACCCACCGAAGTGCCTTTTATTGGACAAAACACCAGGGCTACCGCATCCTTTTTTGTATCCTCTTGTCTTTTTATATCGGATTTGGCTTATTTCCATTCGAGCGGGCGACGGCTAATCTTTTTTATTCCGTGTCGCTTTCTCCACTTTCTTGCGAGAACAGGCGTTCACCATCGTTTTAGGTTGTTGTTAATTTGAGTCTTTTTAGCTGACATTGGCATTGTTATTTTGAGTTGTTGGTTGTGATTGGCACTGATTTGATATTTTGATTGATCTTGCCACTAGTTCCGTTAGTTGCCAAGCAAAGCCCACAGCCAAGTGTCCATCCCTCGATCACCCCACCACCCCAACAACCGAATCACCCGAATCAAACAACCACATATGCCAGACTCAGACAACCAAAATTTCCGCCGCGGCCCCTGGTCTCCGGAAGAAGATGCCAAACTGCTGGAATTGATTCAGACCTACGGGGCCACTAATTGGGTGCGAATCTCGCAGACCCTGGGCACAAGGACCCCGAAGCAGAGCAGGGAACGGTTCCACCAGAACCTGAAGCCAAGTCTGAACAAAACACCCATCTCCGCTCAAGAGGGTGCTTATATAGAGGAGCTTGTTGCCAAATACGGAAAGCGTTGGGCAGAAATCGCGAGACATCTCAATGGCAGGAGCGATAATGCCATCAAGAATTGGTGGAATGGCGGGGCAAACCGCAGAAGACGCGCATCTCAGCCTGTCAACTCCACGTCGATGCATTCGTCGCTTCATACTACTCCATCGCAGACTCCTACACCAGTGCAGTCGGCCGGAGCTTCGACACCAGCACCTCCGTCTCAGGGAGGCCCAACCCAGGAAGTGGCTTTCAAGACCTCGATATTCGACCAGATGCAACCTCCGGCCCAGTTACCACCCTTGAGGAACTCGCGAAGTGCCTCGATGGACTTGAAGATGACAGACGTACAGCTGCCTCACCTGCCCCAACATCTGTACCCACAACTCCCTCCTCTCAGAAACAAACGCAAGTATCTGGAAGAGCAATCGCCCCAGCAACAACAGCCCAGAAGACATTCCAGTGCGCAGATTGGAGTTTTCAACAACTTTTCTAGCTCTTCGCCTTCTCTGGTGCACACGCCTCCGCTCTCAGCTTGGTCCCCCTTTCCTTCGTCGCCTCTGTCACATCCACAGTCCAGAAATTCGTCAATATCGCACGAACTCATCAGTCTCGATTCCAGAAGATCAAGTATCCTGGATCATGATGTGACCCAGACAAGTCAGCTGAGTAATCTCAGTAATCTGAGTCGATCCAGCATCAACTCGCAGACCCAACGAGGCTCGTACGAGGATACAAATGCCAAACCACAGCATCATTTCCAGCAGGAACCCATAGTGCTACCGCACCTCCATAATCATGCCCCTGTCCCACAGATGTCGCAGATCCAGTTCCAGCCTCTCAGCGCACACCATCCGCTGTCGAAGTCGCAGCAGCCCTTGAATTCGCTCTTAAATCCGAATTTAAATCCGCAACAGCAGTTGAATGTGCAATCGAACCCACAATCTCAGTTGCATTCGTTCCAACCACCACGCGAGCAGGCTCAGCAGGAACTTTCACAGCAACAGGTGCAACTGCCTCCACCCCGATTGCCTCAGCAACCTGTCCAACAGGCCCAGCAGGCCCAACAGGCCCAGCAATCTCAGGTTCACGATTCGCAGGACTCCATCTTCAAGAAGGAGTTCACGTTCAGCGAGAGCAGTGAGGAGGAGAAGTCCAAAAGAATGAGCATCCAGTATTTGATGTGAACTTGGGTTGTGATCTTGGTGCTGTGGATAGCACAGATGGCCAAAACTTAGTTATCAAACTTACGGTTACCCAGCTTAGTTACCAAACGCCTATACTTAATCCTAGTTATATATACCAGTTCGGATTCAGGACATGTTCTCGTACTCATGTCAGAGTCAACCTCATATCACTGTATCTGATTGAGGTCTATTAATCATTCAAGTTCATCGCATATCCTTGTCTTTTACTCAAGTCCAGTATTCATTTCAGTTCATCACATATCCTGACCCATTTAGTCATCGTTGGATTATTAAAAGTTTCCAAGCTTTCGTCAAAAGAAGAGATTTTCAGCAAATCCTGGATGTTCAGCTCCACCTTTGCACTCTCGTACACTTCCCCATAATGGGCCGGATCAACAGTAGCTTGAAACTGCAAAACTCCCAGAACAAACCCGACTTGGTCTGCTATTCTCAGTCCGATTCCAAATCCTGAATCAAATCCTTCCTGGATTGTGGACTCTTTGCTCTGCGAAACACCATCAAGATAACCTCTCTTGCCGTGCACCTGCCGCAGCGAGTTGATGTTCATGTGTGTGGTTTCCACGTTTCCGTATGTCTCCTTGGAGTTGGGAGTGAAGTTGAACTCATCATCGGACCAGACGTCATCCATGGTCAAAAATTTCAGCGAATAAAGAGCTAAGACAATCGAAAATGTCTCATCCAGGAAGTAAGACTATGGCTGAAAAGTTAGATTACCAGCATTAATATCTGCACCGCCTCTGTGGCGCGTGCATTCATCAAAATCTTACAAGTTGAAATCGCTCCCACACTGCGAGACAACTTCACGCAATACAACAACTGGACCGCCAACTCAAGTGTAATATACTAAAATGTCGAGGAACAGAGAGCTGAATATGACGCAGATGATCGAGCGGGCTTTGGATGGGACTTGGGATCTGCCGGCTCTCTGTGACGAGTTGAAGAAACGAGATGCGAAACACGCAAGAGGCACACCTTCAAGGCTGGTGTATACCATGCACCGCACTATAATATGCAAAGCCCTTATGATGAGGCTCAAACCAGACCCAAAGGGAATGGTGCCTAAGGACTTTGTTCACGCGTGGGTAGCCACGTTCTGCCTGAAACATGATATCGCCATAGTGAACCAGACGAAGCTGACTTCTACATTGAGAGCTATATATCCAGATGCCTTGGTGAGGCGGAAATTTATACACGGGAACCAGGTGGAGATGTACGTTGGAATTACTTATTTAGGAGAAGATCCGGGCTGGGAATACCAGGGAATAGTCGAGTTTCCAAACTATTCCATACCAGAGATCGTGAAGATGTGGACCGAGGTGGTGAAGGGACTGGACGGAGAAAAGACGCGAAATGGCCACGAAAGTGACGAGCAGGCGTTTTGACCATCCTGCCTTGACGAACTTAGAGGGCCTAGACTCAAGCTTTTCTGGCTTTCTCGCTAGCCTGATAACGATATGCAATAACCCTTTAATTGATTTGACTATCTTCTCGCACTAACCAAGTCTGATGCCAGAGACTACCAAACTTTTCACAACAACCCACCCACCCGGTCCTCGTTCAACCTCTCGAGTCTCTCCTTTCGCAGATGATAGACCTTTCTTTCAGCTCTGAAACTTTTGATAAAGTCTCCAACAGAGTCGTCAGCCTTGAAGCTCTCAACCAGATTCTGAGCCACTTGGTCCGACTCCAGTATGGCAGACTGCAGTCGCTGTTTCAAAGCACCACTTTCGAATTTGTATAAACTTCCACTCAACTCCATGTCCAATCGCCTCAACCTCTCAACAGAAGCATTCGTCTCGCCGAGTCGTAGACTCACCTCATCAAATCTGCCTCGTAAACTTTCGTACTCCGATAGCAGCCTCTCCGCAAACTCCACCAGGTTCTCCACGACACCCAAGATCTGGCCCCTAATCTCTTCAAACTTGGGATTCATATAGATCTCACTTTTCAACAGCAACAGATCTGATGCCAGTCGCTGAAGATCGGGAACTGGCAATTCATGGAGGTAGTCAGGGATCTCCACACTGATCTGATTGAGTTTGGAGTAGAGCTCCTGAGGGTTCAGTACAGTGAATTCCGGAGCCTTTAGTTGGGGAGATAAAGGTGTAAAATTCTGAAACCGAATAGACATTTTAATTCTAAAGCATTGATTTTTGTCGTTAATCTGCTCGTTATATGTTGTTCACTTGTATAGCATCTCAATCGATAAACATGATATGCCACATCTGAATTTAGTCACCCTGTAATGATCGCGTCTTAACCAAAAAAGCACACCCACTTCTAGATCTTCCTCCTTGTCTTGTTTCTTATTCCATGAACATAGTATATCCAACGGGCTTTGTTCTACTGGCCATTTGTATATATTCGATGCTTTCTGCCGTGCGAGTTCCGGCTTCAACAGCCACAGCTACAGCCACAGTGATAATGATCCACGGGCTGGGAGATTCTGGAAATGGGTGGAAGTTCCTGGCTGATATGGCCCACTCTTCACCAAGGTTCAAGAATGTGAGATTTGTGTTTCCCAATGCTCCGGAAATTCCTATAACTGTGAACGGGGGAATGAAAATGCCGGGCTGGTTCGATATAGCGGAGTTTGGAAAAGAATCCAACACGGACGCCGAAGGGTTCATCAATTCGTGTGGGGTGATTCAGGATCTTATCCAGTACGAACTTGACCACGGTATTAAGGGCGAGAAAATCATTGTTGGGGGATTCTCTCAGGGAGCCGCTTTGGCTTTGGCAACTGGCGCCCTCTCAGATGTGAAATTGGGCGGGATTGTGGGACTTTCTGGTTTCGTGCCTTGCAAGGAGAAGGTCCAGGAATTGGCCAAAAACACCAACTTTGCGACTCCAATCTTTATGGGCCATGGAGACGCAGACCCGGTAATCTCGCACCGTTATGGTCAGTTGACCAGCGAGTTTTACAAGCAGCTCGGCTTCAAGGACCTTGACTTCAAGACGTATCCACATCAGGGTCACACTGCAGGTGACGAGGAGCTAGCTGATTTGTTTGAGTTTCTGGGAAAGATTGTTTGAGGATGTGAATATAGCCTCTGATTAGAGGGTTGGATTGGAGCTCGCCTGTTTCTTGATGAACAGAGTAACTTGATGGAGCATTGATTCACTTGAGGGACCAGTTCCCGAACACAAAGCCTAACTTGGCTCAATAACTTCTTAATTAACTCTCACTCCTCCTTCTCCGTGCGCCTCCGTTCAAATTTCAGCTCAATCTCAGCGGCCCACAGCGCTGCCGCGGTTTCGTTTGTGAACACAAACAGTAAGCTCAGAAACGGGACTGTTTCCAAACATGTACAAACAAACCCGAAAGTCAATAGATCGCCTTTTTGTAGGGAAATCATGTAGTCAACCTGTGCTGGGTTTAAACCTTTCATCTCGTAGTAGGCCTTCAAAGAGTTGTAGCCTCTGGTGGGAGATTTGAGCAAAATCACCAGAAAAACTCCAGCGACGGGAATAAAGTTCAACAGAAACAAGAAAATGGTCGAACCAATCCAGATCGGTAACCACAAGTTCTTGAGAGTGATTCTTTGGATTTTGCGCAGTAACGTGTCTCCTGTATAACCGACCATCAACAAGTCAGAAGAATCACCAACATACGGCGACTTTTCCCTAAAAGTGACCTCAAATACAGCCTTCAAAGGCCTCGGCAAAATAAAAGCCCTTATGAGGAAATTGACGATCTGATACGATTCTTGGATCACCATTACCAGACCAGAGATGAATCCAAACGGGCCGTTGAACAGTACCAAGCCCGAGGCATGCAGCGGGTATAGTGCAACTATCACCAAAAGATAAACCACGAAGAAAATTCCCAGCATCGGGACCAGAAGGTCTTTGAAAAAGAAAAATAACTTAGGATCATTGACGAATTTGTGGATGCCCTTTATCAACGTATGCACTATTAGCCTTCGTGTCAAATTGTGGGGTAAAAGGGTCTTGTCATACCAAGAAAGGATAAAAAACTGTCTTTGAGGTTACCACCTGAAACCCGACCTGAAAATTCCTAAACAGGAGATACAAAACTTGTGATTCCAAATACTCTTGAAAGACCATTTTGTGAATCACTGCAAGAACAAGGGCATGTTGGTAGCGCTTTGCCCGTTCGGCTTATCTACCCCATCGCTGAATACTAGACTCGCCACGACCTGTTATCAGAAGATAGAAAAGGTGAAAAGTACAGTATTGATCAGAATCTGTGGTTTATAAGGTGGTGAATATTAGGTTTTTGGAGAATTTTTGCTGATCTAGGCAATTTTCAGCATCAACTGCCCGAGGAGCTTATAGATTCTATCACACAAGACACCTCTGACGAATACCCACAACGGGTCAAGCTGTTCTCTATAAAACTCTCGTGCCTGGAGTTCTACGAGATAGAGTCACCACAGGAGCCAATTGATAGTAAGTTATAGTTTAGTGCAAATTCTGGATCCTAATCTTCTAATGTAGTTCACAGATGCCGAATTTGACAGAAAGCTCACCGGGTTCGCCCATACCTGCGTCATCAGCACACCTGGTTTCCGAACGAGTTGCTACATCTCAACAATTTGTTTGTAAGTCCACAAAAAGGCAAAGGCAAAAGAATTGGTAAACCTTACCCCAATTGCACAGCCACAGAGTGCAGCTCCAAGATCGGTCATTCTACCAACCTCAACAAACACTAAAGGCCTGAAAACCTCACGAAACAATTAAGCACAATCAAATTGACCGAAATATAAGCTTTCAATCGGTCTTCGCCTCAACTGCACCTCTAGACAGTGATTACGTACACCCTTATATAAGCCGCACACCAGCAGCATATACTAATCACGTGACTTCCGACCTCAGTTCGATATCTTTGTGGTACCAATACAACAAGCCACCTGGTATCGAATAGATAAATCCACAGGACACCCATCACCAACGATACATTTTTTCGCACAGGTCATAGACCAACCGCCTGTCCAATGTCGTTGCTACCGTTATTGAAGAAACGTGATGACTCTCAATTATCGTCGAAGGAGAAACGGTACTCCCAAAATGTCGAGAGGGCCCTTGTTACATTCGAAAGCGTGGTTGAATGGGCAGACTACATTTCATACTTGAGCAAGCTGCTTAAGGCACTACAGACAAATCCAGCTCCTCAAGAGAATCATTGGATTCCACAACAGTTCACTGTATCGAAATCACTGTCAAAATGTCTATCTCCCAAGCTGCCTAGTGGAGTTCACCGCAAAGCATTGGAAGTGTATGAGTTAATCTTTGAAACGCTGGGAATCCAAGCTTTGGGTGCTAACATTTCTGTTTGGCTACCTGGACTATTACCTTTGATGTCGTTTGCATCCATTACTGTCAAGCCGTGGCTAATCAAGCTGTTTCAGGACTTCATAGTGAAGATCAACCCCGAGGAATTACACGTCATAATGAAATCAGTGCTGCTGAGTTTGTTGCCCGGCTTGGATGATACCACTTCTGAGTCGTTTAGTTCTACCATGAGCCTGATTGAGGGGTTCAAGACTAACCTGAATGATGACACCCATTTCTGGCAGTGTCTGTTTCTGTGTATCATCACCTCCCCTGATAGAAGACAGGGAGCGTTGGAATGGTGTATAAAAAAGCTGCCGAGTTTCATTCCGGAAACAAGTGCAGATGAGCAAACTCAGACGGAAGACGATATCGAGGCAGAGGACGGATCCGTTGAGAAAGAAACCCCAGAATCTTTGCATTCGCTTTCACCAACAGGTGTATTGAGCCTTCTTCAACTCGAGACCAGAAGCTGTGTGCTACCAAGCACCAAACTAATGATGATGGCATTCTGCAAAGGTCTTGGAGATGAAAATGTCCTCGTTCAAAGAGGATTTTTTGATCTTCTGGTGACCAAGATTGAGCTCAAGTCCCCAATCCTCCAAATCTTGACCTCCACTTCGGACCAGAAGACTTTGGTGATGAGTGCCACGAAGACAGTTCTTAGAAAAGACATGTCTTTGAACAGAAGGCTGTGGAACTGGCTGCTTGGACCCGAGACGGAAAAGTTAGAAGCAGAGGGTTCTTCCCTCACCAGGTCAGAATACTTTAAGGCTTACGGGTTGACGACTCTCTCGGAATCTCTGCTTGATATGATCAATGGAGCAAACTCTTCGGAAACCCCACACCAGCAGCGTATAGAAGCGTATAGAATATCAGTGGCATTGATGGATAGATGGGAAATTGGACAATTGATAATTCCCAAGATTCTGACCCCTATCTTGCAGAGTGCTAAGACTTCTGTGGATCTGAGCTCCGGTCCGATGACGGATGAGGTGCTGCGGAATGCAGGCGCGTTTTTCGATGGAGTCGAGTCAATCAACATATGGAGTGATCTGCTCAAGTTGTCAAAGGATCGCGAGTTCGATATACTACTGTTTGTCCTCAAGAACTTCAACGTCGAGGAAGAAGATATGGTGATAGCTCATATACCCATGATTTTGTTGATGACGTTTTTGCAGAACGAGGAATCCGGCGACATAAGATGGATCGTGTACTCCAAGGCACTGCTGAGTGTGATACCTCAGAGAGCCTTCTTGCCCATAGAACATGCGGCACCCGAATTCTTGGAGCCATTGGACGTGGACTCAAAGACAAAGGTTATGTCCAAGATAGAAGATTATTATTCAACTGCAGAGGTGTTTGAAGATCGTTCCAAACCGTTTACAGGTGCAGATATGGGTGCTCTACTTCTCAACACCGTTTCATCTTTGGTTTCAAGCAGATTTCAAGATGCCAGTCTAATCAAGGGTGACTCGACCTTTGCCCTTTGCGAGATTCTATCAGAGCTTTTAGGGAAAGTGCCCATGGGAGAAAAGATGTACAGGAATGATACGTTGATAAAGTCTGCTCTTGATTTAGAGAATGCCGGTTTCGATGTACCCATAACCTTTGGACTTGCTGTGATATTCAACCCTCTGGTCAAGTCCTGTACGTACACCGAGAAGACGAGGCTTTTGAAAGTTTTGACCAACTTTCTTTGGCTCGCTCTAGTTGACAAATCCTGCAAATATCCCGTGGAGACAGTTAGATGCATTTGGAACATGGAGATGAGCGTCGAGTCCCATTATATTGAAGGAGCGCTCTCCTCGCTTTTCACCAAAGATGACCAACCCTATGAAGTGAAGATGAGGGCTTTCTCTGCCTTATGGACACACACAGCCACATACCATGGCACGAATCAAATTCTCATGCGCCCCACGTTTCTGTTACTGGATGACCTATCTTCAGAAGATGAGACTAAGTACATCCAAGTCTCTGATTGGATCATAAATTGCCTAGGCGATGGATCAATCAGCAGAATCTACAAAATGCTTGGAACAAAACTGTTGAGTTTCCCATTTCTCGTTAGCGGAAGTTTGAGTAGGGATGACGATCTCACCAGGTTTTCTTACCAGCTTGAGACCGTTGCCAACCTACTGAATGTAAGCGCAGGTCCACTTACACAGTCCATTGCAAAAGAGCTTTGTGTGCTAGAAAGCAGTGTTGAGATGAAAGTCATAGATGCCAACAACTGGAATATCTCGACATACAAATCCCTTCTCATAATCGTGGTAATGAAGTTCTTATCGCTGAGTCCACCTCAAAACAGCGCGGATGAGTTCTGGGAACCATACGCAAGATGTGTCAAATTATCCTTGAAATTATTGGGTATACTTCTCAATGGAACTGAACCAGAGTTCTATTCTATAATGATACAAACTGTTGAATTTTGCTCCACCCTCAATGCCGACACCTCTATCAAGGACTTGGTCGAGGTCAGCTACGTGGATGCCATAGGCTCTCTGTTACAGACTGCTGCTTCAAGAGGCTCAACGCAGCCATTGGTTGCCCCCAATGCCACCGAGGGGTCTCCTGGCTTTGACGTTTATTTGGATTTCTTATTGCTTGGTATAAGCAACTCCAAGAGTGCAATTGTTGTGGATGCATGGATGAGACTTCTTTCTGTGTCTTTGAAACTACACAAGAGCGTGGTATTCAGCATACTGCCTGAAGTGACTGGTTGTATCTGCTCAAAAATTGAGGATTTGTTTCTCCGTTTCAAGGAGACGTGCTCAACAACAATTGTGACCAATGGAGAAGAACTCCTCGATGGAAATCTATACGAGTCTTTTTCGTTTTTGATGGGAGGTCTTCAGCAGCTGTTGATTATTTCGTATGATTATATGAAAGAGATTGACAGTTCGTCGTCTGCTGGAGTAGGAAGCAGATTGACTGGTGAGTCAGGGTTCTTTGGCACGGTCATGCAAGGCGTTTTCCAGGTTGAAGCCCCTTCTCATAGAGATGCCGTTCTCACCAGGAAGTTGACTGTTCTGAATGCCTTCAAGTCTGCTACCGTGATGTCATACAGAATATGGCTCTGGGCTGACCAAAACTCAAAGGTGACAGGACTACAGCCAGTCAACAGCGGTTCCACTTTGAATGTGTTCAAACAAGTATCTCGCATGGGAAGTTTCACGGGCCATTACAAACTGCCTTCATCTTCTAAAGAAACCACAGACGGATTTCTGAAGTTTGACAAGTCCTTGAGTTATACAGCAGGAAAGCTGAAGTTCCGCACAAAAAAGCTTTTGGAGATGTTGTATAGACTAGAGACTCTAGAGTCTTTGGAAACTCTCATTGAAGCACAGAACAACCAGTTCTGTTCCCTTGGAACGCCATACACAATTTTCAAGATCATTCATGTTTTGGACGGCGGTAGACCTCAGAACACGCTCCCACATCTTTTCAACTCTCTGATAACACGTGTGAATCCTACTGCCATAGATGTTGGGAGCAGGTCTTCTCTGAACAACGATCTTACCGAACGCATGATTTCTGCTTTCATTGTGCAATATGCAGAATCTTTGGGTAATGACACAATTGAGGATATTTGGCCTCAAGTGACACAATTTCTGAAAGATGTCCAGTCAAACTCGGCAATATTCAAGCATCTTTATCCTGATCTGTTGAGATTCGTCTGCATTTTAGGCTTGAAACTTGGGCAAACCAGATTTGGTGAGCAAAAAAGAGTTAGAAGGGAGCTCACCGAATACTTCACCAAGATGCTCGGTGTGGCGGTGTATTCCAGATTCCAATCGGATGGCCTGTCGTCACTTTTGACAAACCCTCTTTCCTTTCCTCTATCAGCATCAGAAGAAGCAAAAACCCCAACTCCCGTTGAAACTGGAATGACTGCGGCTTCCAAGCTGATAGAGGGCCAGGCCAACTCTGGTTCTCAGGTATCTCTACCGGAAGGTGCAAACAAACAGCAGATTTCGCAGGAGGAACTTTGCAATGCGTTATTTGAGATCATTCCCAAGATTCAAGTCCTGGTACAAGACAACGACAAGGTAATCAACTCACTGAATTCAATTGTTGCTGGAGTGGCTATCCCAGTTCTTAAGGGTAAGGCTGTTGGCTCGATTCCAAACTACGCCATAGCCTTGCTCACCGTGATCAGTGACGCTTCAGCTGTGAACATCAAGGGCTGGAAGTCCCTGTTATACGATGTCCTCATGGATACTAAGTTTTTCACCATGAGCATCACTGAATCCGCACCATGGAACTCCATCATGTTCACCTGGATCGATGGCGATAAGGAGAGAATGTCGGATCTTATTAGTCGTATGCAACCATACTCAGGAAACTCCACGTTGTTTGGATGGAATGATTCTGAGCTGACCACTCGTGGTCTCCACCTCAAGCGTGTTGCCTACTTGCTGATGGTTTCACCAGTGGACCGTTATCTCATCAACGTGAAAGACATCGTGAACAGATTGTCTGATATACTGGCTGGAACAGGAGGAATACTGAAACCTGATGCATTTCTATGTCTCAGAGCGTTGATACTCAGGTTTACGGAGCCTCATCTTACAACGGCCTGGCCAATGATCTATTCAGAGCTACAGCAGGTGTTCCAGACAGTTCTTGCGAAGATCGAAAATCTCGCTGAAGGTGAAACCCCAAACTCTGAAACTGACCTGGACATTTTGCTGATGGCCTCCAAACTTCTAGACGTGTTGCTGTTGCTCAAGTTTGAGGATTTCCAGCTGAACGAATGGCTGTTTGTATCAGAAACTCCCAAGGATTCTGAAAAGGTCCCAACACTAGCGATAATTGACAGAATCTCAGAGATTCAAGGCGTCGAAACTAGAACAGCATCTACGGAGAATGACGAGCCATTAGGTAAAAAGAAGCCATTACTTTTAGGTTTGAAACATGTCAAGCAGATGACGCAGCTGCAGAGCTTCTTCAGCAAGTTGAGTTCGTTCAATTACGAGAGTGCGTATTCATTGAGAGTTGCCGACACTGAGGCGTGCGAGCATGATATCTTCAATGATTTGTTCCAATGAAACGGTACGTCCAACAGACGGTTTTAGATCATTCACATAGTCTCACAAATTTATACACGCTGAGCATCTCCCAACCAGCCTTTCTACGTATTTCCATTGTCACATCCCACTTCCCGGGAGACTTCTTTTTAAAATCCTCAACAACTTTATCAGGCTGATTTCGCGCGCAGAAGAGGATATAAGCCTCACCTTTTAGCGCAAGAATAGTGTGCAAAGAGTCGAGAACCCGTTGGGTGATGTCCATACCTGTAGGACCACCATCCAGGGCCAGATCCAGCCATCTGGGATCCTTGTCGTCTTTCGGTATTTCGGGAACTTTCTCCGCAGGAACATAGGGCGGGTTGAATATAAGAATATCGACTTTTTCTGTAAGCAATGGCGAGGTTAAGTCGCATCGTATGACATCCATGTTATACGAGGTTGCATTGTGTGAGTTTGTCCTCGCAGCAATCACACAGCTATGCGGATTAACATCAGTAGCTAGGTAAAGAGCTTTCGGTAGGATGTTCTTGTTGAGAAAAGCAGTGACAACGCCAGACCCAGTGCCAATTTCCACCACGAGAGGCACAGAATGGGCATATCTCTTTGAGCTCAGCTCACACCGTATCTGCTCAAACAGGTCTAGCAGCAGATAAGAGTCCTCTGCCGGTTCATATACCTTTGAGTAGTCCGCACTAGGAATTATCGGTGTTTCCAGCATAACTTCATCAAAGCGTCTCTTTTCCCAATGTAGCTTTCGGATAATGACTAGGAAAGAGATTCCCGCACGTTCAAACTGCAGATAGGCCTCGATATATATTTTAGCAGTCACGTGATGTAGGAACTCGATGCGCCTTGATAGAGATCCTCCTCTCTATACGATAGAGTTAACACGAGCCGTTTGAGAACACCTTGAGAGTTCTAAAGTTCTGACCTAATTTGAACAAACAATGGAAATTAAAGTGAAGGTGAGTTGGAATGACTGCGATCATTGGTCGGTGGTCTTTCACTATGTTTAGTGGACAGTGCTGGCCCGTTCTAATTGAGCTAGCAATGACTCTTCTAATGATTACTAACAACCCTCAATACAGACTCTCACTGGAAGAGAGGTAAGTTTGTTCTAATGGAGTACTTTTCAGCACAACTTTTGTACTGATAGACTGGAATCGACAAACTAACACAGGACACTATAGATCACTATGGATGTGGAGCCAAGTGATAAGGTAAGTCTACTTGAGCGATTTTCCATCTTATCTCGAAACTTAGATTCCCCCTAACACCTCAATCAGATTGAAGATGTGAAGAAGCTATTGGAGGAAAAAGAAGGCATTCCATCGGAACAACAGAGGTTTCTATTTTCAGGCAGACAACTGTAAGTTGACATTTACACATCTTGAAGACATTTTTATGCGGCCACTAACTTTAATTGTCACAGAGAGGATAGCGATACTGTCGAGGGTTGCAAGATTACTGCGGGATCTCAATTGCACTTGGTGTTGACTCTGAGAGGAGGGTGTTGAATGGTAGTGATTACAGCCAGCTGGGATGACTGACGAGGAGGTTACATATCATCGCGCCTGCAACCATGGTTCACTTGTCGTATCCAGTACTAAATACGAGAATTTTCCTCGCTCAAAATCATGACTTCCTTAATTGTCCCGTACTGAAAATGCTCCTTCAAAATGCTCGTTCCAACCGGGCCATAACATTTTTGTAGTGCACCCACCATTTAGTATACCATTGAAACCTTCTACCAAGCTCACAAAGGCTTGTTCAATCACCACTGCGCTTTACATCACCGTCATCAGAATCTAACGGCTTCTCGACCAGCGGCTTTGCCATGTTTACATACACACTGCTAACGCCGAGACCGTCGAGCTCCGAAATTGGGGACGATTCTTACGACCCCACTGGCTCCGATGCCGAATCAGATTCCCAGACGACTTACAAAGGTATAACAAGGGCTTCGTTGCTGCGGTTTGGTCAAAACTTGAATATACTGGCCGATCCAGGCTGGGATGGCAAATGCGACCTTTCGTTTTTGGAAAGTGTGATCCCCACGATAGACGTGATACTGCTATCTCAGACAACCAAAGAGCATTTGGGTGCATTTGCACTACTGCAGTTCAAATTTCCAATTCTGCAGAAAATTCCGGTTTATGCTACTCTACCGGTTACCAACTTGGGTAAGGTCACCACAATTGAACTCTATCGTAGTTGTGGAGCGACTGGACCACTGGATACTGCCTTCATAGAGCAGGGTGACATAGAACAAGCCTTCAACAGAATCACTCCGCTGAAGTATTCTCAGTCTGTCAGTGTTGGAGCTAGTGGTGCCTCGATTACTGCTTACAATGCTGGACACACTCTTGGTGGATCTTTTTGGTTGATAACCAAAGATACCGAAAAAGTAATATACGCACCCACATGGAACCACTCCAAGGACTCTTTTTTGAACGCTGCTAAACTGGTCACACCCTACTTGTTGAGACCAACCACGCTCATCACGGGTACGGATTTGGGCACCGCTTTGCCTTATAAGAAGAAGGTGGAGAAGTTCATCGTGATGGTACAGGCAACCATCCAGAACGGAGGATCGGTAATTCTTCCGACGACAGTAGCCGGAAGAATGTTTGAGTTGTTGCCATTGATCGACCAGAATACGAATAACACAATCCCGGTACTATTACTGTGTCACAGTGGAACCAAGGCATTAGCTTTCGCATCAAACATGCTTGAATGGATGTCTCCCGAGATGTTGAAGCAATGGGAATCAAAGGGGCAGGCTCCCTACGACGTCACTCAAGTCAGACTTGTGAGCCCAGAAGAATTGGTTAGACTAGAGGGTCCTAAGGTTGTGTTTTGCTCAGACTCTGATCTCGAAGAGGGATCACAGGGCAGATCATGTCTGCTGGCTTTGTCGAGCAGGCCCAACTCTACCATTATTCTTACTGAAAGACCCAGCAGCGAAAGTTTTTCGAGCGAGATATACGAAACGTGGTCAAATCTATCAAAAAAATCCAACAATGGCAAACTAGAGGACGGTATTGCTGTTCCTCTGGAAAAGGCTTTTCACCTCAAGATGTACAAAGAAGAACTGCTAGATGGCCTTGAGCTATCTGCTTATAAGAAGAATCTCCACGACAAAAGACAGAGGCAGAGGATGGCTGTTGCGGCTGATAGAAAGAATGAGGAGCTGCTTTTGGGAGATGGTGAGATTTTGGGGGATTCATCTGAGTCTGAAGAAGAGCATGAGGATGACGATATCGATGAAGACGGAGACGGAAATGCTACTACTACTACAGCAGCAGCTGCAAAGAATGACAAAAACAAAGAGATCACCTTGAATGCTGGATCTGCAGGGAAGGAAGTGGACTCCTTTGCTGGATCATCGATAGAGACACTGCTGAAAACGCCCATGGATTTCGATGTGCGCAACGCCAAAGGAAGAAACAGAATGTTTCCATTTGTTCAGAAGAAGATTGTCAGGGATGATTATGGTATTGTAATCAATGCAAACGAATTTTCAAGAAAAGAAGACAAGTTTGGTGGTTTTGAGCAAAATCAGAACTCCTACAACCAGAGAAAGAGAAACCTTGATCGTGGTGTAGACGACGACGAGACGAACAAAAAGAAGAAGTTGAATAAGGAGGAAATCCGGCAGCAAGAAGAAGAGCAACATTTGGATTTGGATCCACTGAAGAACCCCAGAAGAAGGGAGGAGATAGTAATCAGCCTTGGCACCAGGTGCGGTCTGACATTTATCGATCTTGCAGGGTCTGTCGACTTGCGCTCTATGATGATCATCATTAACTCTTTGAAACCAAAGAAAGTATTGCTGATACCTGAACGTTCCATTTCATATGGATGTGGTTTGAAAGAGGTGACCAGTGCCATCGAACAACAGCAACAGAAGCTCCTGGTCAGTGCCGCATACACGCGAAACAATGCAAATCCAGCCATGGATATGATCACAGTGGTTGGTAATTCACCAGTGAGTGTCGGTAGCGTTATCACGAGCTACGAAGTATCACTCGATGAAAAGCTTGAACAGGCTTTAAAATGGCAAAAGATTGCAGGTGGTTATTCCATTGCCCACGTTGTTGGAGAGATTGCCAAATCAGAACCAGAAGAAGGAGACAACACGAGTCTTAACCCGAAGAATCTGGTGCTACGCACGCTACCCTCGGAGGTGACTTCTTCAGCGCTGGTTTCCGCTTCAATGGGACCTTTGGCAATTGGTGATATAAGACTGGCCGAGCTAAAGAGGAAACTGGCTGAAATCAACATGAAGGCAGAGTTCAAGGGAGATGGTGCCCTGGTGATCAACAATCAACTTGCAGTGAGAAAGATTTCCGACAGCGACTTGGTAATTGAAGGCATGGTGGGGGAGCTTTTCTACGATGTCAGGAAGATTGTGCAAAATATGCTTGCGTATGTTTAAGATGTTGAAAATGGGTTAGAATCAATTAATTTCAATTCTCATATTGGTATAACTAAAGTTTTGAAGCACTAAATTGGCATACAGAAAATAGTAGAAAGCCAAAGGGGATTGCAGCATCATGCAGTAGGCTCTTGTCATTCATGTAAGATTGAGCGAGGCTAAGTTAAGCTAAGCCGAACCAAGAGAATGAAGTTCTGACTTATATTCTTTAAATATCAAACTCAGCATCCATATCAAGTATTTTGGAATGGAATTATTCGAAGTGAAATACAAAAAAAA
>NW_019172950.1:140678-318509 GCF_000576695.1 Kuraishia capsulata CBS 1993
GAATGCAGACCGCAAGGCAGATCAGGACAGGGTACTTCAGGAGATCAACATGCTTCAGAACATGCACCACAAGCATATTGTGGCATTCAAAGACTGGTTTGAGAGCGATTCCGAGTACTACATAGTCACCCAGCTGGCCACTGGCGGGGAGCTACTGGAAAGGGTATGTCAGAGAAAAAGGTTTAGCGAGCCAGATGCCGTGCTTCTGATAAAGCAGGTTCTTTCTGCAGTCTCCTACTTACATGCGAGGGGAATAGTTCACAGAGACCTGAAGCCCGAAAACATACTGTATTTGGACCACAAACCAGATTCGCCCATAGTGCTGGCTGACTTTGGCATAGCTGAAAAGTTGACCCATACCGACGAGCTCATATACTCAACCGCAGGGACCCCAGGCTATACAGCACCCGAAGTGTACAGATCGTCATCGTCCAGAAGAGGATACACCAAGCAGTGTGACATCTGGTCTCTGGGAATCATTACTTATGTTTTACTCTCGGGCCGGTTTCCCTTTCCTACGGAAAGTAGAGAGGCCTTCCTGAAAGATGTTGCTTCTGAAAAACCTCTTTTTCAAAACGTTTATTTCAAAAACATCTCCAACATGGCGAAGCACTTCATTGGAAGCATGTTGAATGTAAACCCTTCTAGACGGCCCTCTGTTGAAGAGCTACAGCGACATCCATGGATCAACACTTCGGATTGGAAAAACCCCAACAGAGTTGCTCAAAACAGGCATGAGGCCCATTTCGTCGATCTGCTTCCCCAGGTCAAGTCCGGATTCGATGCTGTTGGCAAGATGCGTCAGGCAGTGGATATGGTCAAGGTGACCAACCAGATGAAGCGTATGCGTTCGCTGGAAAACGTTTCTGGAATGTTAGAAGAGAAGCATGTACTATACCCCTGTGCAAGGGAAGATTACGGGTTTGGGGTAAGAGAGACCCGTTTGAAGACCATGCAGAGTGTTGTTCTTGCGGCCGTCTCCAACAGGGAAAGAATACTGGAGTATCAGGCTTCCTCGCAACATTTTCCAAGCCACTAGGAAATAGCATGGTGCAGTGCATTGCATCATTTATTTTGGATATCGATCAGAAGGGTCCGGATCAGGGTTTTTTCTTGTAAACGGGATCTTGCCAATGCACGATGTAAAAATTAGCACTGGATTTTTGTATTTGTGTGGAATTTTGGTGGTCAGTTTTTATTGTAGAAATTGGGCGCTAGCTTGACAATTACTTTTAGCACGAAATAACAACATTTTCAAGCTTTACAAGTTAGCAATCTATATCTACTAGGCAAAGTAGTCAAAGTGTATACAAATCAAAACAACACCAGGTAGACGCTCATTGGCCGGAAGCACACGCGCGTCATCCTGTTTGATGCAAGTGACAATAGTATTCAAGCTCTTATTTCTCAATTGCAGAATTGACAAGGCGTGCAGAATAGATCTCCCAGTTCGTACACGGCTTTGCTCTTTGCATGTACGAGAGCCTGATCGATGGATATTCACTGATGTGGGTTCTGCGTTAGATCTGGTCGGCGTCTCCTGTTTTTGAGGGTGCCAAACACCATAAGCGGCACGATAACCCTGGTCTGCAAGGCAAACCACTGAAGGTCAATGCTCAATGCCCGGCAGAAAGAGCAACGACAACCAGATTCTCAAACTACTTTAGCAAACTAATCCAATTGGGCCTACGTTAGCACTGATCTGGGCAGAGATGCCAATCTAAACACCTGGTGTTGCTTCTACATCAACCACTCTCCACGGGCCAAATACAATTAGGGTTTAGATATAATGTTCCGGGGACAAATCCTAGAGAATAAGGCCGAATTTTTTGCTCATACTTGTAACTAAGTCGGATCATCCTATTGTCGGCGCGAGCGGTCGGCTCAGCGTTTAGCGTATAGTGCACCACCCATTTACTCGTGCATGATGCTTTGTTTACATTTTCCGTGTTCACTTTCGGCGGGTGCGCTGCCTTTTTTTGGCACCTAATCTATTTAGACTCCATATTGCCTTCAAACGTCTTTAGTACTGCAGCGTCCCAAAATGGATATTTGGCCAGCGATCAGCCTGATTTTTCTAAGCAATATCTTTAGACTTTCTTGATCCAACTCCGTTTCTTGGATAGACTTCAGACGCCCTCTGTTGTTTGTTTACCTTTGTTCTCTGTTCAACCTTATTTTTTAACTGCTTGAATCCCCGAAATCTTGTTCACGACTTGTTGTTAACACACACACACACATCTGTGAGCTGTGCTACTATATCTCCCCATCATACACCGCTACACAATGGAGTTGAGCATTGGAACCACTGTGGACTTGCCCGGAGGTGGTTTGGGAGTGTTACGGTTCAAAGGCCAGGTTGAAGGAAAGACAGGGCTATTTGCTGGAGTTGAGCTTGTTGGCGATTCTGTCAGCATGGGAAGGAACTCTGGAGATTTCAAAGGGAGGAAATATTTCAACACCCGAGTACCTAACTCGGGACTCTTTTTGCCATACAAGAAGCTTCAATTGTCACAAATGGAGAACAAATCGCCATACACTGGAGAGATAATAGAGTCTGAGACCCCGGTTAGGGCCCCAAGGGCAAATACAACTCCTGCGCTGGCCACTCCTCCAATGGTGACGTCGCTGCCCAACAGATCACCGCTGAGCTTTGCTCCCATCAACAAGCCCCCACAGCCCAGAGGTGGGAAGTTCCCAATAATAACTCTCAAGTCCCCGGTGGAGATCCATCCTATCAAGGGAGATGTTGAGAATACCGGTTCACAGAGACGGCCCAGTGCGCCTAGGACTGGTTCCTCGGAAGACCATTCCAGCCACCCGGGGTCTCCCAAGGAAAGAAAGTTCGAATCTCAGATCCAGGTTCTGCAAGTTCAACTGAAAAAATCGCAGGATGAAAGAAACTCTTTGAGCTCGAAAGTTGAGCGATTTTCCAAAGAACTAGATGAGCGCAATCGCATTCTCAAGAATCTACAATCCACCATCCATGACCATCTGGAGCCTGCTCTGGCGGAAATGGAAAAAGAGCTAGCCAACAAGGACTCCAAGATGGTCAGGTTGAAGAAGAATGCCGAGGCTCAGAGGCAGGAATTCATGGAGGTTATTGAGAGTTTGGAGAGACAGGCTGCAGAGAGTGCCGAGATGTACGAGGCAGAGCTTATGAAGTATCAAAACGATTCGCAAACGATGAGCTCTCTGGAGAAGAGAGTGGAGGAACTAGGGAAGATGCTCAACAATAACGAATCTGCAAAGGCCAATCTCGTGCAACAAATAGCCCAACTGACGAAGACTCTCCAGGAGAAAGACGCAAAGATGAAAGATATGACAGCCGAGATCGCCAAGCAACACGAGTTGACCAACGACTTGACGAAACGACACGAAGAAGATAAGAAAGAGCTTGCCAGACTGACAAAACTGTCGGAAGACGCCTCAAAGAGCCAGCCTAGAAACTTCGAAGACGAACTCCAGATTAACGAAAAGACCATAAAACAATTGACGCAGAAGAACAGAGACTTACAGGATAAGCTCAAGCAGTTGGAGTCACACCAGACAGAGCTCAACAAGGCTCGGGCCAAATCTCCACAGATGTACACTAAAGATGCCATGGACCTGGTCAGGCACCAGCGCGATTCCATTGAACGCGAAAAGAACGAGGAGATCAGGAACTTACAGGCTAGGATCGCCAGTCTTGAGACGGGATCTCTCGTTTCGAAAGTACCATCATTGACGAACTCGTCGTCTTCGATAAACTCTCCGGCATCCAGTCCCGTGCTGGGACGGGTATCGCAGGTTGTCGATGGACAATTGAGAGTCTACATTCCTCCAGAACCGGTGGATGCCTCCGCCGGAAGGAACAAATGGTGCGGTCTATGCGAGAGAACAGGCCATGAAAGTATCGATTGCCCTTACGAGAACGACATGTTCTGAAAATGTCAAAGACGAACGACATTATATTATTCGTCAGCTATGTACAATACTACCGCTTTTACCTCACAGTAACATTTGTAGTCTCAGGAACTAAAATTCCGGACCCCTATCTTCCTGGTTTTCCAATGCTTCTGCTTCTTAAATCTTGAACCTGTGGTCTTTATCCACGTGGAATGGAGACCATATGCCTCTAACCGACTGGTTTAGCGACTGAACCGCTTGTTTTGGCTTGTAGAGCCTATTTCCGGAAGATTCCACCATCAGCTTCAACTTGTTTTCAACGTTGTCAATATTCAGGTTTCTCAAACACACCGTCTTGACGTTGGTGTGGACGTCGGCCAACTTGGTGGAATCGTTCGTCAAAATGGCTGGGTTCGAAGCCATAGTTGTGCTATACAGACCACGCACTATCGGATGTCCTCTTTTCAGCGCAACCTGAAACTCGATCTCTGGATATTTGGTTGCGAACTTGGTCAGCCTCTGCGTCAAGAAGTCTCTGAGACCTTGCGATGATCCACCGACATTACAGTACTGCAGCGTTATTTTGCGGCAGGGTCTGATAAAGGCGCCAACACCATTTCTGGCAACGGACACCGCCTTGATAGCTCCGTTATATGGTGGCATGCTTGATGTTGGATTATAAAGAAGGCTTCTACGTTGTCATGCACTTGAAAAGTTCACCAAGTCTCTGGTAAAATGTCCGGGTAACGAACCACCGAATCGGGGTTTACACTACTATATCTGACCCGCTGTTTAAAGGGGAGTGCAGAAGAAAGAGAACTCAAGTGCTTCCAGATCTTCCCAGAACATATTCACTTGATATATTCACTCATAAACATGTTTCACATATCCAGAAGCTTTAGGAGTATAACAGGGAAAAGGCTGTTTTCTAGCACCTGTATACCGCACCACATGGGTGTATCTGCATTCAAGCCTGCCAACCTGGGTAAGAATCTCTCCCAGTTTGATATGTTGGCGCTCACGGAATCGCCCCAGAACAACATCGAGATGATCTCGCAAGATGCCATTGTTTTCTCTAATCTGGTGGTTGTTCAGAGTCCCGAAAGACACACGGGCAACATACTGGGAGTTCTTCTTATGGACAACCAGATATTCGAGGTGGACCTAGGAAAAGAGACCGAACCCGACAAGTTTGGTCTTGAATTTACCCAGAAAGGGTCCATGGTTCATTTCAAAGATGATGTTTGCTATAGTTTGCTGAAAACAGTTTTTCCCAAGCCGGAGCTGCTGGTGTTAGGACTCGGCTCACGCTCCAGAATGCTCGATCCAAGGACGAAGCAAAGGTTCCACGAACTGGGAATACAGTTGGAGATCAGCGACACCAAAGCGGGTGCCCAGAGTTACGATTTGTTGGCAACAGAGAGAAGCCCAACACAGGTGGCAGCCATGTTACTTCCTCCAAACTTGTAATAAAATGCCTTATATGTACATAGGAAAGAACGAATAGTTGAAACGGACAAATTTTAAATTGCTGCCTTAATCAAAAATAGAAGAATATGATATTTCCTCATTTGGGAATCGTCTTCAGCAGACCCTTCGTGAGCTGGAACCCGTACACTGTCAACCCCAGGAAACTCACCAAATTGAACAAAAGACTCAATCCGTGAAACTTTCCAAATTGACTGGTCAGTTTCTTCATTTCGGCACTTGGCTCAGCTGCTTCATCTTCGTTAAGAGCCAGTCTCTGTTCCTTAATTCCCTGGGTCTTTGGTAGCAAGTAAGCGTAGTTGACCAATCCGCCAAGGGAACTAACAACCAAACTCGCGATTCCAGCAGTAGCCAAAGTGTATGGCGCAGTTAGGCCAATCAGGATGGGACCAACAGATTGAGCCAGAAAATACCCGGGAAAAATATGCTTCTGGAGTACTCCAAACTCCTTCCTTGGAAGCACCTTGAAGGCAATAGGGGAGGAGATATAGGAGTGGAAAGTGGTTGTTCCGTATAACAGCGAGAAGCCGAGAACGTGATATGGAGCAAGTGTAAAGACTATGGACATTATTGGAATTGGGTTCGAAGGAATAATAGGAGAAAGAATTCGCGAATAATAGCGTAGAGTACAAGCCGTATTCAAGGGTATGATCTCACATGATTATCTTCGTGGAGTTTATTAGCACAACCACGACTTCAATTTCAACTGCCAGTGCCGGTCAAATTCCGACAGAACCGGCAGAACCGGCGCACTATACAACCGGCAATATCCCACCATCCCACTATGCGAACCGGCACACTACACCCATCCCACATCAGCCCAGCCCATCCTGTCGTGTGAGCCATGGCACAGCTTTTTATCACTTAATATTTAGGCTCTGCATATTTTTCAGCAGCTACGCCAATCAAACTTGTCAAACCTGCGATCTTACGGATATCCGAATAACGCGATATGAACAGCAGATTAAATTCTGATATTTGTCCCTCAAAATCGTTGTAATTTTTGTTAATGTAGTATAAATATATGCTATCCACGAATAGTCCCCAGTATTGTACACCGCTCGCAACTGAGCCAGGAGTTTGAATTGGCTCCACTCCTGAACTTTGTTTTTTGTTCTCTTTTTATCCTTTTTTTATTCATTTTTGTTTGCTTGTGATTCTTTCAAAAACGCACGCCCTCACACCAACACCTTCAGATCAATGAGAATACACAAGCATTGGCTTCTCGTCATCCGGAAGTGGTCCACGCCTGCCGCAACAGCCTCCTGAAGGAGCGCTACCGCAACAAGAGCAACATGAACTCAGGAACCAGAACACCGTGGACAGTAAAGAGGCACCCAGACCACCCCAGAAGGCGCCTAGGTAGTTCTTGCTCATGGTTGCATCGACCCCATAGGCGGAAGCGTTGGAAAATTGGTGCACAATATACTGGTACATTCCAGTACTGGCACCACAGGCCAAAAGGAGCGAGACAGTTGACAGCAATGAGATAAACGTAACAAAACATCCCATACCACCGCCGCAGCAACACCCTGTGAGGAATCCTAGGACTAAAGTGACGAACGCAAGCACCACACCAATGATCGTACAGATGAAAATCAGCTTTGAGAGAATCTTGGCTGTTTTTGTGTAGTCATCAATCTTGGATGGCAGCGAAATTCCAATGTCATCGGCCAAATCTTCAACAGTAGAGGAGAGGGACGAAGAGACGTTCAGCTGGTCGCTGAAGAAAGACACGGGATCAAAGACATACATGGCTTTGGGCTTCGAGCAATGAGTCCATGTAACACCACTGTTCAGGTTCAGATCCTTATCCAGAGTGGTAGACCCGGAATCTGCGGAAGAGTTGAGATTTCCCTGGCAATGACCCCACATACCAAAGATGTACACGTCCGAAATCCCCACGTCGCTAAGCGAGACACTGTCACCCAGACTAACGTTCAACAGCTGACTAACATCAGCATCTGCGAAGTTAAGTTTCAACTCGTACACCGACGTGAGCAGCTTGTTCTTACCAGAAGCTCCTGAACACGCGATCGCACTCAGCACAAGAGCACATAGAGTCAAGAATGACGGGATCAGAATGAAACAGAATCTTAAACAACCCATTGAAGAACAGACAGGAAGATGAGATTACCTAGAAGTTTAATAGAGTAAAACTAGAAAACCACGAAGGAAAGAGAGAAGAAGAGTTATCCTTAAATCTTCGATGTAGATCCTAAACAGCACAATTTGCGAAGACAGTTTCAGGGCTGTGCAGAAAAATAAAAAGGGGCTGTGATGTGGTATTACCCGATTCGGCGATGAGGCCTGCATCGTTTTATTTTTAGATTAACGGCCAGAATTAGCGAAAATGATTCCATTGTGAAGCAAATAGTGGGGTTTTAAGATGGTTGAAACTCCGAGAGTGTCTTGGACCGTTCCACCGAGCCAACGTGAGAGTCAAGGTCATATTGGCCATTGCAATCGGATTGTTACCGCTCAGCCATTGGTGGGGGGTTCAGCTTTCTCCACAGTCACCGGATTTATTCATGCACGTAATTAGCAGAGGCTTGGACATTTAAGCCCTCGAAACTTGTATGGGGCTGATCCAATTGTTGCGGCTTGTATTTTTAGATTGCGTGGGGAGTGACTAGGATCTTGACATTCTGCTCTTTATGGCTGATCAACCGGGCGAAGCCCTGTTCTATTCCGTCCTTGAGATTGATCTTACCAGTGATTAGCATTCTTACCTTTTCCATGGACATCTGGCCCGTGTGCAACGCCTCAATCACCTGCTCGAAGTCCGTTATTGTGTAGCACATAGATCCGGTAGCAGTTTTTTCCTGGAATGTCAGATCCATAGGCATATATGGGGTTGGAACGTTGGGCCATACCGCCACGTTAATAGCAATACCTTTAGGGCCTAACGCCTCAATCGACTGGAGAAGGGTAGCAGGAACTCCAGAACAGTCGTATGAAGCATCGAATCCTTCCTTGATGCCCATGAGCTCTCTAAGTGCACCCACACAATCGTCATGTTCGGTAGGGTTGAAAACCTCGACTCCCAGATTGGCCGCGAACTGTCTTCTAATCTCTGCAGGTTCACTGACAACAATTTTGCCCGCATTGTGACCTTGTAAGGCCATCACAACAGCCAGACCTATCGGTCCACCCCCAAGAACTAAAGCACTTTGACCTTCTCTCAGGTTAGAGCGCTCCACTGCATGCCACGCAACACTCAGGGGCTCAACCAGTGCACCGATATCAAGGGGAATATTATCTGGGATTTTCAAGACGTGATCCGCACCTACGACCACGGTGTCGCTGAACCCACCGTGGTCCGTTCCAAGTCCCGTGAAACTCAGACGACTGCAGCAATTGAAAAAACCCTGAGAACAGGCCAGACACTTGGAGTGATCGTTACAGAATCTTGGCCTATCAGAGCAATGTGTTGTGGCTTCCACAACAACGTTGTCACCAACCTTGACATGGGTGACATCCTTTCCAATGGTTTTCACCACCCCACTGAACTCATGTCCAATACACAGCGGCATCTTTTTGCCAGAAATATGATCTGCAACCGTGGGCATGAAAAGTGGGCCTTCTAGATACTCGTGCAAGTCTGAGCCACAAATTCCACACCACGCGACATCGATTTGCACCTCATTTGCATTTCTTATCTGTGGGGTCTCGATGTCTTCAGAGTACCGAAGATCTCTGTTTCCGTAATAAAGTAATCCTTTCATTAGATTGTTCGTTTGAATTTTGATAACTGATAGTTATTTCCACAATCATAGAGCGTTGAGTCCTGGCAATAAGTTTTCCTTTTATACGCACCACTCATGTTTTAGGCGTTTATCTCTCCATACTCTTTGGTCAACCTCACGTGGTGATAGCGTGGTCTGACCATCTGCAGGTGGTAGACGCACCCCCTGTTCTTGCAGCAAAACCAACCCAGTGAATAGCAGCAACGGAGCAGCTCAAAGAAGCGCACGGAGATAGGTTAAAGTTACACTGAAATTTTGTTGCATAGACAATTATAAAGATGCGTGAATGAAAAACGCATAAGCTATTAGGCCTCCGGTTCAGCATCTGCTTGGGCTCCTTGGGCCTTAGCCTTCTGTACTGGTTCCTCCTCTTTCGCATCAGCCAACAAGCGGTTGATGGATTCCCCATTCAACTTCTTTTGGGCATTCTCCAGAAGCCAATCACTCTCAAACTCCGTGAGGAACTTCAGATGTTCTTGGATTTCCGCACATTCCTCCTTGCGTTTATCGACGCTCTCGGGGAAGTTTGTTTTGATGTATTTGAAAGGCAATTGCTCTTGACAGAAGTACAAGTCCATGGTTTCCCAGATATGCCTTTCGAAGGCAGGAGGCATGAAGTCGTAGGCGGTAAACATCTTCACTCTTTCACCCATTTTGTTCTTCAAATCTCCATTTTTGATCATCGAGAAAGGCTCTAGCTTGGGGAAGTTGGCATGCATGAACAACGGCGTTTTTGGCTTGGAGTTGATGAAGTTGTACAATCTGGAATCCGTCCACGTGCCCAATTCGCCTGCCTTCATCTTGGCGAGATAGGTCTGGACACTGGCATAGTCGGTGATGGGATCAAATTGCATCATTCCAGAACCATGAAAACCGTCGTCTCCCCAATAGCCATTGGCCATGACCCTTTGATGAACGGTGTAGAATGGAAGATTGAACACAGTAGCAGCGGACGCAAAAGTCTCCTTATCACCTTCACCAGGTCTTGACTGAGTAAGCAGAGGGTAGAACTGGTCTGGACCATAGAAGTTGTAGTAGAATGAGAGCATCAAAGTCTTGAAATGCTGCTTCTTGGAGATCATCAGCTGACCTGATTCGGTTGAAGGATCAGGAATGGCACCTTTACGATCGTGCAAGGGCAGTTCTTCCTTCGCACTGTACGAACGGGGAAGATACTCCCGCAGGTTCTCGTATTGGTCAATGCCTGCCCTGTCTGGATAATCATCAACTTTGATACCTGCAATATCGTAGAACTTTGGGGAAGTGAACCGTCTCCAGTAGTCAGGCCACAGGACCAGCCCATTAGACTTGAACGGCTCTTTTTCAAACATGTCTTCGGTAAGTGGCGACAATGGGATGTTATCACTGTCCAATAGTAGCACATTTTCGAAACTTGTAGCCAGCAACACCAACGCCTTGTATTGATACTTTTTGAAGTCGAGCTTTTTCAACAGCTTCTCTCCAAACAGATCTGCCAGTTGAATACACTTCGCATTCAAACCAGGCAATATCTCCTCACACAATTCAGGTTCGTAGTCTTCAGGATAAGGCATCACCACCTCTACAGGCAAGGTTCCGCCATTATCGCGCATCATCTTTATACTAAGTAATGCCAACCACGAGAACTCTCGACCTCCATTGATCACAATACCACTGCCAGAGTACATCTCATCCGGATATGACTTGGGCATATCGTTCACAAATTTCGAATGTGAATTCTTCATCTCTTCTATGAAGTCTTTAGGAAATTTGAGACAGTCATCCAGGAAAGCCTCAGTCAGCATGGGCCCAGTGTAGTCTCTGTCCATAGGCACAGTAAATACCTTATCATTGGACAATCCATATTTGCGTTTGTGTAGCTTTGTGAGAGGCTCACTTTCCAGCATAACCTTCACCAGGTTGATGTAAAACTTCTGTATTGTTGGCATGGATTCTGTGACGGCCAGGTCTGCTACCAGCGTCTGCAGCCTGGGCTTGATTTGAGCTTTGAGTATAGTATCTGAATCCGATCTTATTTTAATTTCTGTGGGAGACAGGCTTTCCTTGAGAGCAGCCAATTTTGCATCTAAAAGCGCGTCCAATTTGATCATCAGGTCTTCCTGGGTTCTAGACCCACCCCTGGCATTTAATGACTTTGCGTCCTGTCTGTTTTCCTTCAGTTTGCCCACCTTTTCCTTCACTTTTTCCAGGTCACCATTGGCCAATTCTTTCTCAATCACACTCAAGTCCTGGTCAATTAAAAGATCATTAATCTGGCCAACTTTGGCTTGGATATCGCCACCAACCGTGGGCTCGCTAGCTGAAGACTGCTTTGAATACACCACAGCAGCCACATTAGCAGGAACCGTACCTTGTCCATCATGCCAAACATATGCCACGATACACAAAACCCCAATTGCCAGTAAAAGGTTTCTCGACAAGCGCGGAAAGTGGTTCAACAGTTTCGATCGAGATATGGGACTCGGTTTGAAGCGAGTCATCCTTCAACAGAGTGTACCAAGCGCAGTATATGAGTAGTGGTGTATATAATCAAATACACTATAAATATACGCAGAGACTCATGTATCTCCCTAGAGCTCGTACACTAAAAGTAAGATTCAGCAAAAGATGGTTCAATGAAAAAAGAGAGAGAGTAGTAGCAAAATCCCGCGTTGCCGTGATCTGCAACTTTTTTCGATGAGTAGTACATCTGTCTAATGACGGCGTGTAACTCCAGCTAATTTACCGAACCTTGGAAAAAATAAACCTTAAGCGCTGAACCCTACGGGTGAATATTATTTACATGGGTCTCGCTATCAATATGTTTAAACGAAGTGTTCTCTTTAAGCCACAACCGCCCATCGAAGTTAAGCGGTAGACTATTTTTAAGGCATCTTAGACCTATTCATGCCCCCTTTGTAAACCATGACGCAGACTAAAAGACCGGTTCAGCCCCGCTTACAGCTAATTATGTAGGATCTGCCGCCGAGGTGGGATTTTGAGGTTGGCACACCCCGCCAATTTCGAGCCATTCGCGCTAAAAATATCACTCCATGGAGGTGAACACGTCCGTATATATTTGAGATGTATTTAGAGCCGCGCGGATTTCAGACGTTTTTTCCTGTATATTGTACATTATGCCGTGGCATCGTATAGCATAGCTCAGAATACGTCCACAGTATGCATGCGTTCGCTAGATTTGTCCACGCCCTCTTCATATCTGCCTTTCCACTAACTCAACCTGAGTCAGCACCAAGGATAGGTTCAAACTGATCTCGTCCTTTAGTTTTTGCACCAAGCGGGAATTGGTACGCGGTATATCGTGATCTTCACGCGACAAACGGTCAATCTTATCCAGTATCGTTTCCAGCTGGATCAAAAAAGAATCGTCCTTTCGCGTTTCTCCCAATTGCACCTTGTACAAGTACTGTAATGTGTCTTCGATGTTTCCTCTCATTGTGGCCAGAAAGGCCTCCATATCGGCAACAGCCGTATCCAGCTTCGCCAGAGTCGATTCACTAGACTTGGCATCTGCAGTGCTGTCTTTCAAATGGTGAGATATACCATCAATTGCAATTTTTTCCGATGCAAATGACCTCATGGAGTACTCGATCGGGTCGTTGCTGACAAGATCATACAGATTGACGAATGGAATCTCCGAACCATTCTCGTTCTGGCCGTCGTTTTCAAATACGTTCCTGTCAAATCTCATTACTGGTCTTTTTGAATCATCGGCCAGATATATGTTCGCACCATTATAGAGCTCAGCAATTTGTGTCTTGATCACTGTCTCGGAGGTCGCATCAGCAGATGTTATATAGTAGAACCCATAGAATTGCGATGCTGGGTAAACCACAGAAACTGCAGAAGTGTTAGTATGAAAAGTGCAAACTGCAGATTTAATTCTCACCTGGTCCAAACTTACAGTCTTTCAGCAATCCATCAAATTTGGAGAGTTGAAAGTCACCACTCAACACTAAGGGGAAGCTCGCGACCACGGCGCACGATTTCGAACCAGACCTGGCTAACAAGACTCCAACGTTGGAGTCGATTCTCCGCGTCAAGGTCTCGCCAATTGTGAACAGAACCAATGGATGAATAACAGTACTCATTGGAACACTCAGCCTGTCAACTCAATTCAGGAGCTCACTGGAGATGAACTGGCTTAGATAGATATGCCCGAAGAACTGGGGAAGGCCGTTTTAGTCGAGGCACGCCCAAGTATCAAATGTAGATTGGGATGATAACTGAAAACGGTACTGTTCAATTTGAGCTCTTTGGTCAAGTTAAGGAAACGAAAGAGAAGGTGATCATCGAGTCGAGTCAGATGAAAATAAACTTGCATAAATATGGCCGATCACCGCATATCTCACAATTTCCAAAGCAAAATGGAAGACTACACTATACCAAGACCAAAATCAGATAATGTCAATTAAAGCGATAAGCGCTATTAGGATTAAATTCAAAGAAACGAAAGATTCCGGCAAGCATCGCTCAAACAAGCACCAGGCCCGATTTTGCTCTTCATGCCGGCTTATTGTTGTTGATCACCCTGCTTCCATTTCAACAACACCTCCAACTCATCAACCCGACAAGACTTGGCCAAAAACTCATGTTTCAACAATTCCTCAGTTGTGGCCCTGTACTTGACGTCAACACATAGACATATCGACAAGAACTTCTTGATCTCCAAAGACAAGAGATCGGCATGCTTCAGTTTGGGAGTACCATTTGTAGCGATCAGATAGAGAGCTTTCAGAGGCTCTTCGTTCAGGTATGGAGGCTCTCCTTCGATCATCTCAATGCACATAATACCGAGAGACCAGATATCCACCTTAGAGTCGTATTCACGAACTTTGACTACCTCTGGTGCCATCCAATAAGGAGTTCCAACCATGGTGGCTCTCTTGTTCTTCTGCTCGGTCAACTTGGCACAGAAGCCAAAGTCGGTGATCTTAACTTGTCCTCTCTTGTTCAAAAGAATGTTATCAGACTTGATATCACGATGTATGATGTTCTTGTTGTGAAGATGCTGTAGACCTTTGACAGTTTCAAGACATATTCTAGCGATCTGCGACTCGTTCATTAAACCCTCATTGTTCTCAATGACATCCGTCAAAGCACCACCCTCCATGTACTCCATGATAACCCACAAGTCATACGAACCGTTCAAATAGGCCTCCAGGAAGTTCACAATATTGTCATGCCTCGAGTCTTTCATCACCAAAATCTCATTCACTATGAGCTCCTTTCTACCCTGCTTCGACAGATCAATCTGTTTGATTGCGATCTTAGAGAACTGTTGGTATAATCTAGGATGATTTTGAGTTGGTGCCGCGACGTAAACGGATCCAGAGGCCCCTTGACCTGCTTTCTCCAGCACCTGGAACCTGCTGTGAGGATCTTGATTGATAACCACAGACCTCAGCCTGGCCATGATTTGCGCCTCAGTCATGGTAGATATTCTCTTTTCCGCATTCTGCTTGCGCTGAGGCGTGCCAACCATCAGTTTGTTGTTGTTTTGTTGCTGAATAGAGGCCGAAGCAGAAGCAGAAGCAGAAGCAGCAGCGGCATTGGCAGCAGCATGGGCAGCAGAATGGGCCATTGGGGTTTTGGCCTTGGTTGGTGATGACTGCAGGTAAGGATTTGGCATTGGCTTGACTCCACTCGTGGCGACAGCTGGTGTGTTGTTATTACTAGTGGGTTTGTGGTTGATGTCCGTTGGGTACCTTCCGGACTTGAAGCTACCACTAGGAGTCTGAAAAGGCGGAGGGGGAGCACGTCTCACAGGAGTCAACTTCATCTCCTGCATTTGTGCAGTTGGAGTTTGTTGGGCATGGTGCTGAGGAGACTGTTTTGGAGGAGTAGAGGTGATAGGAGCCTGGTGTGACTGCAACTGTGATTTCGGCCGCGATTGCTGGGACTGTTGTGGCGGAGGAGGAGCCCTCCTGGTAGGCTTGAAGGCGGCAGGAACAGAGGGGGGCTGAGATTTGGGTGGTTTAGTCCATTCATTCAAGTTCGAGTTCACGAGCTTGGTGTTCTGGTCGAAGCTGTCATCGAGGTCCAGGCTGGGACTAGCCATCGTATCGGAATAGAACTCCAAAACCTCAATCACAGCAAGGGGGTCCTTGGACCAGTCTTCCGTGGTGATGTGTGACTGCTGTAAAAGTGACTTCCAGGTTGCCGGTAGCCCAGTAAACGACCCAGAAGCAGGGTCGAAGCCCACATGGACTTTGTGAGTAAAGTTGATAGGGTTAGAGAATCCAAGGGTCAATGGACACTTGGATAAAATGCTATCAATCCATGTGTTCAGATCCTTTTCGGACTTCACACTAACAAAAACAGACTTCTGGTTGGAAGAGCTTTGTCTTCTCAGCACGATCTCAAAGCAATTAGGCTTCATCTGGTTCTTCACCACGGATGAAATATTGAACAGAGGCATCGAAAGCCACACGTCGTCGTGATTGTATGTGTCGTTCTTGTAGAAATCTAGAGTTGACTCGTTCAATACGAGATACTTCTTGGGCCATCTGAAGGAAATCAGGCCTTCGTCTTTCACCTGGACCCAGCCTTGTCTCTTCTTGAGGTTGATAGTTGTGTGAATTGGACCCATTTCGGAGGATCCAGTATGATGCTGAGGAGGCCTAGGAGCCGGTCCTGGATTGGCGAACGCCTCAGTAGAATAGTAAACGGCAGCACCCATTGCAAACAGGAAGACAGAAAAAAGAGCTCTTCACCAAGTTGCGAACAAGGGAAAGATCACAAAGAGATCACTTTAAAATAGCAAACAACCAAATAAGCAGTAAGAACAATTAGCGTAAGCAAGACAAGTACGTCTGAGATGTTGCAATTTTCAAGATCAACACAAAAGGCACGAACAAACTACCACTAAGTGTGTCAATGTCTTCAGATCCCCAAAGGGGTGTTTTGGATTCAAAATGCGCGTCCCTTCCCAGCTGCCACTTTCGACGCGTGCCACACCATCGGACTTCCCAAACAGGAAATAGGGCATCAATCAGTTGAGACACGACAAATGTTTAGAGCACGACAAAAGAATTTTTTTCTCTTAGAATTTCCAACCCCTTAGGTGATAAGACTAAGGCACTTTACACTCACCAGTTTCGTCGTGTGCCATTTTCCTCGCAATTTTTTATACCACGTGGTGAGACGACAGATATCTGCTTTTGAAGATGATCTCTCTCCAAAATATGGAGTCCACAGCAGTGTCGGGTAAACGGTCTGCTGATGACGACTCCTCACACGATATACGATCTAGCAACAAGAAGTTCAAGCGAGTCGTGGACCATGACTTCAGCTCCAAAATGCAGATAAATTTTGTCAATTCGGCATTGACTCAGTTGGATCGCAATGACCCAAGTTCTATCGAGAATTTGGTCGAGAAGCTGAACCTGCCAGAATCGCACCCGGAATCATACTCCATACCGCATTTGACCATGGTGCTTAATTATCTCAGCAATGAGATGTCAAGACTAGACAATAGACATTGCACTGAGCTGATAAACGCTGTGCTAAGACTTGATTGGTCACAGCATCTTACAGAGGGTAGGTATGTTCAGGCGTACTCCAACTTTTGCAAAGTGCTCGTTTCAAGCATCCCCAAGTGGAGTGGGAGTGTTTTCCAGAAGATAGTCTCGGAGTTCACGAGATTTTCCCAGTTATCTATACATCATGGTTTGATCAAGTTTTTGTTGAAAATCGTGCCTACAGGAACAAGCATTTTGCTGGAGAAGTTGCAGAGGTCCTTTCCAAACAGGTACATGGACAAATCGCAGCTCGTGAACTACGTGGAAAACTTGCTTTGTGTCATAGACTACTCACCCGAGTTAAACTATCAGATCTGGTGTTTGATAGTGGAAAATTGCATCAAGATGGATGTTGAGCTCCAGAACGAGCTGGATGACCTCGACGAGGACGAAGAGATTGAGACCAACGATCAGGTATCAAATTTCACTGCCAAGTTGGACTCGCTAATGCTAATACTACTGGAACGGTTCGAGACCGAACAGGACGAAAAACTGAGGAATTTCCAGAATCTGATGACGGTTTTCAAGTCGCATATACTATCCACACACTACACCAAATGTATCCAATACTTGCTCTTCCACCTATCACAGCAAAACAACGAGATGATCGACTCATTTCTGGCGATGCTATTGGATACTACCTTCAACCCGAGGGAGGTGATTTCGAACAGAATCAAGTCGATCCAGTACGTTTCTTCGTACGTTGCACGTTCCGCCAAGGTCACCACCGCACAGATCATGTTTGTCCTGGATTATTTGATGGAATGGCTGGAACAGTTTGTTGCTGAGAGAGAATCTGAAATAGAGGCCAATACCATCTCTCTGACCAACTTCAAGCTTTTCTACTGTGTTTTTCAGACTGTTCTGTACATCTTTTGCTTCAGATGCGAGGCCCTAATGGAGACCAACGTCAACTGGACTAGATTCTTCCAGAGAATGGTGGTTTCCAAATTCAACCCACTGAGATACTGTAACGAGACGGTGGTGCTGATTTTCGCTAGAATTGCCCAGAAGCACGACGTGTGCTACTGCTTTTCTGTGATCGAGCAGAACAAACGGTCTCGCCTGTCTGGTGAAAACTCACTGGTGGGATTAGACAGCGAGTTCACGGATCTGGAATCCTTCTTCCCCTTTGATCCGCTGATCCTCAAAAGCTGCCAGAAAAAAATCAAGAGCCTGTACATCGATTGGACAGACGACAGCGAGGGAGACGACGACAGTGACGACAGTAACGACGACGATGATTCCGAGGACGATACGGCGAGTGAAAACGAGAGCGACGATGATGACGCATCATCTGACTCAGAATAAAACCTGGTATCATTAACGATCATAATATCAATTTCCTAACTCCCAGGACATCCCAGTTCTTTGAAGATTCGTTCCATTTGCAACCGTGCAAGTGCTTCTCGGTAATTGGACATTTACCATGTTCCTGTAGGTATGGAAATATGCAAGAGTGACAAAAAACGTAGCCTGTTTCGATAATTGACGGGTTGGTAAGCTCCTTCTTACACAGAGGACACTCCTTCTCGGTCGTTCTGTACTCAGTGTTGAGCATTGGCGGTGCCAACTTCAAGCCCATGAGATTTTGATCATTCTGCAGCAGCTTTGCAAAATCCGAGCTGTTCCACCATTCCATGATCTTCAGTGAAAATATCATTGCTGGGAATATTGAGTTTCCTGCCATCATGAGTGATCTGCGCAAAGTCGTTGAAGAACGCGCAGTGAAATTGTAGAGGGACTCGTTCAAAGTGACAGGCCTGATCCTGTGCGAGGGAGAGCTGAGCTTTCCCGAGTCTGATCCGGACTCTGCCCTTTCATAGTCCAAAGAGTTGAACCTTGAATAGTTGATCTTCAATAGCCACATGATCAAACTGGGCGACTTGACATCTCCGCTAAGATACAGCAATTGGAGCACCAGGTTGACCAGCTTTACCGCAGCCTTGACAATCGGATATAGTTTGATAAATTTCAATCTCAACCAGTTCTGCCAACTATCATTCTTGATTCTGCTCATGAGGGCCTGGGGATACAGGTATTCGTGGAGAACATCCAGCTTTTCTTTGAGGTACGGCGCAAGCATCAGTTCGATCCAGGAGGCATATATTTGTTTCTTGGTGAGCCTTTGACCTGGATCAAATGACAGCTTGATTCCATTAGAGTTTTGTCTCTTCAAGCCATAGAATTTTTCTGTAAAGGTGGAGTTCCATTTCTTCAGAAACCTGTACTCTATGAGGCCCCTCAACAGCAGGTTCAGCTCGTCAAATCTGTTGGTGAATTTCAGCAATAAGTGAGGGTACCTATGCGTGTAATAAATCAACACATATCGTAGTGAGGGTGATAAGAGATCCTGAAGCTCATTTGAGGATATTATCTCGAACAGCGTTGGAGTGGAGTCGAAGGTCCCAGAGAGATTGGAGTAGTAATCCATTGTGAATCAATCTAGTGAGGGTTCCCCAAAGCAACGCAACAAGTGAATACAGCAAACCCGATTAGTACACCTTAACACAAATAGCAATTCATAGGCACAGTTTGCCTGGATAAATGATAATATGAATGAGTCCTCGAAGCTGATTATCATTACATTCGGAGGATAGCCTAGCAATGTCAAGAATCAAGATAGCGGAGAAGTGGATCGGACACGACCAGAGTATGGCCGGCCTAGATTTTGGCTATCAGATATCGCAGATGGTAAATGTATATATCCGTATGTTGGGGAAAGAAATTCTATGTGATTTTCTAGTTTTGGCATAACCCAAGCACTCGGCATTCTAAATCCCAGTTCGCCTCAAATAAATTGCAAAAGCAACTTGCCCCAAGTCCTGCTCCCATCCCCACATCTTTCTACGGCTCCATTGGATTCTCAAAGTTTTTTCCATTTTAATATACACAAGCCTGAAGCCCCCAAAACTAATATCAAGCTTCCACATTGTCCTCCAGAACCTCGTACCCACTCGAAGTCAATGTTTTGGAGTCGATCTCAAACTTCTGGCTTTCCTCTCTGCTCTCGATCACCTCGTTATTGATGGTTTCCCAATCTGACTTTCTCAGCTTGGCCAACTTCTCACTTTGGTCTCTTCTCCTTTCGATCTTGCTCTTCATCTTACCGTGAAATATTTCAGACTTGGCCTTGGACTTCACGAGTCTCTTGGGAGGCAGCAGCTTAGCATTGAGTCCTGGTAGGTTAGTATTGGGCACCGAAAAGCAACCGAATTGAACAAGCAGAAAGCTTTAAAATTCCCTGGTGTCACTTACTTCTTGCCATCTTTGTGTGTACGAGTGTATATCTGTGCGTGAATGTGGACTCTATCAGTAGTGCGGTATACATCAGATCAGATAAGAAGCGAGAGGAAAAATTTATTTTCTCTGCCATGACTTAACGGGTGAATAAACAATTTGTGGTTTGCACTCTTGATCATAACATCTGCGTATAAAAAATTTAGATCGTTGTCTAAAGTGCAGATCCCAGCCCCAAACCACGCCCTTTTAGGAAAACATTGGTTCCGGCACGTAAATTAATTTTCTATTATAGACGCAAAAATAGATCTTGCCCGATTCAAAGGAGCGGAGACAAAACAATCACAACACTGAAGCGGTTTTGCTTTTGAGGACTTCGTCACATATATCACGGGTCATTATTGCGGACAAGTGCAGTGATATTTTGCTGTTGAACCCGTTTTATTGAACTCATATATTGGCTGCATTTCAGTCAAACCTGGAACACGATACTTGAGTAGCATCACAATGGACCGCTTCAAACCCGTACTGGTGCTGAAACAGACCTTGGCCCATCACAGGGTCCTCACTAGCATATTTACAAGAAGACTACTGTTTGTCATGCTGGTGCCTTTGGCGATTTTGGGGTTGATTATTGTGTCTACTCACTCGGTTCATGCTGGTTTGTTGACTGCCGGGCCGTTGACCGAAATAGGCCACCTCTTCAGAATAGGCGAGATTGATAAGTCTTTCAAAAGATACCCCGAATTATCACCTATTGTCGAAAGATTGAACCACTTGCAAGAGTATGATAAACTGAATGTCACTAGTTTTGCCGGCAACCTTGACATCAACGAGATGCAAATCAGCGATTACTCCGAGGTCTCTTGCGATAACATCCGGTATAACGGCGAGTTGAGAAGTCGCTCTGCCGTTTTGAAAGACAGTATGAAAGATATTAGAGCGGAGTTGTTGAAGTCCCCCTGGGATGGATATGTCGCTGATAAGGATGAGCTGAAGATGGACCCAAGACAGGTTCTGGCTGAGAGATGGTACAGATTCGTTGCTGCCTCCCAGTGGCTTGAGAGTGAGCAAGTGCACTTGGTTGTTAGTAGGATCATGTATGTGACGTCTGGTGATCGCGAGAATCCAAAAATCTCATTCTTGAAAGCCCAGACCTTTGACAAGACATGGAAGGAGGTCAAAACTTCAATACGGTATATCGACGTCGATACCTCAGAGGAAGATTACCGGGATGAACCTGAAGCTTCTGATTTTGTAAATTTTCCCATGATCCTGGATATTCCCTTCCACTACCAAAGGAGAACTCCATCTGGTCCAGAAGACCCCAGAATGACCCTGAAAAAGGGTAACATGGGCACCGAACCCGTGATCACATTTTCAATGCTCACACGTTTTGAAGGGCGTAGATCTATGCACGCATTTTTCCCGTTGAGAAAGAAATCCAATCTGGTCAAGTTCAGAATTAGTGGCGAGGACGAGAAGGAGGTTGAAAAGGACTGGTCTCCGTTCTTTACCAAACAAGTTTATGACTCCCAACACTCGAAAGGTATGATCCATTTCATCTACAACCACAACCCCCTTACTGTGCTGAAGTGTAATTTGGATTACGGAATCTGTTTTAAGGTTCAGAGCAATTCGGACCATGCAGCTGACGATGGTTCAATTGTGTCCGGCACCAACCTGATGCCAATTCCACGGGACTACAAGTTACCAAAGGGAGTTGAAGCCTGGGTTGGCTTCCCCCGTATAACAGAGTACGATGTTGGATGCACTCAAACAGTCCAAAGGTCTGGTATGTTCTTGCTTGTATCCGACCCACAGGGCCAGTTTAGAGTAGATTTGGTCTCACAGGCGCTGGATTTCAATAGCGTACCAACTTCATATAACGGGGCTGGACCGGTATGCAAGGGAAAACACAACATCTACACAGTTACATCAGTTTCGTACTGGGAAGTCGTTGAAGAACCACAGTTTCAGACTCGTTGGGATGCCATGGGGCTCATGATTACGGACGGAGATCTGAAGGTGAGACGCATGGTGCTTGTGGGGGTGATGGAGTATTTGACCAACATGTACAGCTCGATGCCAATTACAGACCCATTCCTTGAGGATGGTGAGAAGTCGAGAAAGACCGCTAGGACGACGCAGTGTGCGTTGGAGTTGAGCAGACAGCTGGCTGTAGCATATGCAGAGGCCAACCCTGTTCCTGAAGAGATACCGGAAGTGGTTGCCGAGGTTTTGAATACCAAATTCGAAGATGAGAAGACCGAGGAGAAGACCGAGGAGAAGACCGAGGAGAAGACCGAGGAGAAGACTGAGGAGAATACTGAGGAGAAGTCTGAGGAGAAGTCTGAGGAAAAGACTGAGGAGAAGTCTGAGGAGAAGTCTGAGGAAAAGACTGAGGAGAAGTCTGAGGAAAAGACTGAGGAGAAGTCTGAGGAAAAGCCCGAGGAAAAGCCCGAAGAGAAACCTGAGGACAAATCCGAGGAAAAGCCCGAGGAAGCTACCGAAAAGCCTTCCGAAGAAAAAACCGAAGAGACTGCTCCAAACACGGAACAACCCTCCAATGATTCCGAAGAGAATCTGGAGAATAAACCCGAATTTACGCCCAAAGAAAATGCCGATACCGAGACCTCAGATTCGGATAAACAAAACCCCGATAACTAGAGACTACACTACTCGGGAACACATTCCCCCTGAATAATTAACAGTTCTGGACAAATGCGGCGCTTCTAACCAAATAATTAATACCAACCGTTTAATTCTAAGGTACCGAGTAGACACAACTGGAACTAGCTGTGCTTATGGAGTTTCTACAACTTTCAGCAGAGACAAAATTCAGGGGGCGCGTATACGCAGTTAATCGCGCAGATTAAGCGCTCAGGTGATCAAAAAGAAGGGGGGGGGTGCGTTTCGGTTTTATGAAACTGCAGCAAATGAAGCAATCAGCCGACTCTTCTGTGGAGTATAAATGTTTCTGCGCGTTTATTCCATCCAATGGTCAGGCGATTGGGCTGCTGGCATGTGGGATGATATCTTTGGGACTGGTGCTCTTATCGGCTTATAAATTGCCTGATCACCCCCGCTTTTTCATATGTGGGGGGAAAAACTAACTATAAAGCATAATCAATTTCCCCACGTTCATTCCTGCTGATAATTTTTTCTGATGTCAAAAGTTGCAAATTTAGCAAGATCTTTCTCAACTACAATGTCTGCTCTCTCCAAAACCCAGGCCGGTTACATCTTCAAGAAGGGTGCCGGTCACATCGTCAAGGCCGAGGTTCCAATCCCCAAGCCAACTGGTGCCCAATCTCTTCTTAGGGTCAAGGCTGCAGGAATGTGCCACTCTGACTTGCACGTCATTGGAGAAACATTGGAGGTCCCTACCGATGGGTACGTGCTCGGTCACGAAATTGCTGGTGAATTGGTGGAGATCGGAGACTCGGTCAACCCTGAAGTTTTTAAGGTGGGAGGCCGTTATGCTGTTCATGGACTGAATTCGTGTGGATCCTGTGAGATGTGTCGTACCGGTCATGACAATGACTGTACTGGAAATGAATCGAAATGGTACGGTCTGGGAATTAGTGGTGGTTACCAGCAGTACCTGCTGGTGCCAAATTCGCACCATCTATTGCCTATTCCAGATAACGTGTCCTACGAAGTTGCTGCTGCCACCTCTGATGCTGTCTTGACTCCATACCATGCTATCAAGAATTCCGGAGTGACTCCATCTTCTAAGGTGTTGATGTTTGGTCTGGGTGGTTTGGGATCGAACGCACTTCAGATCCTCAAGGCATTTGGAGCCTATGTGGTTGCCGTTGATGTCAAGCCCGCATCCAAAGCAATTGCCGACGAATTCAAAGCGGATGAATTCTATACCGATATCAGCCAATCTTCTTGGAAACCAGCCTCGTTTGATTACTGTTTTGACTTCGTTTCGCTGCAGGTCACCTTCGACATCTGCCAGAAGTATATCAAGTCCCACGGTACCATCTTCCCAGTGGGTCTGGGCTCGAGCAAGCTGACTTTCGACTTGGGAAACCTGGCATTGCGTGAAGTAAAAATTGTTGGTAACTTCTGGGGTACTTCTCAGGAACAGATCGAAGCAATGGAGCTGGTTAGCTCGGGTAGGGTCAAGCCTCAAGTTCACACCACCGAACTTGAAAACCTTCCTGAATCACTTGAAAAACTGGAGGAGGGTAAGATCAATGGAAGATTGGTTATGCTTCCATGATCACAAACTATTTATAACGAGATACGAGAAAAAGTTTAATATGATGTCGTTTTTCCAATCACCATTTAAATTGAGCCGCACGGTCACGTGCATATCCTAACTCTCCGTATTAACCGCATGTAGCCTCCATATGACTCCCTCTCTTTAACCATCTTCCCAGTTGGATCCGCCCACCTACTATGACAAACTTTTAAATGTCCAGCTCATTTATTCCCGGCGTTATGACAATTGCTGGATCAGATTGCTCGGGTGGAGCGGGAATCGAAGCAGATCTCAAGACAATAACTGCTCATGGCTGCTATGGAATGACCTGCATTGATTCTATTACTGTACAAAACACCACCGGCGTGAAAAGTAAGCTGAACACGCCCGAACACTTTTTGGAGCAAATTTTGGTAGCAAACTTTGAAGATTTGAAAATTGACGCCATCAAAATCGGAATGCTTACCGAGGAAGTGTCTCGCATTCTCCCTGCGCTTCTGGAGAGGTACCACAGTGGAAAATTTCTGGTGATCGATACTTTGTTGAGTTCGACTTCAGGATTTAATCTCACGAGTCTCGACACTCTCAAGAGGTCTATGGGAGCTCTTTACCGCCTAGCTACTATTATCACGCCCAATTATGTCGAGGCGTGCAAGCTATATCGGGCCATTGAGCCCTCATCGGATGACCTACCTCCCACTTTGGATGCTATGAAGAAGATGGCCAGACGACTCCAGGAGGAAATAGGTTGTAGTGCGACCTTGATAAAAGGAGGCCATATACCGTGGAATGAAGCTGGTATTCAAGCAAAATCAGAGGCTGATAACAGGTTATTGACCGACGTTCTCTATGAATCTAATCCACAAAGGTTCACGGTCTTCTACAACTCCTACATCGACAACACCCAGAGCACCCACGGAACTGGATGCACTTTAGCATCGTCAATTGCGTCGAATTTGGCTCTGAAACATTCCCTGAGGGATTCGGTTCAATTGGCTATACATTACACGCACAATGGAATCAAATATGCTGATAGGTCCATCGGCCACGGCAAAGGTCCTCTAAACCACTGTTTTGCCCTTTGATTTCTTTGACTTCTTCTTCTCCAATTGCTCCCATAACTCGTCATTCTCATCATCGTTCAGCTTTCTCTTGGATTCTGGATCCAGGCTGGGCTCATCATCATCGTCTTCGTCGTCTTCTAATAGGATGACCGAGCTTATCTGTGTCCCAACGTAGACCTTTGCAACTTGTTCTCTAGAATCCAGATCAAACACACGCACGTATCTGTCCAAACCACCAGTACACAGTAGCGAGTCTTCATAGTTGTATATTGATTGGATGGAACCAACTGCACCAGCGTATTTTCCAAGCAATTTTCCTCGAATAAAATCGAACTTGGATGTGGTGACATGCGTATCAGAACATACGATTTCGCTTGAATTCAACACATTCATGGTGATCAACGGATGCTCACTGAGTTTATGGTTGATTACCGGTTTTCTTCCCTTCTCAGAGTCATATGTCCTGACTTGGCCATATCTTGTGGTCAGAACCACTCTAACGATATCCTTTGGCGACTCCAGGAACGATATGCAAGTGGGCCAGACGGGCTGTCTCAGATCCAGGTGATCGTTCTTCAGATTTTTAGCCTTGAAAACCACAGAGATTTTCAGATTCTTGAATATGTCTTCTTTGGGCTCATGCAGCTTAATCACTTGTAGATCCGTCTCTTTGCCTCCAAATGCAAACACTCCCTCACGATACTGGTTCATAACGAACGAGCTGATATCACCTTTGATCTGAAACCTCACTGGTTCTTTGGAAATGTTTTCTGGATCAGCAACAGAGACCTCTCCTTTATCGGTGCAAGTATAACAATAACCATCTAGACCGACAAACAGAGATATGGAATTGCCCTTGCCCAAGCCCTTGAGTCTCTTCACCTCCTCCAATGTGTCAATCGCGTAGATACACAAGTCTCCATTGGCTCTCATTGCATATATTTGGGTGTCATCTCTGCACATCTGTAATATCCTTTCTTTCCTCGAGCTTTCGGCAAAAGTGGCTACAGATTGGGGCTGTGTGGCCTTTTGCACAGAAGTGTCTGTTCCTCTGGAGCAAATGACCTCTGGAACATTGCCGTTAGTAATTCATCCAGAGGGGCCTCGGCCTAAACTGTGAAAATCAAAAACTCACCTTTTATGGATCCCGAATCATCAGCAGCCGCAATAACTCTCATTTTGTAGAATCTTATGCGATAAAAATTGGTCTTGATCACGGGGAGATTGGTTCATTATAGATAAACTCTAAAAAAATTTCAGCACCTCATCGCTGGTTATGAGCACCGCTGTGTTTTGTTATGCCTCCAAGATCAAATATCAACTAAACCGAGTCTTTCATTTACTTATGCCTTGACACAACGCCCTAGATTATATTCTAATACTTTATCCATGGCTGAAACAGAGCTATTACGGTTTGACAGGTTTAAGGAGGTGGTGGAAAAAGCGCTTGATCAGTGCGTCAAAACATTGACCCTGGAAAAGCTCGTTTCGTGCTATCCAATGTATCAGGCAGATGAGGGAAGAAGTGCATTGGAAACGGCGAGAGAACAGATAGTGGAATACTTCAGGAGCACATGCATGTCTGAGTTTGAGCTGATATACCAGGAGCGTGACTTGAAGAACAAGCTGGATTCGCTGGATAAGCTCATTAACAAAGCGAAAGCGCGCTCCGTTGAGCCTGGTAGCGAGCCGTTGTTTTTAAGTGGAATGGCACCTATCCAGATTTTGGAAGCAAAACTGTTAAAGTCAAGACTAGAAGTGAAGGCGAAGCAGGAGCGCTTACTGGAGTCCCTGGAAAAAGACGTGATTGGTCTCTATGGGGAGCTGAACAAGAAGAAGAAGGAATTGAGCGATACAGTGGAGTCCATCAACGATTCGATGTCGTTTTTAAGGGATCTGAACGTGGAAGTGGAGGAATTAGAAGATTCAAAGGTGGACAAGCTTTTCAAGTTTGTGGTGGACCGCGATCTGGAGCAATTGTAGTATATTATTGGGTATAGGAGTTTAGGTAATAATTCGAACAGTCAATTAGACTGTAAAAGATCAGCGGGTTAAATGACTGAAAATTCTTTGAATCTCTTTAAAAAAATCAGAAACAAACAGTCATCTTCGAGGAATCTCCCTTAAATATTCTAATCAGTCGAATATCACCAAGTCAACTAATCTCTATCTATCATATAGTTATCTGAAAAATCCGCACGTTGACGTGAGCACGTGAGCTCATCAAGTAGTTGCATACCAAAAAGCTATCAAGTTAAACCCCAGAAAGTTCTGAGGATTAGCAACCGATTCCTTCAGTTGTCACACAAGTTTTGCTTGCAAAATGGACCAAAATATCCAAACCACCGAGGCTTCGTTTTTAACGACACTGATGTGGCTGGTAACCAGGTTTTTCGCTTTGATCCTGCGTGCATTGCTGTACCATCTGCCTAACTCTATCATTAGGTTACTGTCGTGGAACTTCTCGATAACCTTGTCGTTTCCCTCGCTTATACTCATTTTGAGTGTCATATCCATTATATCATATGCTTTCATTAGATACAAGTATCTGACTGTTTATTCGCGACTACCGGAGGAGCCGAAGAGGGAGCACCTCAAGATGGATCTTTTTCTAGAGACTAGAGACGAGGCACAGAAAGCAAGACAAAGCTACTTGGACGAATTCTTGTCGGCAATCAAAATTTTTGGATATCTAGAGACAGCTGTGTTTCAGGAATTAACGAAGAGCATGAATACACAAAAGTTCGAGTCGACTGAGATGGTTTTCCTGGATGACGATAAGATTGGGTTTGCCATAGTGGTGGAAGGGTCTATGGCCATCTACTGTAAGACCGGAGCTGACCCCACCTCGACAGGTGATCCCACGTCCTTTGATCAGCCAAAGGAAACAATCATGATCAATGGTGTAAAATATCAAATGCTGAACGTTGTGAAGAGTGGCTCTCCACTATCTTCTCTTATCGGTGTGTTGAAGCTTCTTACGAGAGACAGCACGGAGCCAGCGGCAACGGCAACGGCAGCTGCAGCTGTGAGAGGATTGCCTTTTCCAAACGACGGGTTTTTTCTTGACCGAAGGCCATCGCAAAATTCTCATGAACAGGCTGTTATCGATGATATACCCCATATTCCAGTTCTAAACGGAAGCAACACAGAAAGTCTCCCAGAGCTGGTGGCCATACCTCAGGGGAATGCCACCATTTCGGTGATTCCAAAGGAGTCTTTTTTGAGAGTGGCATCGAAATACCCAAAGTCAACTTCGCATATTATTCAGATGATCCTGACTCGTCTGCACAGGGTCACCTTCAGAGCTGCCCACTCATACCTAGGTATGACCAGAGAGATCTTCAGCACCGAGATGAGCGTAAACGAGAAGTCTACATATAATTTGCCTTCATATCTTCACGATGATGTCATTACGCTTGCAAAGAATGCTACATCTTTCGAATATGAGAATACGGCAGACACTGCTGAACCTGGATTTGGAGACACCAAGGGAATGAGGATGAAGAGCACACCTTCCTCGAATCCGGGTGATCTTTTGTCCAGTGTTCCAATTCCAGGCCGTGAGAATTTCTTGGGATCCAAGAAGAAAAACAAGTCTAAGGATGACCAATCAAGAGGGTTTTCGTCAACCATGGAGGAAACAGAAGAGATTGCTCTTCGGTCAAGTCTGATTGACAACATCTTCAAAATTGTTGAGTTGGACAAGTCTGCTTTCGAGCCAAGGAGAAATGGCGGGGACTCGAGGTCGTCATTTCCATCGAGCACCATATCGAGTCCTTTTTTCAATGGGTCTCCCAGGTTCAACAATAGAGCGTTCTCCTCATCATCTTCGAGGGGAGTATACTCGTTAGACACTGCATCTTTAACCAATGGGGATGAAGGTGGTCCTACAGACGAGATCGACTACGATAGCATTAAGTCTGAGATTTCAAACTCTTTGAAAATCATATACATAAAGAAGGGTACAAAGTTAGTCCACCAGGGAGAAGCTTCACCCGGACTGTTCTATATCATTGACGGTGTTTGTATGGTGGATTTTGTTGATAACGAGGGAAAAGAGCAATCGCTTTACTCTGTCAAACCAGGTCAATTGGCCAGTTATCTTGGTTCTACAGTTCTTTCAAGATCTTTTACGGATGTTGTTGCAGAGACGGATGTCTATTGTGCGCTTCTTCCCAAGGATAGTCTCAACCATTTTTGCGAGAAGTATCCTCCTTTGCAATTAGCGTTGGCCAGTCATCTTTTGAAGCATCTAAACAGGAGAATTCTTTTGATCGATTACGCTATTGAATGGGTGCACACCCAAGCCGGGTCTGCTTTGTACTACCAAAAAGAGCCTGCCAATGGTATATACATTGTGTTGAACGGCAGATTCAGGTCTATCATCAAGACAGGAAGCAAAGACGAAGAGGCAACTGTCTTGGGTGAACACGGCCAAGGTGAATCGCTGGGTGAAATCGAAGTGTTGACTGCCACCGGAAGACAGAGCACTCTAGTGGCAGTACGTGACTCAGAGTCTGCCCGTATTCCAAGATGGTTGTTTGAAATGTTATCTCTTTCAAACCCATCCATAATGATTAAGGTTTCGAGAATAGTCGCAGAGAGGGTCAAGCAGTCCATTCCCAGTGAACTAACTGCTCCTGGACAGTCACCTATTATGTTAGGTGGTCCACCTGGAATCCCAGTGAATGCTAAAAATTATCGCACGATTACAATATTGCCAATGACACATGGAATTCCGACCACGGCTTTTGCTGAGAAACTTGTTAGTGCATTGAAGTCAATTGGACAGTCCGTGGTTGCTCTCAACCAGGCTTCAACATTGAGCCAACTGGGAAAATACGCATTTGACAAACTGTCTAAAATGAAACAGTCAGGTTATTTCTCGGAACTAGAAGAGAAATACCAGACTGTCGTTTACGTCATCGACACTCCGGTGAACTCGTCTTGGACTAGGACATGTATATCCCACGGCGATTGCATTCTGTTACTCGCTGATGCTCAGGGATCGACAGAAGTTGGAGAGTACGAGAGATTACTTGTTAAAATGAGAACCACTGCCAGAACAGAGCTCATATTGATCCACCCTGAAAGATATGTCGAGCCGGGCTCGACTACCAAATGGCTGAAAAACCGTATCTGGGTCAACTCGCATCACCATATTCAGATGAACTTGCACAAAAACGGTAACAAAACCGGAAATATGCAAGCACCCACGAGGATGAACCTCTTCACCACCTCTCAAGCTAGGATCACCTCTATAAAGGCCAAAGTCGAGAGCATGATCAGTAACACCGAGTTCCTCAGACTGAGACCTTCCCAGCCATATTTCCAGCCCATGGCACAGCACAAAAACGACTTCCTGAGGCTAGCAAGACTACTATCAGACAAGTCTATTGGACTGGTTCTTGGTGGTGGTGGAGCAAGAGGCATTTCGCATATTGGCATCATCAAGGCATTGGAAGATCAAGGCATACCTGTTGATATGGTTGGAGGCACTTCGATTGGGGCTTTTGTGGGTGGTCTTTATGCTAGGGATTATGACCTGGTTCCAATATATGGTAGAGCAAAAAAATTCTCGGGTAGAGTGTCAAGTTTGTGGAGAATGGCTTTTGATTTGACTTACCCAGTCACCTCGTACACCACGGGTCATGAGTTCAATCGCGGTATATGGAAAGCATTTGGTGATAGCAGAATCGAAGACTTTTGGTTGAAATATTACTGCAATTCCACAAATATCACCAATTCAGTGATGGAGATCCATTCGTCGGGCTATGCATGGAGGTATATCAGGGCATCCATGACATTGGCAGGCCTGCTTCCGCCAATTACGGACAACGGGTCTATGTTAATGGACGGAGGCTACGTGGATAATCTGACAGTTCAGGAGATGAAAAACCGTGGAGCCCAAATCATTTTCGCTGTGGACGTGGGTTCTGTGGACGATAGAACACCTATGAACTACGGTGATGCTTTGAGTGGGTCCTGGGTCATTTTCAACCGGTGGAACCCCTTCTCGAAGTACGCGAATGCTCCCAGCATGGCGGAAATTCAAATGCGTTTGGCTTATGTTGCTTCAGTCAACGCATTGGAAAAGGCCAAGAACACTCCAGGAGTGTTCTATATGAGGCCGCCTATAGATGCCTATGCTACACTTGATTTCTCCAAGTTTGATGAGATCTATAGACTTGGCTCGGCTTACGCACACTCAGCATTGAAGAAACTGGACAAGGATGGTCAACTGGACTGGCTACAAGGCAAGAAGAAGAACTCTGGGTTCAGATCCATACAGAGACGCAATTCTATTTGAAGAGAGTCGGTCAACTATTACACATGAGCGTCATTATTTCGCATTATTCCGCCAATATACAGCATTTTCCAGCTTTTATTCCGATACCGTACTTATCAAAATCACAGAGTCACCTCTAATGAACAACATATCTGATTTCTTGGTGGTAGTCTGTAATTTGTTAGTCCTCGTCTGTTTTTTGGAGCACCCACATAGTGTACTTACCTTGGTTTCGAGCGTAGTATCATCAACTTCGTAGATTGTCTCCACAGCATCTCCAAGAACGACATTGCAGTGCGAGTCGTAACCCTAAAATGTGATGTTAGTTTAAGAACAACTCAGCAGTTTTTCAGAAGTATTCATAAAGTGCTTACATGTAGCTTTCCAACCATCTCTCTGGCCCCTCTCAGCTTCACATACACCTTCTCATCCAATGACAGCCTGATCATATCCAGGGGTTCATTAGGTGCTGCTATTCCGCTCATCGTGTTTGAATTATCGTATTCAATAAAGCTGATTAAACCTTTTGCATAGAACGGTGTTATTCACCATTTGGTTCCATTCGAGAATACCATCGACGAGCTCGCAACTTTCTAGTAGTGTATCCACCAAACAGACACCTATCTTTTCTCAGTTGTATCATCATCACCTTGTGAAGAATGTCATTCATCCGTCTACAAGAGAGCACATCCAGGCCTGACTCGAAGAATATGGCTACTGAAGGAGAAGCAGCAGTATGTAATCATCTACTCATTGATTTTTGATTGTGTCAGACCCAAGCTTTACTAACAATTGTCGAATCATCCAGGCAGATGATGGTGAGGCCGTCAAATTCGTGTGTCTCGGAGGAGGCAACGAGGTAGGTCGTTCATGTCATATTGTACAATACAAGGACAAGACAATTATGTTGGATGCAGGTGTTCATCCTGCGTACAACGGTCTTGAATCTCTACCGTTTTACGATGAGTTTGACCTATCAAAGGTTGACATTCTTCTCATCACACATTTCCACTTGGACCATGCCGCGTCCTTGCCCTATGTCATGAGGCATACCAACTTCAAGGGCCGAGTGTTCATGACTTATCCTACAAAGGCTATATATAGATGGTTACTGAACGATTTCGTGAGAGTCACGAGTATACATAACGACAAGGACTCAGACCAGACGAACTCGACGCTATATACTGATGCAGATTTGAACGAGTCCTTTGACCGAATTGAGCCCATTGACTTCCACTCCACGATAGAAGTGGATGGTATCAGATTCACGGCGTACCATGCAGGTCATGTTTTGGGTGCGGCCATGTATTTTGTGGAGATCGGTGGAATCAAGTTCCTGTTCACTGGAGACTACTCGAGAGAAGAAGACAGACATCTGGCATCTGCAGAAGTTCCTCCGATGAGGCCGGATCTCCTGATCACGGAGTCTACTTTTGGAACTGCGACCCATGTGCCTAGAATCGAGAGAGAGACCAGATTGATGAACATAGTCCATGCGACATTAGCACAAGGAGGAAGGTGTCTTTTGCCTGTGTTTGCTCTAGGGAGGGCTCAAGAGATTCTGTTAATCTTGGACGAGTACTGGGAAACCCACAAAGACTTAGAGCGGGTTCCTATTTTCTACGCTTCAGATCTGGCAAAAAGATGTATGGCGGTGTACCAGAGATACGTGAATATGATGAACGAGAACATAAGAAAGGCCTTTACAGAAACAAACAAAAACCCATTTGAGTTCAAGCACATCAAAAGCATAAGCAACTTGGAGAGATTTGATGACCTGGATCCATGCGTGATACTGGCGTCGCCCGGTATGCTTCAGAGCGGGTTCTCAAGAGAGATTCTGGAGAGATGGGCTCCCAATCCTCTCAACTCCTTGATCATGACGGGTTATTCCGTTGAGGGAACCATGGCCAAGGACATTCTCACTGAGCCCTCGGAAATACCCTCCGCGTTCAACTCAGAGGTAATGATCCCTAGAAGAATGAACGTCGAGGAGATCTCGTTTGCTGCCCATGTGGATTATGAGCAAAACGCAAAGTTCATCGAGCTTGTGAACCCCAAAGCCATTATATTGGTTCATGGCGAATCCCGGCCCATGGGAAGGTTGAAGTCAGCTTTGCTCTCAAAATACCAGAAGTTCAAGAATACAGATGAAGAAGTCAAGATTTACAACCCCAAGAACGGTGCAGAGGTCAATCTGAAGTTCAGAGGTGTGAAGATTGCTCATGCCATGGGAATAATGGCCGAGGAAATTCCGAAAGAGAAGAAGATAATTAGTGGTGTGCTGGTTCAGAAAGATTTTGACCTAAACCTTCTGAAGCTTGAGGACCTTCGTGAATATTCCGGGTTGACTACCACAATTGTCAGGGAGAGACAGGTGATGAAATGTTGTGCAGGAAGACAGCTGATCCACTGGCACTTGTCTCAGATGTTTGGTTATGTGGAGATGCTCGCCGATGAGCTAGACGAGTACACTGTCAGAGTTATGGACTCTGTCATTGTTACTCTAGAGGATAAAGATATTTGTACCGTGCAATGGAGCAGTGGAATGATGACAGATGCAATTGCAGACTCTGTGATTGCCATCCTTATGAGTGTGGACTCTTCGCCTGTTTCAGTGAAGATGTCGTCGAAACCCCATACCCACAGTCATGATCATGAAGATGACGAACCTAAGGTCAAAGAGGAACCAGAAGACAGTGAAAAGTCCTCCACAGAGCCTGTGGTGAAAAAAGAAGAAGAGGAAGATGATGATTTGAAGGTTGAGTCCGATGATGACAAGTCGATTCTTCTGCACACAGACGCGTCTGAGAAGACCCGGATTAAAAGAATTGTCGAAATACTCAGAGTACAGTTTGGTGATTCCCTTCAAGTTCCAGACGCTGACGAAATTACAGGCGTTACCGTGGATATTGCTGGAAAGAAGGCTGAGGTGGACTTTTCAGACATGTCTGTGGTTAGTGAGTCAGGAGTACTCAAAGGTAGAATTGAGAGTGTTTTAACCAGAGCAGGAGATCTAGTTGCTCCATTAGCCAGAGAGATGACATGAGATTCTGAAGAGACCCTGTGAAGATAGCGATTATGACATTCGTGCTTTTGTGATATATCATTGTGACTCGTCGCAGACTAATGGTGTAGATACCTCACGCTGAGACTCCAAACAAAACTCAAACAGGCACCAAACAATCTCAAAGTTGCAACACCCTGAACAGAGTCCAATTTCAAAAGCGTGATTTTTTTTCTGGTTCACGATGGTGTCAAATCAATCAGATAGCAGCTTCAGGCTAAGCAGCGAGAGCTCAGACGAGGAGTCCAGCTTCGAGCCCGGCAACCCCGAATGTCAAATTCTCTTTAATAGAGAACACGAGGGAATTGAGGCGGACTATGACTCTGATACGGATTCTGAAAAATCGTTGGAATATCTCTACGACCAATTATCGTTACCCTTGACACCCACGGCAAGGCTGTTGGTGAAGACTACAGCTATAGAGATGAGACGCGTTATTGCTCCACAAGTCAAGTTGTTGCAAGAAAAAGCAAGACAGTACGACTTGCTGAAAGCAGCCTATGAGTTGCCTACTTTTGAGGACGACAGTCTAGGTGTTGATGATTTGAGGCCTCCGCTGGAATTCAACTCAGAGGCCCTTTTGAGCGAGATCGAGACTACCAAAAGGATCCGTGAAGCAGAGAACGCTTTGAAGAAAACACTCAAGCCCAAGAACAAGTCCACTCCAAACACCCCGGTCTCAACTAAATCTGGGACTAAGAGAAAAGCCCCTGCTGATAGCGAGTACGAGTCCTTCCCGATACTCTCGGCAGATGACACATTCAACCTTGCAGATACGCAAGCAGAGGCTGCCACTCCAAACAACACGCGAGAAGAAGCCGATGTAAGTCAATCAGTACTCCTTGAGGGAGATGAGATCGATCTGCTGGATGGGCTGTATTTGGGAAGGGATCCGCATGAACACACATCTCGATCTCTGGAGGCTAGACTAGAGCTGATAGCCGAGGAGGGTGAAACCACTGAGATATCATCAGAATCGGCGTTTTCAAGTAGAAACGCTACAGAGAGCTCTGAAATTTCCACTGGGAGTTCTACGGGAAATTCAATGAAACGCATTTTGACTGTTTTGAAGGGGCTGCACCGAAGAAGGGGTTCGTAATCAAAGCCCTATGCTAATGCGTATGGTGCATAACTAGGTAATAGCAGAACGAAAGCTGCTCTACTCTATCGAAAAATTGGAGGAAAAAAACGTAGCAGATGCAATAAGAATATATACCGATTGTTACGAGAAGGGAGAGTAATATTTCAAAATACAATAAAAAATAAAGCAACCGATTGCTGAGCACAAACCCCGTTGAAACATCTCGCAATGGAACCGTTATCCCATTCAGATATGCATTAGCCAATCTCGTCTCGCTGAAGTAATCAACTTGACAGCACAATAACCGCCCACCACAACCTTTTTCGTAGCTATAAATTCATAAAATACAAAACCCGATATAAAATATCCTGGTGTTGCCATTTGCCATTAAAATTGCACCCAAATTCGTGATACTAAACCCCCCGTCTAAACCCACCTGCACTGCCTTACACAGTTTTCAAACCCCGGTGGTGTCATGCTCTCAGCCATCGTTAGTGGCTAGTAAGAGCCTCTCCAGCTGAAGGCTCCAAACAACAACAAGTTACATTTCCAGACCATTGTATTGGGTACTTCAATTTCTGGTTGAATAGGATCCCATTTACATGTCTCATTGTTATGGATCAGAATTCTCCGCAGCCTCCACTGCCAGATACAACGATCAGGCCGAACGCTAAACATGTCTCAAGGGCCTGTCTACAGTGCAGAGTCAGGCACAGCAAATGTGATGGCAAACTCCCCGTTTGCACGAGATGTGAGTCCATGAACAGAGAATGTACGTATGTGAAGAGCAACAGGGGAGGGTCCAGGAAAAAAGGAGTCTCCAAATTAAAGGGAACGGAAAAAAGGGTCTCCAGCACTAGCACCAGCACCACCAGATCAGTGGATATAGAAGACACGGAACTCCCATGTGCAAAAACACCACAGGCCCATCTCAGCCAGAATTGCAGCAAAGATTGTTTGAAACCTGAAAATGCTACTAAGACCCCTTCTTGTATGAGTTGGTACGATAACAAGCCTCCTGGAGGAATGGAGTTCCATCCCAAGTTCAATGCCTCGAAACAGGCCTTTGACTGGAAACAGGATCAGTTTTTCAGAAACGCCGAGCGACCCGCGGTGATGCTACCGAAATTGACCAAAGATTTGAATGTGACAAAAATTGTTGAGGATTACTACAAACACTTCCATAATGCGCATCCGTTTCTGCCTCCCAAGAACGAAATTTTCAGCTATCTGTCCAGGATACCGGACAACTACGATCTGCTGCTGGCGATGAAGATCATGGGAACTGGCCAGGCAACAAACAAGTACTCCAAAGATATCGAAACGGTCCAATTCCTGGTGGAAAACGTGGTGGAATATATCAGATCGGTCGGAAAGGATCTGGTATCTCTACAGGCCATGCTGCTATTGTCAATGGTAACACACATATCTTCGCTGCATGATTTCTCTGTTGCTATAAGGCGAGAACTCATGCGAATGGCGTTCGAGTTTCAGCTCCATCGTTTGGACCAAGACAAAATAGAGGGGGAGTTTGTGGATGCCAATGGCTTTCTCACCAATGGAGCCACTCTGCCCAAAACTGCTGCTGGTTCGGTAGTGGATAAGCTGGGGTCTGCAAGAAGGCTGGAACGAGTCCCCAAAGACGTTCTACTGGAAACTGCAAGAAGAACCTTGTGGGACGTCTATTTTTTCGACACTCTTAGTGGAACAGCTACGGGCTTTGACACATCTCTTTTGGCATCAGAAACGCTTCTCACGTTTTACCCGTCTTCTCCCCTGCGAGAAGTTTTTGACTACAAAACGCGTGCTGAGAGCTGCAAGCTGGTGAATGATGCCATCAAGCTCAATGTCACTGTTCTCACGAAGGAAGGCGATGTTGGTGTCAATGTCATTCACATGCGAGCTGCTGTTGACAGATGGCAGATGAAGATCGACAATCCCGAGATGTTCAACGCACCGTCGTTGGTAACCAAAAGCGGCCAAGTCAACGAAGGTGTTCACCAATCGATAATATTAGGGAGTTATGCGAAAATTTTCACGCATAGACCATTCTCCTACCTTTGGAGACCCGATCAGACGAAGAGCGAAAAGTTCTCTTCTCCAGCGAGCAAGGTGGAAGAGTCCACCAAAATCATAGAAACAAGGAAGGCAATCGATAGTGCAAATTCAGTTGCAAAGACGCTAATAGAGACGAATCTTTCCCGAGTGACGTCCCGTACACCCTTCTTTGCCTGCTCTCTGGCGTTCGCGACTCTGGTTCATCTGAGTGCCTACTCCTGGGTTGAGTCGAGTCTGAGCTATGTCAGCCAGAACAAAAATTCATCCCTCGCAGGAAACGTTACCAAAGATGAACTGGACGTGTATGTTATGTACATTACCCTGGAGCTCAATGGGATATATGCCATATCAAGGCATTGGAACTTGTCAGCAAAACTGATCTCACATATCAAAGAGACTTTGGCCAAGGTTTCTCCTCAGCTATATGCATCTGTCAAGCCATCTTTTGTGGAAAACAAACAGATTGCTGTGAAGGTCGAAGACGAGCCCCCAGTCAAGAATGATTTGAGTATGACCCCTCTGCCGCAGGGTGAGAAATGGTCCTCGATTTCGGACGACACGTCAACGTTTGCTTCTGATTCTCCAGCTATGCCTTTCAGCGAGTCGTCTCCATCATCAAGTCTCAAGACTTTCCAAGCACCCTCATATGCCAGCAACAGTGGTGGCTTCTCGATAGAGCAGATCATCTCCAATGACGCACCACCAACCAACTGGCCTGCGCCCGAAAAGCCAAAGCCCGTGAACCTTCTTGAAGAAGCTGACTATAGCAGCATGTTTGGTTCCGTTAATAAGACGTCTCTTTCTCCATTTGCCGATACCGGATGTGATTGGGTGGACAAGAACATGGACATTTTTGAGTTTGACGACTTCAACTTTCTCGATATCGATGAGACCTAGTTTACAGATGGGTGTCGATCCAGAGAATTTGTATTTATTTGAGACCCAAAGAATTTTTCATTCATTTGAAATTGCTCTAATTGCTTTAGTTCTTAGTTTTATCGTACACACACAGCCTGCTTCAAGTCTTCTGCTTCTTTTTGTCTGGAGTCTCATCATCTTCAGATCCACTCAGACTGGCATCAGAGTCAAACTCCTCGGCTGGGTCAGAATCAGAGTCACCGGAAAAATCCTCGTCCACGCTCTCTCCGTCTTCGTCAGCAGACCCACGCATGACCACATCTTCGTCGTCTGAATCGTCCTCATCAAGAGCAGCATCCATAAGCTCCAATGCCTCCTTCTCGTCGTTTCTCACCTTCAAGCCCTTTGACTTGCAGTACTCTTCGATACCTGGCTGCTCTTCACGCGAGATGTTGCCGAAGTTATGCGTTCCCCCAGATCCTCTTAGCACAACTTCCATGTCGAAAGTACGAGACGAGGTGGCAGAGGTGCCCACACGCGACATCACGATGGTTTGCACTTCAGAAAAGGGGATGAAAACTGTAGGCTTTGTGACGAACAGAAAACTCTTCTCAAGCGGATACAGATGTCCCTCGCTTGCCTTCAGAGAACATGAGATGGCAGCCTGTTGGAACTTGGACACGAAGGATCCAGCAGAAATGACACGGCGATCAGTGAGTCCTCTGAAACAACTGGCCATGACTATGTTAGTCTGAGCATCGTACTTCTTTTTCAGCTTGTCGGCGTATTTAGTGGTGAACTCCTCCTCGCTCAAATTCAATTCCACTTCGGTTTCTTCGTCCTTGGCAAACTGAATAGTCAAATATGGATATCTGGTCTGACCTTGTCTCAATGGCGGATCGCACTGTAAGATGATGAGATTGTGCACTTCATCTGCCTTGGGCAACGAGAATATTCTCTGTATCTGTTTGTACTGTATTTTGTAATCGTACGTCTTACCACGCAATCTCAACGAGGTAGGATACATATCGATGTCATAACGACCTCTTGGGGTCAAGAACAAGGTGTCACTGAAAGAAACAACTGCTTCTCCCGAGACCTGACCGATATCAGCCTTATCCTTCAACTGATCGTAAAAGGCACTTGCTGCGCTCTTTACTTCAGAATCTTCCATCACATCTTCATCTTCAAGCTCAACGTTGCCCGGAACGTAGAAACGCACCTCCACTAGTTCGTCTCCTGCTTTGGTGATTTCATCATCCTTGGTCGCCAAATTCAACTCAACGGCCACCTCGTTCTTACCCGTCAAATTGGAGTTTCCAATCTCCGAGTACGGAATCTCAAACGCTGGACGGTTGTTCACGTTGAACAACAATTCGTTTCTGGCGAGCTGGGTCTTTCCCCAATTCCAGCCACGCAGAGAGTGCTCTTTCACCTCTAACTGGATGCTGAAAGTCCTCTGGAGTTCGCTCTTCAAACTGTTGAAATCTTGCTGATCAAATCCATCTAACATAGCCACGCCTCTGTTTTTTGTGTAAACCCTCAATTCCCAGCCCCGCGAACCTCTGCTCCAATTGGCTGTCAGGATCTCCTCCGATGGCAACAAGAACGGGGTGTTCTTGACATTTGGTGCGTTGGGAGTTGGCCCAGCCTTCCATCCCAAACCGAAATCAGCTAGACGGAATTTCCCTGAAGTCCTCGACGAGTTCAAGTAGATCTTTTCAAACTCCACACTCGACATTGTGATGAATAAATCAAGTTGAGTTCCAGAAATAATAGTCCAGAGTTAAAGGCTAAAGTAGAATGGCCCACGTCCAACGCGTCTGGAAAGTCAACCCGTGTGAGACAGGGTAACCCCTCTCCTCAAAACCTCCACCGTCGAGATTTCGTGTCATCCAACACTTGACATCCTGTTACACTTGCTTCTACAATACATCATTGATTACAATTAAAATGTCTGCAGAAGGTGAAGAAGAACTTTTGGATTACTCCGACTCGGAAGAAATCTCCGTGGCCCCATCTGCCGCACAGGCTGCCGATTCCAACGGCAAGGATGAGGCCCAGAAGAAGGGTTCATACGTTGGAATCCACACCACTGGTTTCAGAGATTTCTTGTTGAAGCCAGAGCTTTTGAGAGCCATTGCCGACTGTGGTTTTGAGCATCCCTCAGAAGGTTAGTATTCCTCCAATCAGGGGAAAGAACAGTCCGTTTGAGCAAGCCTTCATCACACACTATACATTGTTCACGATTGCCTCATCACTGATACCATCAGAACACAATGATACGGAATTGTACCTGAGCCATCAATTCCGATGTGTTTTTGACCGTGCTGCTAAGTAGTTTGTGTCTGGGTCCGTGATGGCTTCAAGCGCTAGATTTAGCTGACCTGATATGATTATGGAGATATCCTAGTTGTACTCTCCGTTTTCTGATGTTGGCTGACATTCCTGCCCATTGACGTGAGTCCCATCTCACATGTCTATACGTTCTTAGGAACCAAAAGTGCTCACAAAGTGACGCCCAAAGTGGTACAAAGTGAAGACTACATGTCTGATAGCATCTCAACGGATTTTGACTTTCCTCATTGCACTGGCCTTTCTAGTCAAAACTAACACCCTTCTAGTCCAGCAGTCCTGTATTCCACAGTCCATTTTGGGTAACGATGTTCTGTGTCAGGCCAAGTCAGGTCTCGGTAAGACCGCTGTTTTCGTCCTGTCCACGTTGCAACAATTGGACCCAACTCCAGGTGAGATTTCCACAATTGTCATCTGTCACACCAGAGAATTGGCATACCAGATCAAGAACGAGTATGCCAGATTCTCCAAGTACATGCCAGATGTCAAGACCGAGGTCTTCTACGGTGGTGTCAACATCAAGCAGGATGCCGAGAAGTTGAAGAACAAGGAGACCTGTCCTCACATCGTTGTTGGTACCCCAGGTAGATTGAACGCCTTGGTCAGAGACAAGTTGATCCGTTTGAACAACGTCAAGCACTTTGTTGTTGACGAGTGTGATCAAGTTATGGAGCAAGTTGGTAAGTATACCTCAATGCCTTAAGCCGCTCTGAATTGCGAGTTACTAACATCATACAGACATGCGTCGCGACGTTCAAGAAGTTTTCCGTGCTACCCCCTTCCAGAAGCAAGTTATGATGTTTTCTGCCACTCTCTCCCCAGAGATCAAGCCTATCTGCAAGAAGTTCATGAAGAACCCATTGGAGATCTACGTCGATGATGAGAAGAAGTTGACTTTGCACGGTTTGCAGCAGTACTACATCAAATTGTCCGAGGACAAAAAGAATGTCAAGCTGGCCGAGCTTTTGGATTCCTTGGAGTTTAACCAGGTGATCATTTTCGTCAAATCCACCAAGAGAGCCACCGCCTTGAACGCCTTGCTTTGCGAATCCAACTTCCCATCCATCGTCGTTCACTCGGGTATCCCTCAAGAGGAGAGAATTGCTCGTTACAAGCAGTTCAAGGACTTTTCAAAGCGTATTTGTGTCTCTACCGATGTGTTTGGTAGAGGTATCGATATTGAGAGAATCAACCTCGCCATCAACTATGATTTGCCAGGCGTTGCTGACCAATACTTGCACCGTGTTGGTAGAGCTGGTAGATTTGGTACCAAGGGTCTGTCTGTCTCCTTTGTCTCCAGTGAGGAGGACGAGGAAGTCTTGAGTAAGATCCAAGAGAGATTCGATGTCAAGATCTCTGAGTACCCAGAGGCTGGTGTCGACCCAAGCACTTACATGAACACTTAAGCTGCTTGTGTACTCGTAAAGTTTTTTTCTACTTGCCTCATCCTGTAGTACTTGAGAGCAATAGAAAAGTTGGTTATCTCTGATGTTGAAAAATTTGCAGTTTTTTATGTAAAAATATGTTGTTTATGCGTTTAGTTGAATCGTAGTACTGCAGGTCGCAGCATGCATTCAAAGCTAGAGAGGTTGAGCCGCACGTAACCTGGGGTGGAGCTTAATTGGAGTAACGAAAAGACGCGGTCGAAAATTAATGACAGCTTCCTGGAGGTTATTATTCGAAATATTGTTCTTTGTGATTCTTTTTAACCCTTTACTCTATCTGTTTTTCACATGTTCAAGTTTCCTGCACAGCTTCTTCCCAAATTTCTGAAGAATCTCACATTTTTCAAGAACTTACACTATCGTGAATACTACTAAATCTCTTTTTTTTGTGTGAAACTTTGGATTGAAACTTTCAATTCTTGTACGCAATATCCCTATATTTTGGATTCCAGGGCTTCTTTACAAGAATTGCGAGCATAGACACAAATACCACACAGCTGCTGAAGAACTTGGCCCATGCTATGTAGTTACCATAACCATAGGATACAGACGCAAAACCAGACGTGTCCACTGCCTGCGACAAAGTGTATGTGTATTCTGTTTGACCAGCAGCAATTGAAAAACCTAAAAGCATCACCACGAACTGTATACCCGCGGTCACACTGAGAGTAGCAAAAAGTCTTGCCTTGATGAAGTAAAAGGACCTGTCAAACGAAACCATGGCGACCAAGAACAAAAATATCAGCATATTCAGAGATGAAAGAACAAACTCAGCTGATATGAGAATGGCGATGGCTATGGCTGTATTTCTGATTAACAAAGCATTTCTGATGACTTCTCCAGCAACACCTGGAAGCTCTTTCAAGCTTCTAAGAGTTGCGTAGTACGCCGTCACAAACGATTTGCCGAGCACCGAGGGGTTGAAATGATTTGAAACATCACCAAGTTGTATTCCAGCATCACGTACAAGCACAGAAGGAATGTCAAGTCCCATGCACTTGTTGCAAAACGACTTTCCTGTTTTCAAGTTCTTCCTGCAGTAACCCCAGTAGCCTATTTCAAAGACATTGTCCAACGAGAACGTATCGATTGTTCCCAAATAGGAAGGTGGACCTTCAGGATCACCATCCTTGTTTGCATTGATCAATTCTTGAAGCGTGCTTGTATCGTCATCATTGTCTGAGCTCAAATCTTCTGCAAGATATCCCAAAAGACTGGCGGCATCTCTCGCTGAAGAAAATGCCGCATGCGTGTTTGAATCACTGTCCATCCACCTCATGGAGAGTTGAGGAATACAGTAAGAAGATGAGGATTGACATGACGGAACCGTTATGACTGTTCCCAGTGGAACCACAAGGAAGAACACACAGATGAGGATACCAATCGCGATGATCTGCTTGTGAGAAGAAGAAAACTTTTTGGGTTGTTCGAGCGGTTTCTCCAGAAGAAATTGCTTTGTTGGAGATACAGAGGAAAAGACTGTTCTGGCTGATCTTTGGTTGGAAAACGGACTCACGCTGGTGGATATCCTTTCACTGCTACCAAAGGGCGAACTCCTGTTGTCAGATAAACTGCTTCTTCCAAACTCTTCTGGTAAGCCGTTGGTGTCCGAATTCAGTGGAGGAGCTCCTGCAAACACGCTGGACTTTTGACCAAAGACATTGGCGCCTTCTACGTTGCCTTTGGCGAACATGGAATTGGTGTTCATGTCGGTGTTCACGCCCGAGAACGAGTGTGACTTCACTTCGTCCGTCCTGGATCCAGTCTCACCAAACCTGTCACTCCGAGCTCCATCTCCAACAAAGTCACCACCAAAAGGAAAAGCACAGTTGCTGCCGAAGGTTTGAGCCAATGCCTCATGAGTCGCTTCCGCTGGCTGTAATATGGAGACCCTATTTGCAAACATGCACCTAAAGATGTGACAAACAAGTCAGGAAGTGATGTAGTAATTATGCAACCTTCGTGAATTATGCTATGTATGTCCCACTAGATACTTAAGAAAAGCTAATATAACGCCAGGAGCACGATGTAAGCATGAACAAAGACATGCTTGTTGACGCGCCAAATGAGAAACGCCGCACAATAAGTGCGCGCGCTAAAAAAAAATTCGTGAATGGTTCGTTACACGACAGAAGCTTACGTTCCGTCATGCATATAATGTTCCTCGAAGGAAACAGCATCTCCAAATACGAGACCGTTGTTTTCGTCAAGAAAGATGTCGCGACCGTAATCGCCATCTCTGAAGCTGACCACACCTTTGTACTTTTGGGAATTGGAACGCGGGATCCCGCTGGGATTGAGTAGTTTGCCCAGAGACTGTGATCTCTCGCGAGTGTATTTGGATTTTCCAAGAGTTAAGCTGCGCCCTAGATCTGGAGATTCAGTAGACTGCTCGCTAAAGTCATAGGTCGTCCCATGGTCAGTATTCTCAGAGGATAGCTGCTTGTGTTCCGCAAGGTATTCGTCACTTGAAGGTGTGAAGGCGAAGGTATCAAATCCAGCTGCTCTGTTTCTGAGTGGTGTTCCAATATAGTCTCTTTCCCTCATATATACATCATTTTCGGCGAGAGACTTCTTTGGCTGGATATTTCCACACCACAGTGGACCACACCAGCCCAGCATAGAAAGCAGACATATCACCATATTAGTCCATGTCATTCCAAACCAGCTTTTCCCCAAATGCACAGAGAGACCGAAAGCCCCTAATTCCTGACGAACAGATGTCTGTATCTCAAAATAGATCTTGGTAGTGAGACAAAGCCCTGCTAGAAACGTCAAAAACGCTGTCAAAGACAACACTGCAAAGCACTGGCGAATCACCATGGGCATGTCCGTGTCATCCTTGGCATAGTTTCGTTTCCCATAATATATTATGCCGAGTACCAGTAATAACGTCTGCAAACAGACAGTGGAATAGAACAGGCCTGGAACGGCCTTAGTGGACTTCCTTCTCTCATTCAAGGTCTTAAGATAGGCCTCATCCGGCTGATACTGCACGGAGTCAGTGAGTGACTCAGCTGAGAACGACGAGTCTGAATAAGCGTAGGCCAGGATGATGTTCAGCCCAATCGTGGATAGTTCTCCTCTGTAATCAAAGACATAGTTCTTATCCACATCCGTACACTTGTAGAACAGAGGCTTCTTTTTGTAAAAAGTTTCGCCGTTTACAACTTCACTGGTGTAGTTGTAATTTCCAAAACACCAGTTCATCATATTCGAGTCAATGAACTGAGGCGCGTCTTCCACCTGCTGTTGTACGTACTCGGTCAGGATCAATACCTGTGAGGTGGTAAGACTAACATCTGAGCCTTCGAAAACTCCGACAGCACCGGTGCTCACAGTCGACTGCAACGCAGAGAACAAACCATTAGCCACCTCCACATGTGAACAGTCGAGCCTGGCTACAGGCATGCTCTTAAGATCGAGACATATGATGATGAGTAGGAAGATGACAGACAAAGCAGCCGAACCGAGCCGGATTACCTGTAAGAGCCTTGCTCGCGGCGTGAGATTCAAAAAAGGTTTCTTGACCTGTGACTTGAAGGTACTCATGGCGAAAAACTTCAGCAAAGCTAAAGCAACAAATACACCACGTTTTGGGGTTTCAGTCTTGTGTCAGATCTCAGAAGGGGTTTTGGCAAATCAGGAAGTTTGATCAATGCACGCAAACCCAAGGCTGTGCTTCTTGTGACGGGATCAAACACGCGTCCAGAACAATAGATAGTTGCTTCTGGTTGTACCAAGAATATCTGCAAAGATGGCTTCGAACCCCCATCAGATGGGTCAATGGCAAATTGTCTTTGATGATGATGAAGTCAGAAAACCTAGAAGAGGCTCGACGAAGTCCAATAGCCAGACCAAGCTGACGGTGAAGCACACGGCTGGAGAGATGGAGATCAAAGTAGGTGTTGCAATTGTTCACCAAAATAACTCCTTGTTGCTCGTCACAGACGTGTTAATGGGCACTAAAGATTACCTGGAGGTTTTGGTGGCGCAATTGGTGAAAGTCTCCGATATACCAAAGGACTTGCTGTCCCCGAAGAAGAGAAAGGTCTCTGGAACGTCTTCCAGCTCAGCTTCCCAACAGCCGACAGAGGTGCTAGTGGTTCCCTTGAAGAGACAACTGCTTTTGAAAGATGTTGTTGACACTGTTCGGGTAGTGTCACGGAGTGATTTCGATTTGGTTCCAGCTGAACAGAGATCCGGTGTTTTTGTGTGCGTTGGAGCCTACGACGGAGAACAGTCCTGCGCAGAGTTCGACTGGACAGAGTATTATCCTAATTTACAAAGTGATTCTGTGGGTTTTTTTGCAAAGCTGCGTGCACTGCTGTATGGAAAAGAGGACGACAACGAAGTGCAAGTCAAGACCCCAAAAACGCCACAAACGAGAAGGGGCAGGGCCCCGAAGACTGTTTCCTCCAAGAAGTCTGTAGTTGTCAAAGAAGGTTCAGAAGGAGAACCTGAGAATGATAGGGATAGTGAACAATTTGAAAGCGGAGCCGACGACCTGGATTCAGAGTCTGAACCAGAGAATATTTCAGGTAGCGATGACGATTTTAAAGAGACTAAAGCTCCCGAAAATCCCACGAAAAGGCGCCCTGGAAGGCCTAAAAAGATTCAAGCAGACGCCGACAAGTCAGACACCCCAAAACCACGTGGGCGACCAAGGAAAGCCCTCAGCAAAACACCAAGCAAGACTCCAAGCAAAACGCCAAAGCCAGCCACACCAAAACCCACACCCAAATCTGAAACTCCAAAGCCCCGCGGAAGACCTAGAAGGACTCCAAAGAAGAGTGAGACACCGGAGGAGGAGGAAGCAGAATCTGATTCCGAATCTGAAACTCCGAAGCCTCGGGGACGACCAAGGAACAAAGAGAACGAATTCTATCGGGAGCGCGAGAATAAACAGAGAATATCTGATCTTCTTCAAAAATCATTGAAATTCAAAGAGGAAATGGCCGTGCCACACTTGCCTCAACAACCACGTATGTCGAAGCTTGAAAGCACCGAGCAAATAGAGCCTGTTGGTGAAAAGCATGAAGTGGATAAAGTCACAACACTAGAAGGTTTCATCCAAACTAGGAAACGTTTGCATACTGGTGCCAAACTTAACGCCTTGCCTTGCAGGGAAGAAGAGTTTGCTACTATTTATACCTCACTGGAAGATGCCATTCAGTCCCAAACTGGATGTTGTCTCTACGTGAGTGGAACCCCAGGGACGGGGAAAACAGCCACCGTCAGGGAAGTTGTTAAACAGCTCCAGGAAGATTTGCAGTTCGACTTTACCGAAATCAATGGACTCAAACTGATTTCTCCGTCGGCTACCTACGATAGTCTTTGGAAGATGATCGATGGACGCAGAATCTCTTCGGAAAACGCTGCTTTACTATTGGAGGATTGGTTCGTGAATGGAAAGGCCAAGAGACCACTTGTAGTTCTAATGGATGAGCTGGATCAGGTATTCACCAAAAACCAAAGTGTTATGTACAACTTCTTCAACTGGCCAAGTTACGCGAATTCGAAGCTTATCGTTATTGCTATTGCTAATACCATGGATTTGCCGGAGCGTCTTCTCAGCAACAAGATCTCCAGTCGCCTGGGATTGACAAGAGTTCAATTTCGTGGGTATAACTTCAAGGAACTCGCCGAAATTATCAGGCACAGGCTGAATAAGCTAAATAGGGTCCAGAGCGATAAGATGGCCATCAGCAAGGATGCCATTGAGTTTGCTGCTAGAAAAGTCGCCAGTGTCAGTGGAGATGCCAGAAGGGCATTGATGATTTGCATGCGAGCGGTGGAGATTGCAGAATTGGAGTTCATGGGACTGAGTCCCCTTCAGCAGAAGGAGAAGAAAGGAATATACACAGTTCACATGGATCACATCATGAAAGCGGTCACCGGGTCAACTACGTCTCCCACATCCAGCTATCTGAATACTCTGCCATTTTTGGGTAAGCTCTTTCTTTACTGCTTGGTATTGAGAAAGAGAAGGTCTGGTTTGGAAGAGAACTCCATGGGAGACGTGATCTACGAGCTGGAGAACCAGTTGAAGGTCAACTATATGAAGCGCCTCAAGGAGAGCTTGGAGGCCGAGAAGGTGACATTTGCAAAGCTGTTCAATGTCAATGGTTCCAATATTCGTATTCCCGGGTTCAGCTTTGTGGTCAAGGATCTCGTGGAGAACGGGATCATTAGCCAACAGAATTTGAGAGGTGAACGTCTGAGGATGCTGAAGCTGAACGTGGTAGAGGACGAGATAGTGAACGTTTTCAAGAAGGATGAGTTGCTACAGGAAATAATGGGCGAATCGAGTTGAAAAAACGACCTATCGTTTATTTAAATAGGCATGTGACGAATAAGATGAATGCATAAAAGGAACTCCCCGGGGTATCTGGATCAACGAGCAAATGAAAAGGCCGCTTCTACACGCCCTGATATAGCAGGATTGGCTCACCTATATGTGTCACTTCTGGAATGGTGAGTCTCAAATCAAATGCTTTGCTGATGACAATTTTGAAGATCTTCTGGATGTTGATGGAGGCGCTGGTGGAGCAGAAGATGAGACTGGCATTCATGGCCTTTGCAAATTTGCGCGCCTGTGTAGTCACCTCTTCTTGATCCTCCATTGGCATGTCTATGAAGAGATCGTACTTTGTTCCCACCAGGAACGGAATGGCCGTTTTGTTGAATCCTCTGGTCTGCCTGTACCACTCTTTGATAGAGTTCAAGGTAGACTTTCTGGTCAGATCGAACATAAATAGAATGGCAACGGCATCGCTAGAAACCAACGGTAGCATATTGAGAAACTCTCTTTCTCCACCTAAATCCCAAATCGAGAACGTTATCTGTGTATTCTTTATGAGGATTGACCGTTCCATGAAGTTCACCCCGAGTGTCTGTGTGTAATCCTCGTTGAAGCATCCCTCCACGTATTTAACCATTAGCGACGTCTTGCCAATCTGAGCATCTCCAACGAGACCAACCTTTAGCGATACTGAGTTCTGAGAAGACATAGTTAGCAGAAAAGCAGTGAGCCTTGCCAGGATCTTGCCAGGTATCTTTCAGGTACCGGAGAAGTTAATACCAGCCAGGGAAATGTAAACAAACAGAAGTCGTGCCACAAACACTCACGTGACATCCCTTGGAAGTGGGTAGTGCACACATCACAAAGAAGTAGTGCACTTCAGTCAAAAGAGTCACATGACCATACACAGGGCTTAAACACCCTTTCCCATAGTGGAGAAAAAACTTCGAGTATTTGATGCCCGCACGACTAAGCGACCCGGCACCCGTACTGGGTTTCTCATCTGAAAAAGTTCAAACTCTTCATTGAAAGTACCACTCCAAGCACTTACAACACAAGTCCAAATAATCACAATATGGCTATCGGTAAGAACAAGAGACTTTCCAAGGGAAAGAAAGGTCTTAAGAAGAAGGTCGTTGACCCATTCACCAGAAAGGAGTGGTTTGACATCAAGGCCCCAGTCACCTACACCAACAGAAACGTTGGTAAGACCTTGATCAACAAGTCCACCGGTTTGAAGAACGCTGCCGATGGTTTGAAGGGCCGTGTCATCGAGGTCTGCCTCGCTGACTTGCAAGAGTCCGACGAGCACTCGTTCAAGAAGATCAAGTTGAGAGTTGACGCTGTCCAGGACAAGAACCTGCTCACCAACTTCCACGGTATGGACTTCACCTCTGACAAGATCAGATCCTTGGTCAGAAAGTGGCAATCAGTGATTGAGGCCAATGTTACCGTCAAGACTGCTGATGACTACGTTATCAGAATCTTCGCTATTGCCTTCACCAAGAGACAGCCAAACCAAGTCAAGAAGACCTCTTACGCTCAATCCTCCAAGTTGAGAGAGGTTAGAAAGAAGATGTCCGAGATCATGACCAGAGAGGTTGCTAACTCCACTTTGGCCCAATTGACCTCCAAGTTGATTCCAGATGTTATCGGACGTGACATCGAGAAGGCCACCAGAACCATCTTGCCATTGCAGAACATCCACATCAGAAAGGTTAAGCTGTTGAAGCAACCTGCCTTTGACCTGGGTTCTCTGTTGGCTTTGCACGGTGAGGGTTCTGCTGAGGAGAAGGGAAAGAAGGTTAACACTGAGTTCAAGGATGTTGTTTTGGAGACTGTTTAAATGCATCTTCAGCCAAGTTTTTCTTTGTAACATTTGATTATAAAAAAAATTTACGTAATAAAGGACTTGTAGACTGAGTTAAAGGATGACGATGGGAATGATTATTGAAGAGATAATTTGCTAGGGTTCAGGGCAAGGCTAGACGATTTCACGGTGCTTCAAGCAGGGAGTTATAGTAGTGAACTTCAAAGTATAGAAAGGTGTACTATACAGACTATACTAAAAATGCCTACTATATTCCAAGATTTTCATCTTGATTCGTATCTAATGTACTTTACAATACCATGACCATACTATGAAAACCCTGTCCATTATGATTCTAACCAACTTATCGAACCCTGTTATGTCTTATGACACTCTACATTCCACCATATCCGTACCAGTATACATTCCATATTCGATATTCTATATCATAACCCCTACACCGTGGATTCGGTCGTGTCCACACGACTTTTCACTTCCTCACAACTTTTCATGCCTGTTATACCCTCTAATACCCTACTATCTGATACCAAAATCGAATTATATTTTAGGTTAACACCGTATCCCTATGGTTTAGATATTAAATTCTTCTAGTTGTGAAGTCTCTTTTCGTAAGAGTGCAAGTTGTGGACCCCACCCTCGAACTGAGCAGATGGGGTTCTGAACTCGAATCTGACATCACCACTTTGTACCTTCTGCTGAAGTTCCTCGGTGGACTTGACTCCAATGTCCTGGCAAGAGTGCTGGAGACCAGAGAACAGGTATGGAATGAACTTGGTCACAGAACCCTTGTCGACAACAGAACCAGAAACACCCTGAGCAACCAAAACGCTGTCACTCTCGGAGAAGTATCTGGAGGTGGAGGCATTGGCGTTGGTAGAGGTCTGTTGCATGGCCTCGATGGAACCCATACCTCTGTAGGCCTTGAGTCTCTTACCGTCACGGAAAAAGTACTCACCTGGGGATTCGGTGGTACCAGCCAACATACCACCCATCATGACACAAGAGGCTCCCAGGGCAATGGCCTTGGTGATGTGACCAATGTTCTGGACACCACCGTCAGCGATACAGGGGACACCAAACTTGGCTGCAAACTCGCACACGTTGTACACGGCAGTACCTTGAGGTCTACCACAGGCCATGACCTCCTGGGTGATACAGATGGAGCCGGAACCCATTCCGATTCTCAAACCGTCTGCACCAGCAGCGATCAGGGAAGCAGCCTGCTCTCTGGTCACCACGTTACCAGCGATGACCTGCAAGTCAGCAAAGGTCTCCTTGATCCATCTGATCATGTTCAGCTGGAACACAGAGTTACCCTGCGAGGAATCCAAGACGACGACGTCCAAACCGGCAGCAACCAGCTTGGTCAATCTCTCTTTGTCAGCCTCGATAGTACCAATGGCAGCTCCACACAGCAGCTGCTTGGACTTGAACGACTTGGAAGCGTATGGGTAATCCAAGTTCTTCTGCAAATCGGTACGCGAAACCATACAAACAAGGTTACCCTCCTCGTCGACGATTGGAAGCTTACCCTTCTTGGATTTTCTCAGAACGTCGTTACCGTCAAGCAGGTCGATACCCTGCTTGGCAGTGATCAACTCGGTGGTCATCACTTCGGTGATCAACGACTTGTCATCCTCGTGGAACTGGATGTCACGCGACGTGACAATACCAATGAGCTTTCCACCAACCTTTCCGGTCTCTGCTTAAGTTAGTAAGATGAAACGACGCGTACTATACGCAAGCCTCTCCAAACACACCAACTTTCCTTTCTATCAGCTAAATTATGGTTTCCTCACGATCGTTTGATCTAACTGCGGAAGAACGAAAGTTATTAATAGTTTGTTGTTCATCATTTGGGAGATTCGGTGTGAGTGTAGGGCTGAGTAAGATTAGTAAGACATACCGGTGACGGGGAAGGAGGTGAATCCGTACTGCTGTCCCATGGATCTCACCTCACCGACGGTGATGGTTGGTCCAACAACAACAGGGTCATTGATGAAACCGTTCTCGTACTTCTTGACCTTTCTGACCATGGCGGCCTGCTCGTCAGCAGTACAGTTGTGGTGGATGATACCAATACCACCGAGCAGAGCCATGTGAATGGCCATGTTGGCCTCAGTGACAGTGTCCATAGGCGAAGACACAAAAGGAGTTCTCAGCGAGATCTTCTTGGTCAACTTTGAGTCCAAAGAAACAATCGAAGAGGGGAAATCGATCTTGCCTGGAAGCACCAAAAAGTCGTTGTAGGTCAAACCACCTCTGGCGGCGGAGTCCATGAGTGTCTTGACATCAAGACCGTCTTTGGTTGGGTATTCCTTGAGGAGATCAAGAGCTTTCGAGTAATCGGCAAACGACATTTTGTTGTGATGGGACAGGGATTGCCAGGAAGAAGAGAAAGAAAGATCTTCAGAATAGAGACACGTTTGAAATTTTTCTCATGCCTATTTCCAAACAAAAAAAAATAATCAATTGATGGGGACACTTCCTTGAGAACTGACTCTGCTGAGTAGATAAGCCTAGACAGGCAAAAGAGGTGTTTGAGGCACGGAAAGAGTCTAATTTTTTCGGGAAAATCTTCCAGTAAGACGTGAAAACACAGAAACTAGAGTTCCGTCGAGTCTTGGCTCCGGTGGATATCATTTGTTCCAAATTAAACGTTTCCATGATCACATAATGGGCAAAAAGCTGGACTTGGAGTCGTGTGCCAGTCATTGACAGATGCACGACCGGACTTTATTTACCCTTGAAGACTACTCCAGACCTCAATGTATATGTAGCATACCTACCACTATTTGTTGCGGCCTTGACTGTTATTTTGTTTCCCTTGCTAGAATACGGAATATTTTGCTCCAATGGACAGCGAGACCTGGAAAAAATTCTGTATAGCTGCGGAAAAACCCGCGGTGCCGGAATTGCTACCCTCGGCAGACCCGATCAAGAGACAACCAACGAGAATAAGGAGACCCCGACTACCAATTAGTGAGAACGCAGAGACCACCGAGGAAACTACAAAACCTCCGCCGCTTCCACCAAAAGACTTTTCGACGACGGATAGTTCGCAATCTTCGGGATCTTTTGCCAATCAGCGATCTCCGGGATCATCTCCTATACGACATGCCTATAGCCCCGAGAGATCACCATTGGGTTCTCCAATTGGATCGTCAATCCGTTCGCCTGTTTCTCCGGCGAGGTCACCTGCACGATATCAGTCTGGATTACCAGTTCTGGACTCTATAGCGCCGCGATTGACTGCTTCGTCGACTCTGTTGCGCGACAGAGCCTCTATCATTTCCGAGACATCAATAGACTCGGCCTATTCTGAACCATGGAGAACCCACATGTCAAGTCCTTCCATGGAGCTGGACCTATCATCCGACGAGGAAGATTTGCTCGAAGTTCCAGACACCGCTTTCAACAACTTTCTTTACAATGCTGATCTTGCCGATGAATCGGCTGTACCAGAGAATTCCACAGCTTCTGAATTGCCAGTCTCAATGCCGAAGTTGCCTTTTTCTGAGGTGCGACTAGAGACACCCGCAGACATGAGTTTTGAGATCCCGGAGATCGAAGGTGAGTGCGAGGAGACGCAGGACCTGAAGAGCATATACAGAGAATTGGCAGAGCTATATCCATCCCAGGAGAGAGAGTCGATACTCAATGGAAAGCAAGTTTCTTGGTATACCTATTGGGGCTTGTCAGAAGAAGAAGGTGTTGCTTTGCGTGATCGAATTGGAGAGAAAGAGTTCAAATACCAATGTCAGCTGTTCGAGCCGGTCTTTTTGGAGGTGAGACTCAGCAACAATTTCAAAAGAGTCGCATTCTTCCAGTCTGAATTTTCCAAGAAGAAAGAGAGTCTCGTGAGATTCGACTCAGAAGTGCCTGAAACCCTGTTTGAGCCCATTCTAGAGGTCTACAGACTACATCGAGATTATCTTCTGATTCCATTGGTTGACCTTGTGCGAAAACAGATGTTTATTGACCCAGATCAATTCGCTGACATCTACTTCAACTGGTACACAAACTCCAAACAAGCTATCCTGAATTACTTCAAGAAAGGTTCCAAGATCGTTTCGCTGCTTGTTACGACCAGAGACAGTCCCTTGGTGCTTTGGTTTGACGAGGTGGATAAAAGATACCCTGGACGTGTTGATGTGAATGGTCGTGAGCTTTTTCTATTTTATTTGCGTACGAGGTTTGGAAGTCTGAATGTGTCGCTCTCTTCCATCGCTGAACTATTGACGAAACGCGGAAACACCAAACTTTCGCACAAGCTAATGGGCACAAAGCAGAAACTGGATGCTCTAGCAAGAAAAGGATGTGGATATCTCAAAATTCAGGAAGATATGCGCATTTGGGATCACGTTAACTTCAAGCATTACGCAAAGATCGTGAATATCAACAGCAGAAACCGCAGGTCACGAGGAATATTTGCGCTTAAACGCAAATCTCATACCGGATACTCGAACTGCCATCTGGGAATTTTGGATAACTATGTCGTCCTGCTGAAAAAGGCCAAACCCGCAGGGTTTGAGGTACTGACCTGCCCCATAGCGATCCAGAAGTTGGATGTGGAGTTGGTAGGTGATGGATCTGGAGCTGAGTTTTCAAGAGCAAGTTCCGTGAGAACCATATCGACGATCCAATCAAGATCGAGTGTGGTAAGTCTCACTTTGGATAGGGATCTTTTTACGTTCAGAATAAGGGAGCTTGAAGATTCCAAAAAGGGTTTCGTGCTTGGTGATTCGGATAGCGCCAGCGTGGATTTGGTGATAAGCCATCTGAAAAAGGCCAAGGAATTGTATTATAGATGGGCAATGAAAATGGTAAAGCTTGGTGCTCTGGATAGTGAAGTGTTTAGTTCCAGGGAACCACAAGGCTCTCCCAAGATCTGGGATACAGACCCTTTGGAACAGGTTATGGATGAAATGCGGCCTTCTACTCAAAAATCAGAGATTTCCTCGAGACCAGTTTCTGGTGCAGTATTTTCCTACAACAACCAGAAGTTCATGCTGATTGGCTGCATAACTGGACTCTATATCAAGGAGCAGTCCAAGACGTGGAAAAAGGCCCTTGATGACGCACCTATCTTCAAAGTGCAGGTGGTTGACCAATTAGAACGTGTCTTCCTGCTCAAGTCTTCCACTCTGACCTCGATGTCTCTGAAAGATCTCTCCAGACTTGCCAATGACCCCAGCGTTCGTCTTCCTCTGAAAACCGTTGAAATTGAACGCAAGAATGTACGCTACTTCACCGTTGGACATTCCATGGGTTCCCTCAGCATCATCGAATATTTGGATGTTGGGTCCAAAAACCTGAAAGTGTTTGGATGGGACATCGTTAAGGATGCTCCAGTTCTGAAAGAGAAAATGAACTGCAGGATTGTCGACGTTACTGGTCTATATGCGTTCGAGAAGTTTTTCGCCATAACCAGCCAAAAGATGGGGTTTGGTCTAGCAAACATATCTTCCCAGGCAATGATCTCAATTCCAGAGTCAAAAGATCACATGGATCGCGACACAGAGAATTTATTCGCCAGAATCAAAGATGAGCCAAGTTGTGGAATGTTCAAGGTGTCTGCTACAGAGTACTTGCTGGTGTATGAAAGATATGCCGTTGTGATGTCAAAGAGCTTGTACGTCACTACCCCCAAAACCATTGAATTTGGTTTCAGATGCTCCAATGTTGTCTTTGAGCCTTTTAGTAAGACTTTGATTGTTTTTGGAAAAGAATCAGTTCATTTCTTTTCAATTCAGCTTTCACCTGGCTTCAGCTTCAGACTTACTTTGGTGTTACCAGCATCAGACGTGACTTTGCTGAGCAGAATGCCGAATCAGATAATGTTCTCGGTGGCGAGTCCAACAGGTAGTGGACGTGCCTTGATTTTGGGAGTTGGTATGTAATATTTGTAATATTTGTAATATTTGGGTGTATTTAGGTGTTTAATTGGTGTTTATCAGATCGCTATATATAGAGAGAAATATATCAAGGTGCTCTGCTGACACGATGAATTCTGACAGCGTTCTCAATCCTTCCTTCTTGTGAACTCGGGCTGAACCGAACATGAGCTGTTGATGTTTAAGTCCTGCATCAATCGTGTTCACTAATCGATCAAATAAATTGAAGTTGCTTGTTGTTGAAGTAAATTTGCTGGATTTGATTATTTGTTTGTTAGCAAATCAGGACATCTATACAGTGTTTTCGCCAATTACATCCATCTGATCAATCCTCGAAATGATGCCAAACCAACAATCTCAACAAGGCCAGAGTCAGCCCAGACACATGTCAATCCAGCCTGCTCAGGCCCAGCAGCTGGCGAAGCAGTTTGAGTACGAATTGAATGCCGCGAAACAAGCCGGTCTACAGACTCCTGCCGGTAGACAGCACTCTCAAAAGGCAGAAAGCATCAAAAGCATTCTGATAGAATACAAGAAAACGCTGCAGCTCCAGCGTCAACAGATGCAACAACAACAATCGTCGCAAGGCGTGGTTCCATCGCCGCAGATGGGAGATACTAGGGCTGGAATACAGAGCCAGAACCAGCCTAGCGGAAATACGCCGATTGCTGCCAATCAGCAGCAGCAACAGTCTCAGACGAAACAGCAGTTGGCGATGGCAGTGCAAAAATTTCAAGAGGCACGTAAGTTTCTTGAAAGAATTCAGGCTCAGCTGAGAACTGTGGCAGCTGCCCAGAGCAATGCCAACATCACTGACCAGGAAAGACAGGCGTTGGCCCAGAAGGAAGTCGCGTTGAATGTCAGTTTCAATCAGGCCAGAAATATCGCGACCCAATTATCGCAGCAGATACAACAGCTTCGTCCCCAGATTCCTAATCTCGACCAGAATGCTAAGATGAAGTCACAGTCACCTGTTGTTGGATCACCAAGCATTGCACAAACGGCCACTGTTGCGGGAGGAAGCGGCCAGAGTGCCCAGAACCCAAATGCGGCTGCGATGGCTCAGAAGAGGGCAATCGGAAACCAGCAGTATCCTCCAAACGTAAGTATTGTGTCACTGTGTCACTATGTGTCCGAATCCACCTAGTATACTAACCCCAGATTTTCCAGCTGACTCCACAACAACAGGCTCAATTGCAACAGATGCGTCTAATGCAGCAACAGAAGGCTCAGCAGGCAGCTGGTGCGGCACAACAGGCTCAGATTCGCCCGCAGCAACAGGTTTCTCAGGGTCAACAGTTCAGCCATCAGCAGCAGCAACAACAACAACAACAAGCTCAACAGCAACAAGCACAACGCTCTATGTCTCAGACTCCAATGCCGCAGAGATCCCAGACTCCAGGTGTACCGGCTGCTATGGGAGGGATGCAGCAGCCATCAGGGCCTGCTACTGGTGCGTCGCAAGCTCCTGGAACTCCGGTGACAATGGTTAATGCAGCAGCCAGACCAGGTGCCATGGGTGCTGTTCATCCAACTGCCGGTCAACTTGGAGCTAACATCACAAAACCCGTGGTTCCCACAAACCCGATTACGGAGGATTTGAAGGTGGAATTGCCCAAGCCAGTTTCGACGAAGCAAAATAACAGGCCAAGTATTTTGGGTGGAACTGCCGTGAATGCTCCCGCATTAACTACACCCACCTTGGTCAGACCTCCTGTTTTTGAGATGGAAGGCGATAGAGTTTTGCACAAGAGAAAACTGAAGGAGTTGGTGAGAAGTGTTGGTGCTGATGAGGGAGATGGAGAGGTGGTGATAGACGGTGATGTTGAAGAGCTATTGCTGGATTTGGCTGACGAGTTTGTGACCAGCGTGACTGGATTTGCCTGTCGTTTGGCCAAACACCGCAAGGCTGACACCATTGACGTCAAGGATATCCAGCTGCATCTCGAAAGAAACTGGAATATCCGCATTCCGGGCCATTCCTCAGACGATATCAGAAGTATTAGAAAGTGGAACCCTACAACAGCCTACAACCAGAAAATTGCTGGTTTGAACCTGTCGAGGTCTGTTAACAAAAACTAGTGAATTTAAATGAGTTGAGTCTGAGTTCGACTCTTGAGTGTGAGAATTTCAACAAATGATAAATAAGGCAACCTCAGTGCGCCCGTCAGTCTTGAATCTATACCCTTGACTTGAGGACATGGAAGCTATTACATCTGTGCGATCTATAAGTTTTTAATAGAAAGCAGGACCATTAATGTCATAATTTCATGCAGATATAGTCAAATATAATCCTTTAGGACTCAATTAGAAGTTCCGAGTCTAACCACCGGTGCGCGGCGCGCAGAAGTCTGTCGTGCATGAAACAAGCTACGAAAGGGTGGAATGGCCGAAACATGATAATATAATGGTATCTTCTAGCAGATATGATCTGAAAGAAATAGAATTGCCAAACAAAATATTCTCTTCATATCTAATAATCTTGGTTCAAGGACCCTTTTACGCTTAACAAAACTTGATCAGTACACACCTGGAGCTTATCATTCATGCACGCTTCCAGAATGATTTAATTGATGCGTTCACGTAATCCTCGAAGTAACGCAGAAGGGGACACAAGCTCTTACCTGTTCGGATCCGAGACTTTTTAAGTGCAGACGGTGTCCGAAAGACAAAACTTGTTTGAAAACTTGCTACCTTGCTATACTTTATGCTCGCTATACAATGACTTCAAGACATAGTGAAAAATTCAGTCCTTTCAATCCCAGACCTTTAGTGGTTTTGGCATCTCCCTTTTCACTGGACCATGCGGTTCACTTGCTTTTGAGAACCGTCTTCCATTCTTTGTATACATGGACATTTTCTGTTCCAATATACCTTTTATCTGGATCGTCGCTGCTCATATGGTTGTCCCTTGCAACTGATGTGCTATGGGTCTTGAGGTGGTTAAGCCACGTGAAAAAGATCCGCGGTCCAATGACCGTTTTGGGGCCCAGGAACACAAAGGTGAACATAATTGTGACCGGGGGAGCGCGTGGTTTGGGGAAAGGCATTGTGAATGCCTTCCTCCAGCTCTACAGTGAAGATCCCAAAAGCTTCAATTTAGGAACAATATTTGTTGTGGATACTATTGAGGTATCTTCCCAATCCAATGTAGTTTACTACAAGTGTGATTTGGCGAATAAGGTTAAGACTGGGATGGTCACGCAGGAAATTCTGTCCACAGTCTCAAGAAGAGGAGAGAAGATTGACATTCTCATCAACAACGCTGGTGTCCGCCAGAACGAGACATTCTTGGAAATCTCCGAGGAAAAGACCCGTAATATATTGGAGGTAAATGTTTTTGCCCCAATTGCTCTCACGAAGGCTGTTGTGGGGCTGCACAAAGAGTTCAACACCAAGAACAATGCACGTACGTCTCTATCTGTGATCAACATTGCCTCGGTACTGGGATATCTAGGGCCATCCAGACTATCCATGTATTCGGCCTCAAAAGCTGCTTTGATCCAGGCAATGGACTCTTTGGCTCACGAAGAAGATGATACGTTGCACGTGGCAACCATGACGCCTGGTCAGATGTCTTCGGTCATGTTCAGAGACCTTGACATGAAGCACCTGAGTTTCTTTGCTCCTATTGTGGATGTGGACAAATTGGGCAAAAGAATAGCTCAATTAGCAATCACAGGCGAGCGCGGGGTATGGGGATATGCTCTTTATGGAGCATTGGTTCCTATTGTGCGTTTGTTGCCTTACCTTCCATGGGAGATTATTCGCAGTCTTTCCACCATAGACACTCAGATTAAAGCTGCTTAGAGCGGGGATTTTTTTTATATACGATATTTTATAACAATTAACGTTTTTTTCTGCGCTTTCTCAAATTTCCTGGATAATGTTATTCTATCAAGCTTCCTCATGTCGACTTCTTCGAAACTTTCTCCAGATTCTTCTTGATAAACCCAATATAACTGTCGAGCTTCAGATACCCATCTTCGGTGAACAGTTCAGAGAAACTGATCGAGTCCTTTGCCACTGGCGAATCCCCCACCTTAAATTCAACGTCATATACCGGTGTGGTTGCGTTTTTTGTGGACGTGCCTATCACCACCTTCTTATCCTTATTGTAACCAACGTACTTCGTGTTCTTTTGCACGTACTGGGCATGCAGATACAGCAAACCATTCAGAACAAAGAAAGTAGTAACACCTCCAAGAAGCAAGTAATAGTAAAACAGATCTTTCAAGTCATCTCCAAACTTTTTCTCGTAGTAGTAGAGACCACCTGCAATGGCCACCGATAACAGCCCTAGCGCTAACCTTGTATCCACCACTGTAAAGCTCTCTGTATACTTCAGCGAGGCCAACGCCTGCGGCAATGTCTCATCGCATTCGGTACGCAAAGCAACCACTGAGCTGAGATTGACTTTCTTGCGCTCGCCCATGGAATTTGTTTGATCAAAAGGACCATATATCCAGATCACTTAACAGCACAGTGACACCTTTCAGACACGAAGGTGCCTTTCGGATTGGAAGTCGTGGCTCTCTCAAAAATACCATATTGAGCCGCACGCCACCCCAAAAAAGTTGCGGTTAGATTTTTTGGGCTCCACACTTCCTTAGGTCTTGATATGACCGAGCCCGCACGTTGTACCGGCTTGGTATTACTGTTTCGAACGGTCAGAATATTGCCACCAAAAGCGGCGAGTTATTCTCCCTCGGAGCATAAAAGTCGTGCATTGCTACTGTCTGGTCGCTATACTGACTACCTTGCTTCTAGAAAATGTCCGCGCCCAAGGAGAAGGATTTCAAAGTACCGGCTACAGGGATCACAAGACCTGCTAATGTTGTTCCGGCTCTGAGACTTCCCGGCACCAACACCAGGCCTAGCATGTCGAAAAACGGACCCAGAGCCAGAGAAGGATCAAGTTTTGGAAAGAGGAAGAACGGCAGACAGAAGGCTCTCAACAGACCGGACATCCCCGATCTCGATTTTGATATGAGACTAGAGGAGCAACTAGTCTCAAATAAATATAACGGAAGGAACCGGCGGGCTGTTGATATAAGTCATTTGCTTGAATTTTCATCTCCAGCGCATGCTGAAGAGGGGTTTAATAGAGGTCTCTCTAGGAGGAAACCCAGGTCCAACAATAGAGGTGCCACCAGTCTTCATCTAACTGGCATGAAATACATCAATGTCAACTACAAGTTCGTGGTAGACTATCGAGGAGACTACAGACAACAGCTTCTGGACCCAAACGTGCCCCTAGACAAAACATACATATTGAGGGTGATCGCCCCCAAAAATGATACCCAGTGTCCCATCTGTCTGGAGGACGACCTTGTTGCCCCGAGAATGGCCAAATGCGGCCACATATTTTGTCTGACATGTTTCATCAGGTTAATGGAGGCAGAAGAAACGAGAAAGGGCCACCAGAATAATGATCCGAGGAGACAAAAGAAAAAGGAGTGCCCATTGTGTGGAATAGACATCACCACGGTGGACGCTCTTCCTGTGTTGATCAACGGAATCGACGAGAGACTTGAAAAACCTGTTGTTGGAGAAGATGTGCTATTGCAGCTGGTTTATCGTCCCGCCAGTAGGATTCTACCTCTACCAGCGCAGTACAAGGATGAGTATATGGGGAACATTCCTTGGGTCAACGAGGACTCCACTCCTGAGACTTTCACAAATGACAATCCCTGTTCTCAATATGCGCGAATAATGAAAGCTGGTCTCCCTTTTGTGAAAAACAGCTTTTTGAAGGAGATCACGGATATCCAGACTCAATACGAGAATGATAAGGCATTATACAACATAGATGACAGTGCTGCAAAGTCCGCCATTGACCATATCAACATGACTCTGGACGTCATGAACGAGTCCTTCCATCGAACTGAACAGGAACGTGTACCTACCCCATTGCATATGACAGATCTCAACTTGAACCTTCAACAATCTAAGGCGTCTGACCCATCCACGAAGCTTTCAGAACTAGTGGACGGTGTTTCCAACATCAGTCTTTCCGCAACAGCTATTCCCGATTTTGACGGTGGTTTTTACTTCTACCAGAGTGACTCGAACTCCAAGGTCAAGTTTTTTCTTTCGAGCCTTGACTTGAGAATTATTGTGTCACTTTTGGGCGAGGATAGAGCACTGTGGCCGGCCGTCATCAAGGCAAGACTCGAGAACATCAACTACGATTTTGGAGTGGTTGACTCTGAGCTGGTGCACAGATTCAAATATTTGGGCCATCTGCCTTTTGGAACCGAAGTAGCCTTCCTTGAACTTGACTGGTTCGAAGAACCCGATAGTGCCCCAAAGTTGAATGCAACAACCGAAAGAGCGAGACGCTCCTCCAAGAACAGAAGAAGCATTCTTCCCCCAGATGTGTTCAAAGAGTTCAGCAAAGCCCTTTTGGAGAGGTCAAATAGAACACATGCTCGCAGACAGAGAGAGGATAAGGATAAGAGAAAGTTTGAGAAGAGACTGGAGCTGGAAACCTTGGAATTCTACTCGAATGAAAACAACATCCCATTGACTGATTATGGATACGAGCGTCCTCATAAGCAAGTGAACGAGTTTGATAGGACTTTATCGGCAATTGAGGATGACGGTTCTGATCACGAGCATTCCTCTACTAATGCGAGAGCACACACGTCTCAACGGGAGACCACTAAGACGATTTGGGGAACGGATATAATCAAACCTGTGGATGACCCCATTGAAGACGATGATGAAGATGACTGGAACACCGAGCTTCTGATCCAACAGGCGAAGGCCTCGACCACCGGCAAAAAGAGCAGGAAGAAGTTGACAGTGTTATTCTCATCATCTATGAGGTGATCTATTGCGTATCTTACCAAAAAACAAATCTTTTGATTGTCTACGGCGAAGCGAAAAATACAGTACTAAGCAAAACGATAATCAATAGTCCTATTTGGTAAGACCCTCAATTTTGGCTTCCAAACTGGCAAGTCTTTCATCCTTATCGAGGTTAGCCTTCGTCAAGGCCTCAATGGTCGACTCCAGCTTATCGACCAGAGAAGCGAGTCTTTCCACAGTTCCTTTGAGAGTAGTGGCACCGGCTGCGGCTGTGGTCTTTGTAGGTTCGGCCTTGACTGGCTCAGTCTTGACTGGTTCTGGAGCTGGGGCTGGCTCTGATTTGGCCTCAACCTTTGGCTCTGGGGTCTTTTCAACGGTCTTTTCAACAACCTTTGGTTCCGGAGTCTTTTCAACCACCTTTTCAGCAATTGGCTCAGGCTTTGTTTCTTCAACAATAACCTTCTTCTTTGCTTCCTGGTAGTCTTCGTCATCATCCCAGTTCTCACTGGTGCTGTCTTTAGGAGCTTCATCATCCGATAAGCTGTTAACTTTGTCCAACAAGCTGTTGACTTCCTTTGTGCCTAGCAATGTCTCAACACCTCTCTCGGCAGACTTGGTGAAGGCTGGACTGGCAACGGCTGGCTCGGTCTTTGGGGTGACTGCTTTTGGTTCAGCTTTTGGTTCAGCCTTTGGCTCGGACTTTGGCTCTTCCTTAGGCTTAGCAGTCTCAACAGGAGCAACAACCGATTCACTTAAAGTGGGCTCGTTACCCTCATAGATGTCTCTCATAGACAACAGAATTGGACCCGCAACCTCCTTGCCCGCAAACCACTCACTGGCAGTCAATGCTGGAGTGGCACTTGGAGCATCCGGGTAAATATCGTCCTGGAACATCTCAGCTCTTCTAGGAACTATAAACGAGATGGGCTCAATGGAGTTATCGCGAACGGTCTTGAACGCCTTGACAATCTCGTTCTCTTGCACATTGCAAAATCTTTTTGGGGCAAATGCAAAACCACGCTGTGGGTCAGTAGATTGATACTCGGAAAGAGGGAACAGTTCGTCATCCGCAAACTCATAGTAACGGATGTTACCGTCACCCTTTCCAGCAACAAACAGAATCTTAGTGGCATCATCGAAGAATGGCATGAGAACACCAGCGGAAGAGTCAACGTTGTAGAAGCCACCAATTGCTCCAGCACCAATATCCTTGGAGTTCCAGATACCCAGTTGACGGTCCGATAATCTGGAGAATCCGGTGGTCACCAATCTGTCAGAGTTTCCTAGCCACGCTACTCTTGAAGCCTTGGCTCCTGAATGGGCTGGGCCCTCACTCAAGACCTCTCCCGTACGGATATCCCAAACACGCAGTTTCTTGTCTCTAGATGTTGTGGCCAACAAAGAACCGTTGTAGTTAAACGAGAACGATGTGACCAGGTCGGTGTGCTTCAAGGTGATCTCGTCCTTGCCGGTTTCCAGGTTCCAGAACTTGACGGTGTAATCCAAAGAGGACGATGCCAACACATTTTCTGCAATTGGATGATATTGTACATGTCCAACCTTACGTGTGTGACCACTCAGCAGCTTGACAGGCTTGATATCCTTGATATCTCCGTCGGAATCGGTGAAGTTCTTGAAAGAATAGCCCTCTGGAATCTCCCACAAAGCAATCTTTCCATCATCTGAGGAGGAAACAAGCTCATTTTCATGGAAAGGACTCCAGTCCGTGTCCAAAACAGCTGCAGTGTGACCCCTAAACAAGGGGACCTTGTCCTGTGCCTTTCCAACCTCGGTCAGTGGAATCACCGCAAAAGCTCCTCCTCCAGAAGCATCCCAGTTGACAGAGAGATATTTCCCGTTCGACTTAATCAAGTTGGAGTCCCACGCATTGTTCGTGACCTTGATGTTTTCGTAACAAAGCTCTTTTTTGGTGGATTGTCCGAATACGTGACGGTATTTGGAAGCACGCACAAACCTTCCGCTGTCAAACAGTGAAATTCACGTTAGTATCGGCCGGGTAGTTCCGGACATCCTTATCAACGAGTAGCAAAAGGGCATGCCTGGCAATTCACTTACCTCATTCTGAATGTATCGCTTGTATGGAAAGCGATTAGTTCAAAGATAAAAATTCAACTGAAGATCACTTTGAAAGCTTCGGTCTGTCTGTTGTTAGGGAGATCGGCCATAGGTCGCGTTATCATTCAGGAGTGTACCTACAAATTACAGATCCGATGGGCGTGTACTGGCCCAAACGCGAAAATCGAGATCCCAACCTTGGGTCAGACAGCGAAACCACAGCGGTGATTTCGTTCAATATATGGAGTTTGGAGGCAAAATCAAAAATTGGCTGAGAAATATCGATTAGGAGAAGATAGGCAGAGTTTTAGCGAATTTTTCGCCACATTATCCACTCATAGACTGCCTTCTTCTTGACTACTTGTATTATGCGTCTGAATTGTAGGCCACATTGGATGCTGTTCTAGGAGTCATGGCTAACTTACAAGCCGTTCCTATTTTTTGAAAGAAAATCAAGCAATTATATTATTACTATGCATATTTTGTTTCAGACCTCAGAATCCATCTTTTCTCCGTAAATTTGAGCCTGGTATCCTACCATCAAACCATAACGATATTCCGGTTATGTTCCACTGGTAACCTCACCTACTACTGAGGAGCAGACTACCGTGCGAACAGATCTGGGTGAAAACAAGAGCTCTTTCGCAAACGCAAACGAAAAAACGTTGCTCCCCTGCTGAAATCATTGGCCACCAATGGGTGAACAGATAGAACACGAAGGGTTAGAGCAGCTCATACGGCTATCCCATCAGAAGCCTACAGACAACACTTTCCAAGAGTCTGTGCTAGTTAAGTGCCTGGAGTACATCAACGCGCTGCCCAAAGATGCCCATTTATTCTGTGATCCTGCCAATATTAACATTGCGTCCTATGCTTTGGTGATATTTGTATTTGACCAAGTGCCTGTGCGGGACGTTTATGCTGCGCGACTTGAACAAAATCTGAGCTCTTGTCCTAAGTGCTGTCGGATGTTCCACGTTGGAAGAGCCAAATTGAGAGAGGACTTTCTCCTGGTGAGGAAATTTGATCTGGAAGGTGTCACTCAGCTTATGTCGACCATATTCAAGTGGGAATCAGAACGTTTGGTGCCGGTGTTATCTGATTGGCTCGAAAAGGCCGAAGCCTCAGATCATGAGAGCCTGAACAGCCAGGCTAGTAAAGCGGTTCTGGAATGTATGGACGGACCCGCAATGTTCAGAGTAAACCCAGAGCTGAAGTCGCTTTTCACTCGTATTTGCGAGAGGTTGCAAGACCAGGGCGACTTTATCGACCCCATACAGATCATATCTCCAGGTCTCATCTACTTGCTGTTTGAAGGAACGCCGAAAGAAAGAGATTGGGCCTTGGACGTTTTGCACAGAAACACCGCCATTGAAAAAGTCACTACTGTTGATTTTGACCCGGCTGTCTCCGAGGAATACGAGATCCATTTCTTCAACATCCAGGATTCAAAATTTTTCACGCCTCAGCGATGCATTGATTTCTGGTGCAATATGATTCCAATTCTGAACGGATGCGAGGCAACTACGGTAGCTAACAAGATGATGCTTCCAGCGGTCACACCTGAGATAGCGAAAAAGTCACCCTTTCAAATCGTTCAATTGTGGAAGGTGTTCTCTAATCAGTTCATGTCCTATTTGGAAGAACCTCTACCGTTTCTTCTACGAGCTTTCCAGTGTTTTCTGAACAAGCTAGGACAAAAGTTTTGGAATTTGGTTGCGCCTTTTACGTTTCAGAATTTCATGGATCCAGTATTCAGAAGCCCCCATTACATCAAGTATCTTAAAGAGCTGACTCAGTCTACTCTCACACACAGGAACCAAGAATCCAGTACAACACCATGTACAGAGGATGTAGTTGGTTGGATTGATCCTCTTTGCAGTTCCTTAAGCTTGGCCATGAGGCCGGGTGTAGCAACTCGAACGCTTCTGTTTGCGTGGAACCAACTGGGCATCAACAATATCGGATTTCTTCTTCGCAGCTGCTTCAAGATCTTCAGCGAGTTTCTTTATATTCCAGATGGCATATACGATGATTCTTTTCGAGGAGAGGCTCTTCTTAGAATTGAGACGAGAAGGACATTGGACCAACATTGCAAGCTTTTCATAGATGTTGGCTGCGGTACTGCTTCTTTTGGAGACGCGGCCCTTAGCAAAGCCTTGAAATCCCTAGCGATTGCCTGTGTGTGCCGATCTCTCGAGTTTGATGTCAATTATCTGGCTCAACGTAGTTTTGCACTCTACAAAGGAGAAACAGTTTCAACTTCAGGATTATCTCCCAAAATGTGGGAGTTTCTGACCGCACCTCAAGTGTTGAAGGATCAGGGCTTTGTCACCTCGATCATTGCTTCATTGAAAAACGCTTGTGGAATCTTCAGAAAGGATGGAACCCAGCTAAAAGCAGAGAATTTACTTGCTGCTCAACAATCCTATGTGGCCATTGCTCCACATTATGATGCATTTGAGAGACATCTTTCAACTCTTCTGTTCAAAATGAGTCAATACATGGATACAATCACATTGCAGTCGATTTTAACAGACAGCCAAAGTGCCTCAGGATTTTGGTCTTGCATTTTTTCCGCAGATGAGAAAACTTATCAGGCCGGTGTTCAGATGTTGTACGAAGCTTTTGACGTTGAAGCGCGTTTGGAAGGTGTAGCTGAGGCTCTGAAATTGAACGCAGCCATCACACTCAGCTCCATCAGTAGACACTTGCAGGTACTGAGCTCTCTAGGGATTTATGAAGCATGTCCAAGGGCAGTACGTATTCTGATGGACGTAGTCACATCCCTAACGGATCCGATCAGAGGTATGCTTGTGACGCTCAAGGAGTTTTCTGCCACGGAAAAGAGACATTTAAGAGCTTTTTGGAAAGAGTGTTGGGGACTTCTTAACATGATCTATACCGAAACACTTAAGTGGGCCACTTCTTACCAGCAATCCTTCCTGGTAGAATTCACCAGAGATACGCTGGAATTTTCTGACATGCTGGTGTCTGGTTACCATTTAGTCAAGGCTGCCTTGCTCTTTCAATCAGATAGCCAACAGGATCTCTCACAATCTCTTCTACACGATTTGCTCGCTACATTTCCACGGATGCTGGTGTGGCTACGTCTTGGTGATGAACTGTTACTGAACTCGTGCGTCACTCTAATTTTCAAGGCAATGGACCTGACGTTGAGTCTGGACTTGAAGTTTGACAACGATATTATCATATTACTCACCAAGTATGGCCTCAAAGCGCCAAAGTTCAAGAATAAGCTAACAGGCGAACAACGTGATGAGATTCTGGAGAGGGCAGTAATGCTGAATGCCGATCTGGTCTTGAAGACCAAACTCGAGATTGATACTGAAGTCAATGGCAAGCCAAAAGATGTCCCACTGCCGTCACAGCAAAGCCATAGTTCACAAGAGAGGGCGGCCCCTAACAAAGTACAAAGCCACATCACTGACATGTTCAAACGGGCAAGTGGGCCTCCAGTGGCTCCCCCAAAACCACAGGCTAGATTGTCAATGCTAGAGCAGGCCAAGTTGGACTTGGCTGCAAGAAGGAAGTCCGAACAACAGGCAATTTCCAACAAAGCACCAGCGGCACCTCGTCCTGCAGGGTTCAATAAAAAATCCCAATTGACATCCGACGATGACAGTGAAGAGGAAGAAGTCGAGGAAGAAGATGACTCTGATAACGAAGGTCACATCTTTATCAACGATAAAACTCAAAAGCTGAAGAAGGCCATTGCATCCCTCAAATCAGGGCGTTCACTTTTGAGATCTACTGTGTTTCAGAAGAAAGGAGTTTCCAGCATTGAGCAACAGAAGAGAAAAGAGGAGTTGTATATGCGTTTGAGACTTAATGTGAACGTCGATCCTCTATACAAAGTACTTTTGCAATGGAGTTTCACCGAGTCCTCTGCATTTCCACCAGGAACGACCCAGAATGACTACACAACGATCAAGAGCAGTTTCGACACTGCTGCAGAGTACAAAAAGACGTTTGAACCTCTTTTGTTGCTCGAATCATGGCAAGGAATTCAAAATGCTAAACAAGTGAGCCAAGAAAAGCCACTCAAGGTGACAATAGCTTCACGAGCAGCAACTGACACCTTTTTTGATGTGTTTGCTTCTGCTAGCAGGGATGACGTTATTGACAGAAGACTTGGTGACTCAGATTTGATTGCTCTGATGTTCATACCGAATGTCAACACGTTGCCGTCCAAAAACCAGATGAAGGATGCTGTTTCATGCTTAGCGAAGGTTCGTGAGATAAAGAACTCCAAACCAGGGTACTCTGATATGACACTTCGAGTCTCAACCTCTAATTCTCTGCTGACTTTTTTGACACCCGGCACTGAGTTGTTCTGCATTAGAGTAATGCAAATGATCACGATTGAAAGAGAGTTCTCATCTTTGGCGGGATTGCAGTATTATAATTTGGTTGACCACATCGTGAAAGCGGAACCATGCCCCCCTGTCAAGCTTTCGTCATCCAGAAAACTGGAAATGAGAAAGATTTATGGAGTGAACGAGTCACAGGCTGAAGCAATTCTCGGGGCAGTGGAATCAGAGGGGTTTTCTCTGATCCAAGGCCCCCCAGGTACGGGAAAAACGAAGACAATTCTTGGTATCATTGGCCATGCTATCACGTCTTCAGCGCTTCAAAGTAGGACCATAGCCATTCCTGGAATGGAACAGACTAGGGCTCCTTCAGCTTCAAAAATCTTGGTATGTGCTCCTTCCAATGCCGCTGTTGATGAGCTGGTCTTGCGTTTGCGTTCTGGAATTCGGGACTCCAAAGGTGCTCTGTACCGCCCTCGTGTGGTTCGTCTGGGCAGATCGGATGCTATTCTGGATGCTGTCAAGGATATGACTCTGGAGTACCAGGTTGAGTCTGAACTTAGCCATGATGATGCTTCGTCATCTTCTCGTGATACTGCTATACGACAGGAACATACTGCCTGTCTTGAAGAGAGAGAAAAGATAAGAAAGGAACTAAAAAACCCACAATTATCTGCAGAAGCTGTTGGAAAACTCGAGATCCAGCTTCAAAGTTGTTTGAAACGAAAGAACGAGCTTGGAAGACGTTTGGATGAGGAAAGACAGAGAGCATCGGTTGCCCATAGGAACAATATAATCAGAAAGAGATCGATACAAAACAAGATTCTTTCCGAGGCTGAGGTGATTTGTTCCACACTCTCAGGTTCCGCTCACGAGGTTCTAGCTAGCCTTTCCATCAAGTTCGACACTGTGGTTGTCGATGAAGCGGCACAGTGCATAGAGCTTTCGGCCATAATTCCATTGAGATACGGAACAACCAGATGCATTATGGTGGGTGATCCCAACCAACTCCCACCGACGGTTCTTTCTCAGGCTGCTGCCAAGTTCAAGTATGAACAGAGTCTGTTTGTTCGTATGATGGAAAGATTCCCGAAATCTGTCTACATGCTCGACGTTCAGTATCGTATGCATCCAGCAATTTCTTCATTCCCAAGTGCAGAATTCTATCACTCGAAACTGCTTGATGGCCCGGACATGGCCACTATCAACAGCCGTCCGTGGCATTCGAATCCTTTTTTCCAGCCTTATATGTTCTTTGAGGCCACCGGAAGGCACGAGCAGAATTCTCTGTCAAAATCTTTGTTCAATCCCGAGGAAGCTCAGACTGCGCTCCAGATTGTCAAAAAACTCTTGGAAACATACCCTAATGAAGACTGGACAGGAAAGATCGGAATTATCTCACCTTACAAAGAACAGGTGGGCTATATCAGAAAACAATTCTTCAAGCATTTTGGCGGTACCATAAGTTTGATGGTTGACTTCAACACAGTGGACGGTTTCCAGGGTCAAGAAAAGGACATCATTTTGATCTCGTGTGTTCGTTCTGACGAGAGCTCAGGCGTGGGATTTTTGGCTGACGTTCGCCGTATGAACGTGGCACTGACACGTGCGAGGTCGTCCCTCTGGGTGATTGGTAACCCTCCAGCTTTGAACAGAAACAAGGTCTGGAGGGCTCTCATATCCGATGCCAGAGAAAGAAGCTGCTGCATTGTGGCAAGCCCTGGATTCCTCAAAAAACCGCATCCCGTCTTTCGCAAGTCGAGCCCGAAGGTAGGGAATAATCAATCTGATTCAAAAGACACAGCAAGAACAGGAGTTGTCAGCTCAAGTGGTGAAACAGACGAGACACCGACCACCAAGGATAATGAACAGAGCAACATTAGCGACGTTTCAGCAGACAAGAAATCAGACATTGAAGAGACGGAACGTCAGAAACAGGAGTTTCGTACTGACGACTTACCCGTGGAAGAGAAACACAAGGACATGCCCATTAAGCCAAGACCACCCATTTCTGTACATAAAAAGGCTAGTGCTGTCCCCGACAAGACATTGAAAAGTTCCAGAGGGCTAAGTCCCAGAGTCTCGGGAGTTTTGTCACCCCAAGTGAAACAACAACCATCTGAAACAATCGTCCCCCACCACTCTGGAAATCTGGGCGCCAAAGTTTCTCCTTCTGTTCGAACAAAGCCTTCTACATATCCCACTCCGAATAGACGATCAGGTGTTCTCTCATCAAGAAACAGCCATCCTGGCAAACAGGCAACAAGCTCGGGCTATTTGAGTCCTCAATCCTCGTCTCTAGACGGACCCCCAAAGAAGAAGCGAAACTATAACTCTGCAGAAGCCAAGAATCGCCCAACAGGGCCAACGGTTCCCGGTCTGCCAGCAGACATGGAACTAATTCCTGCGGCTGCCAAGTACAGGAACAACAACACGTTCACCAGCCCAGACAAACGTTCCTCGTATCGAGATCCTATTCGTGGTCCCAGTGACCCGTACATGGATTATTCAAATAACAACTCAATGGAATCCTACAAAGGCTCTTACCGGGGAGGTTCTGATAGAGGCTCTTCAAGAGGGGTTTCCAGAGGCTCTTTTAGAGGATCGACTAGAGGCACCAGAGGAAATTCAGGAACTGATTCAAGAGGTTACAAGGGCAAAAACTGGACATCAAACTACAACAGAGACCACTAGTCATCCCAGAAACGATCATGCATTACACTGATGAAAATCCAAACCCACTCATTTCTTTCTAACAGACTTATTAATCATTAATCTCATCGTGGTATGCTTTGCATGTGAGCAAAGCAACACCTCAGTTACACCTTATCTCAGTCTCTTTTTCCCCCCTTTCCAATTTTCAGTGCATTGTTTATAGTTGAGTATTTTCCCAGTCCAGTGATGCTATTCTTTCCAGCAAAGCTACCGGCTGCTTGAACTGGACCGTTAACAGATGGCGGAGAAGGCTGGGAAAAAGAGGTCAGAGTCAAAGCTGGAGACGCAACAGCAGACTGAGTTTTGAAGTTTTCCATCACCAGCCCACTGCCAGAAGGGGAGGCTGCAGACGCTGGTGAATCTGATCTCGAAAAGCGACCTGAGAGAGTATCCAAACCCGGTGAAACTGGGGCAGGACTAGCCCGTCCTTTCTGAGGACTCTCCGTTTCTGTAGCTGAGCTTGCAGGAGACTCACCACTGATGATTCTTTCTCCTTTGGCCACTGTATCAATTTCATTCTTCAGGATCATCTCGACATACTCCAGATTGAGCCGGTGTACGGTTTGAATTCTGTTACCCAAAATAGCCAAAGTATCTCTGAGTGCCTTTGTAGCCAGACCCGGAGCATTTTCGATCTCACTTGAGCTAAGAGCCAATTGAGACAAGTCTTTCAATCTTTTTTCCATCACTCTGATACTCTCAAACACATCACTCAGAATGATAACACTTTCCTTTGATTTTTCGCCTGCATTCGATTGGGAGCCAATCAAATCATCCAATGCACTCACCTGTCTCGCCAAGGACTCTACTATCAGCCTGGCATCAATACGTGAAGCCATGGGTTCAATGGGATTCTTCTCTGTGACCACGGATTCCTGTCTGGGCTGATCTCCAGACTTGTCGGATTTGATGAGACCAAAGAGAGAGGAGAAGTTCAAGTTCACTGACGGGCTGCGCGCTTTTGTGACTTGGTCGGAGACGATATTGGATGGAACATTAACACCTGACAGAGAACTAGCCAGCTGGTTCTCATCAACCGCACTGCCTGACCCATTGCTTACGTAGCTTGAAAGCTGGAGAATGGCGGTCTCCTCATGAGACTCTATGTTCTCCAATGACTGAACATACGATGAAGCCCGTGTTTCCATCAAACTTTGAGTCTCCAACATCTCTTTGTTGATTACGCGATGTTTCTGTTTCAAGGCAGTCAATCTCTCTTCCAAAGAGGCTATCTCACTTTTTGTCTCATTGCTTTGCTGAAGTAGATGTCCGTACTTAGCTCCCTCCACGCTATCTGGAGACCTGATGCCGTTGATCTTAGACAAAAGCCTCTGTTTGCGTTCCTCCCATCTTTCAAATGTAGACAATAGTTTCATCCTGTTGGACCTTTCCCTGTTGTAAATCTCCAGCATGGCCTGTTGTGTCTCAGAAATGTCTTTGATGATAGCAAACATCTTCAGCCTCACACGGGAGACCTTGTTGCTTCCTCTGGCAAGAAGTCGGCTGTGTTCGAGGAGTAGTTCTTCAAGATTGTTGAGCAGCAATGCCTCCTGAGTTTTTAAGAAATGCAAGGGATCCTCGCCAAGGTTGAATGAAGGGATTGTTGGGGGAGTTATCACTAAGGGTGCAATTGACTCAACCAATGAGTCCCTCACTGCAGTTGGTGTAGACTTCGAACCAGAGGAAGAAGACCTACCCATACTAGCACCAAAACTAGCAGACATATTACCCATATTAAGGGACTCGGCGATCATAGACATATCAGCCCAAGGTCCTTCTTGCTGCAGATGCGGCGTCTGAAACCGACTGCGGTCGAAGGTGTCTATCCCTGAAAAGAACTTGTCGCGATACCCTTCTTCCAAAGAGGGACCCATTTCGTATGACGATTGGGTATGGAAATTATCGTCAATGGGGTCGTTTTGTCGTATCAGGAACTCGCTTGGATCGTGAGCCTGTTCTTCCAGCTCTTGTTCTGACTCTGATCTTGACTGATGTTCCGATAGCGGAAAATGTGGCTCACTTGGCGGTTCATCTGATGGCAAATAGTTTCCCATTGAAGTAGGCAAACCTTTTGAAGTTGAACCGTCGTCCTCGTTTGTTACAGTCTGTGGAGATGGAGATGAAGCTGGGGCTATATAGTCCGAACAAGTTAGTAACTGGTGGCTGGTAAGTGGAGAGTACAAAACGGTGACTTACCATTAAGTTGGCTGATCTTGTTTCGACTTGCAAACGAAGATTCAAAGCGTGGTCTGCTATCCTCAACCATCCTTTGATGAAAAAAAATGCTTGTGAATATGGTGTCTTGTTAAATGGTTGAGATCTCACGTTGAAACAGGTCTCCCCCAAGATTGATAAGGAATGCCTATTCGCCAACACACGCCACAGTGGTGCGGCTCAAATGTGTCAAATTCAATATTTTTTTAGTTACAACACCTACATCATAGATGACAATAAAATTAAAAAGCTTTTGAATATACGCTAATGATCTGCCTTTGGGGCATTTGGTAGATCCTTAAGGGCCAACCGGATACTTTCGACACCCTTCAGCAGATCCTCCTTCGAGATCACCAAAGGAGGGGCCAATCTAATGATGTGATCGTGTGTTGGTTTAGCCAGAACACCGTGATCCTTCATCAGCAAGCAAAGTTCCCAGGCAGTTCTGCCATTTGTCTTGGTGTGGTCGATCACAATCGCACTCAACAGCCCCTTCCCTCTGACCTCAGAAATGATTCCATTGGACTCGGCCTGCAGTTTCACAAGTTCAGCCTTGAGAAAAGCACCATATTCCTCGGCTCTTTCCACCAGCCTTTCTTCCTCAATGACCTCCAAGGCTGCAATTGCCACACGACATGCCAGTGGGTTACCACCGTATGTGGATCCGTGGGAGCCTGGCTCTAAAGTGAGCATGATCTCGCGAGAAGAGAGAACAGCAGAAACTGGCATCACACCACCAGATATGGCCTTTCCAAGCAAAACTATATCAGGCTTCACTCCAGCATAATGTTCGTAGCACAGCATTTTACCGGTTCTCGCGATTCCGGTCTGGATCTCGTCACAGATCAGCAAGACGTTATGTTCTTTGCAGAGCTCAGAAACTCTCTCAAAGTATCCAGCTGGGGGGACAACAATTCCAGCTTCTCCCTGGATGGGCTCCAACAGAATTGCAGCAATCTTATCACCGGCATTTTTGAATGCGAGCTCAACGTCTTCGATAACACCGTACCTTAGCAAAGAACCCTTTGGAGCACCTGGAATTTCAGGCCCAACACCGTGCAGATACGGACCAAAGTTGACGGTAGCATCTGGATCCGTAGACATGGAAATGATTCCCAGAGTGCGGCCATGGAAGTTATCCTTAGCAGAAAGAATGATGGCCTCGTTAGCGGGAATTCCCTTCTTGACATAACCCCACCTTCTGGCAAGCTTAAGACCCGTCTCAACAGCCTCAGCACCCGTGTTCATGGGCAGAACCATTTCGTAGTTGAAGTACTCGGTGATGTATTTGGCAAACACTCCAAAAACATCTGACGAGAACGCACGCGAGCACAGGGTCAAGTTCTGGGCCTGTTCAACAAGTGCCTGGACGATTTTTGGATGGCAATGTCCCTGGTTGACTGCGGAGTATGCCGAAAGAAAATCCAGATATTCGTTCCCTTCTGGATCCCACACATGGGCTCCTTCAGCCTTGTGGAATACCACTGGCAGTGGGTGGTAGTTGTGTGCGGAGTACTTAGACTCGTATTCCTGAGCGGTGGCCGACGATATGTTAAATTGTGGGGAAACCATTGTGTATTAAGGAAAAACCGACATGTATAGCAAATGTTGCTAGGAAGTAAGAACAACGACAACTAACGCCCTTTATATACTCCCACACTTTTCTCTTCCCCGGCCCATTCTGAGACTCACAATGCGCTAACAGCAGGCTTTGGCGATGCCTGCGACCGCTATGCGCAGTTGTTAGCGATGGAGCACGTGACTGGGTGCGACACGCCGCGATGCCAGCGCAGTCTGCAGATGCAGCAGCAGCAGCAGCAGATGCAGAAGATAAGGGAAATGCATCAAGGATGAATTAGTGTTGAATTATGAAAACATAACGCTTTTCTCCAATACGTCTCAATTTCTACTACTCTTCGGTATGTCCTCCTCATCATCATCGAGTCGCTCAGAGACATCCAAGGCCGCCAACCTTCTAGCTCTTTCGTACTCACTCTCGCCTGCGACTGCCCGATGAGCCAGTCCTCCCTCTTCGCTGGAATCATCGTCTTCGTCTTCGTCATCGTCAGTGGTACCTTCATAGCTGTCACTCTCCTCTTCCGAGGATACTTGCCGGCTCTCAGGAACAGTTAAGAAGCCCGTGAGTTTTTTCTCGAGCTCTTTGTCGTTTGGTATACCATCGCCTTCTTGATTGGAGGCATCCGGTATGAACATGTTGTTAGTCGCTTCCGCGTGCTCAACATCTTTTTCAGCCTTGGGCCTGAAACCAACAAATGTCAAAGCACGATTTCTCAGTCCACCAGTGCTGTTTGAACGAGGCCTGGGCTTCATTGGAGAATCATCTCCTCCTGAATGGGTATTAATACGGTACCTTCTGATGATTTCACCCTCACCGTCTTCGATGATAATTTGGTTGTCTATCCTGTAACCAAAGTACTTGGTCTGTTTTCCTGTAGATGTTGAGGGTTTTGTCATGTCAATTTTGTTTTGCGAACCAGACTTAGTCTTTCCGGAGACCAGCTTCTTCATTCCCATTAGCTTCTCACGCTTCTTTGGCTCTTCGTGTGAAGGTGCCCGAGAGAGACGAGTCATATGCTTCTCCAAAGAAGCAAATGAATGAATGCTCGGACTGCTTTCTCTCTTACGCAGATCATTAACACGGCTCGATGAGGGCTGGGAATTACTCTCATCCCTTTCAGAGTCCTCAGACAATTCGCTCATTATCTCTCCGTGTTGATCTTCAATAACGAGCTCATTGCCTTCATCGTATCCCATAGTAGGAATTCTGACATCTCCATCCTCGTCATATTCCACGTCTTGCTCATTGTATTGTATCTTTGGACGTGCAGTTTCCGAAGAAGCAGATGCAGATTCCTCCTTATTAAAAGTCTCAGATTTGGGTGACTCCACTTCTATCTGAGGCACTTGTACGTCCATGGCACTCTCCCTGTTTCTCTGTAGCTGGCGCAAGTCCAAACTCTCAGTGACAGGCCTTTCACGATGTTCAGCATATTTCTCGCCCCTATGCTTCAAGCCCCTCTTCTTCCGTCTTCTGCGCATACCACCAGCGGGCCTAGCAGGGACACCGCTTGTCTCGATGGTGGGTGCAGAACTTAAGCGACCAGCAAGCCCATTTTCTGCTGAATTCTGTAGGGTTGGCTCAGATGTTGCCATAGTGTCTATCCTGTGCAATGACATCGAACGGCCAGTGGAGTCCAGCTTTGGAAGACGTGATACCCATCCCTGGTGTGATCCCTCGGTGTGGGTCATCGTCAACGTGAAGGTCATGCTCTGGAGGTGCCTTCCCAGGGTCAGCACGGCAACAGAGGAGCCATGAACAACAATTGAGATGATTACTAGGAAAGAAACAATTGGCCAGAGAACCTCCAGCAGTTGGTAGTACTTGGTACCGATACCAGGTAGCGTTTTAAGTGGTCCTCTCTTTCCTGTTTCGTCATCTTCTAGTTCGGATTTCGCAAGAATAACAGCATATACGGCACCAACTCCAATTGGGCCAAAATGGCCACAGAAAAGAGCTTCTTTCCAGTTTTTCACATCTGGTGTCAAAGGCTTTAGTGCCAACACGGCAGGAATGCGTCGCAAAAAGATCACCACAATGGCGAGTAAAACAAGCCTCCAGTCATCCAATCCCAAAGACCCATCATTGTACTTTTCCCACGGAACAATGGCTCCGAAGTAAACAAAATAAGCAAGATTGAGCAGCAGATCAATCACAGTGGACACATGTGACTCTTCCGTCTTTTGTGCAAACCAGCCGTCCCATGCGAACGCAGTTCCAGCGGCAAAGGACACCAAAAGGTCATCAACGCCAAGAATGGAACCGAAACCAGCACACACAAATGACAAAACAACGTAGAATGCCAGAAAAGATTCTCTATCAATCAAATCCTTACTTTCAGCAAACCTAATTGCATGCCGCCCAACCCAACCAATGAAAGCACCAATGACACAACCAAGGATACATTCGTACAGAATGGTAACACAAATCCAGTCCTTGATAATCTCACCGGCATGTCCAGAATGAATTATGAGGTTCATCGCCAGATAGATGAAGGGAAAAGCCATTCCATCGTTGCATCCCGACTCGGCTGACAAAATGTTTCTGAGATGACCTGGGACACGCTTTGCAAATTTTCCCTTACCTACAACCGCAGCTGCCAAAACAGGATCCGTAGCGGTCACACAAGAGGCCACGAGCAAAGACTCAGAGAAGTTAAGGCCTGGGATGAGAATCCAAACAAAAAGACCAACCATCAGCCAGCCAACTGTCATCACAGGAACCAGAAAGACAAATACAGACACCCAATGTTTGAGCATGTATTTTTTCGGCAATTCAACTGCCACTGCGAAAATCTGGATAATCAACACCATTCGGGAGATTTCCAGCGTTATGTAATCGGAGTTCCCCCATGTGGTTGGTGCGAACCAGTTCAAACAATGGGGGCCAACAATAAGACCAAAGATAGACGCCACTGTGGCCTCACCAACGTAGAGTTTCTCTTTGATAAACAAGGAGCATAGCGAAAAACATGTTGAAAAAACACCAACACAAGCATACGCCACGTGTGCTTTGTCGACCTAAAAGAATACATTTGTTAGCATGCCGTATTAGACTAAATGTGATATCCCCTCCAAAATATGCCAACTTACGTTCAAATGTTCCCAGACCGCCATTGTAAAGCTAATGAGAAAGCTTCATGTAAAACTTGACCTTTTAATCTGTTTCAGCGTAAACTATAGAGAGAAGAATAGTCAACGAAACAGTAAGAAAAGCCAAGGGCCCGCCTGCTTGGCCTTTGTTACTGCCTTTTAATCTAAGGGTCAAATAAGAGCGTGCAAACTCCGATCTTACATCAGGGTTCCTTATCTTTACCCTCGGAGGGTTTTTAGGTTTGATTGTTCGGGATCTCATTAAGGGGTTAAAATTTTAGCGTAAAAGGAGTTATTCTGTTGTTCTAGATATTTATTTGCGAAGATTTACATAGATTAAAAACGTTTTTGCGATGTTTTTGCATGCTTTTTGGTTGAGAGCCCACTCCCAATAGGTTTTTGAACTCTTTTTTCCTTCTTCCTTGGCTTATTATGCCAAGAGCAACAGCGGATTGCCAAGTATAACTGAGCCATATTAGACGATTGGGAAGATTCAGACTCTTGGTTCTGAATCTAAGATTGCACGTACTCTCTGGGAAAGTTCTTTGATATACCGGTCCTGTTGCTTGAAATCGTCCAGAGAAGCCTCCAATTCCAGCAGATACTCAATATTGGGTCCACTTGGCCCCACACTAGAGGCTATAATACTGGCAGTTTCCTGTAAATCTTCAGGTCCGACAAAAGATTCGTTGCTAACTGTTCCAATATACACCATAGAGTTGATCATTGGATGACCAATGGCATTTTTGTCCAGATGTGCTATTGCATCTAACAATTCGACATCGCCAGACTGGTCTTCGCTCAGCACCATGTTGAAGTTCACAGTATGTATGGAATATCCGTCCTGTTCGCGCACATCCAAATAATCTCCCACTTCTCTTGCAAACTCGGCCGGTATGTAATATATGCAGCCCCAAATTTTGAGGTCTTTTTCGGAGGCTTCGTGAATGCTCTTGGATGAGAGTTCGTATTCCAGGGCATCACTGTGAAACCTGGAATTTTTCACCACATCCTCCAAAGTCACCAGAGTCACCACGCGGCCTGGGGACTCAGGCGTACCACGGTGGTCCGAGGAACTTTGCCAGAACCTCCTTATAAAGCCATGGATATACCCTTTGATGCGGTACTTTGCGTGTGGGGGAGGCTTGAAAATTAACGAACCGTAACCCAAAACCCACAGCGGCTGATCACACTGGTCTTGCTTGGTTTTCTCACCCAACTGGTCCACGACATGTTTTATGATGTCAGCCTTCGTTTCATCTCTATCCTGGTAGATTGTCTCAATTTCTATCGTCATCTGCAAATTTACCGCCCGTTAAGCCCAGTTCTATTATTACAAAAAGAACATCACACTTGGGACTTCTGATTACAAAAGAGAATTGATCACGTGACAAAATCTAATCATGAATGTCGTTCTTTCGAGGATTACACTACGGTGAGCCGCATCTTGTGTGACATCACTCAATGCAACTAATAAGTAGAGACCAAAACATATCCTACACGAATTTTTAACGGGATATAACGAAGAAATGTTCCGTTATTCGACTTCTCATTATAAGTAGAACTCTTTAGTTCGATCCCAGTCTCTGACCCTTGCCCTTGAAGGCTGGCTTTTCAAATGGGTTCTTGAGGAATCCAGAAGAGGAGGCAGCAGAGGCAGGGCTAGTAGCAGGCACAGTTCCCGAATTTATCACATGGTAGCCATGTCTAGGAGCCTGTGTGTAGTTGACACCAATGAGTCTCGTAACCAGCGACTTCAGCCACATCGGAGCGGGCAGATCTCCAGTCGCGTAGAACCATTGGCTATTGACGGAGCTCAGTGTACCCACCCTATTTGGATGCACATTAGTGTCTGCACCTTGCATGCTAAGCAGCATACCCGCCAATGGACCGAACGATTTGGTCTCAAGACAATTGTATATGTATCCTGCAAACATGCCCGCAACGTGAACCAATGCTGACTTTTTGCCATCCAATATAAGCCTGAATCCAATAGAGACAGCAGGCAGCAACGAGGCCTTCATGCTCATAAAGTAGAAGTTCACCAGGGAGTTGTAATTTGCCAAAGACCATGTCAAGGTGATAGAAGAAAGCAAAGCTCCAGACAGCGAGTAGACCTTCATCCAAGAAGTTGCCAGAAGTATGATCGGTATCACGATCATGAAATAGTATATGTAATCAGGTAAGCGGTATTTGAACTTGTTTTCCTCCAGGCCCCTGCTGAAAGAATACAGCATGTATATCTCCATCATTCCCTGCATCGGCTGAGGGTGGGGGACCAGAAACCCCGTGAAAAGTCTCCAAATTTGCCATTTCTCCAAAATAAAAGTCCAGACGATCACTATATGTGAAACGTCGACGATTCCAAGAGCTGTGAGTCCCGAAGTCGCTAGAGACCCCAGAGTGATCACACGTGTCACCGGGGGGATGGAGGCTACGAACCTGACGTGGTTAGTACATAAACGAACCTGATAACAGATTAAAGCACGTACTGTTTTAATTCTGACATGAATAACCAATAGTCTTTCGGATTGAACAAGAGTTACCCTATATTCAACAGGCTTATTGTTGAGAGTAGTCACCAAAGGGGCTCTGACTACTACTCCTATAGCCCTCAATGAGCATCGGTAGTGTATGGTATCAAGAAATACGAATTATGACTCTAATTCAGTTGCTACCAGCCGACATAAACACTCAATATCGCTGAAAAAATCTTGCTTCTTTGAAATACACTGTAGATTTGTAACAGCAGATTATCCAAGGGAATCATGTTTTGGAATTTTTCTGCCGTAGCCCACTCCAAATGGTTCATTCGCTCTTATCGTCCCGATCTCAATATCGTGCCGGGTGCATTTTCCCGATGAGGAAACTGCAAGGAATCTTGGAAAATGTTCAATCTTTGCGCATTAGTTCACTGTCTTCTTATAGATCCATAACTGTTTTTCGATTCCTTGTATTTTTAAGACTGGAGAGCTTCTGGTCTCTGGTCTGAACCCACTGGATGACAAACAACGCTACAGTCTCCAATGTTTTGGGTACCATAGGCACTGTTCTATGGTGCATCCAGTTATCGCCGCAAATCTACACTAACTGGAAGAGGAAAGATACCACCGGTTTGCCTCCGATTTTTATGTTTCTATGGGCCGCCTCGGGTATCCCGTTCTCAATATACTTCACCATGAAAAATTCATACATACCTATGCAAGTGCAGCCGCAAATGTTCACGTTGCTGTGTACGATTACGTGGGCCCAGTGTCTGTACTATCCTCCTTGCAGTTGCCCCAGGAAGAGGGTTATGATATATGTGGGTAGTTTCTTGCTGATTTCTTTGGGAATGGAGTTTGGATTCATATTTTGGTTGAAACCTGTTTATCGTCATGGAACGCATTGGCCCTCACTGGTTTTTGGAATTTTGGCCTCCATAGTGCTGGCTGCTGGGTTGCTCCCACCTTATTTCGAGCTTGCAAAGAGAAAGGGCCGAGTGGTTGGGATAAACTTCTTTTTTCTATCAATGGATTGCTCTGGCGCGGTTTTCTCCATGTGCAGTGTTTTGGTGGGAACAATTGATGTCATGGGAATGGTACTGTATGCCGTCATCATAGTCATGGAGGTGGGCATATTCATTAGTCATTCAATTTGGTATGTACGATTTAGAGTCCTCAAAAAGGGAGAGGACATAGAAGGAGATCCAGAAACGGGTGCTATAGACAAAATTTCATCAGATATTACGGGGAACTTGGTCACTGCCAATTCCAATGAGACTAAGCAATCACCCGTTGAACGGAAGGGCTTCGAGTCATTATGAATATCAGTCATGCAAATTTATTTGGTTTATATATCAACATGTTTTTTAATTGGTCATTAGTTCATTTTCTATATGTACTTCTTCCGGGCGTTATCAATTTCCTTCAAGTTGGGCCAGTCCCATTCGCGTAGTACTGAGTAATTAGCCTCCATTCTTCCCACAAACTTGTCCATTGTGCTGTCAAACTTGGGAATTGCTAAATATTTGTCTTTTGACTTGAGATGCTTCATCTCTAGTTCACTTCTGACGGTTCCGTCATGATACCTCTCTTCTCTTCTTTGGTAGGCCATGACGAAATTGTACAGTTCCGTAGAGTCATTCAAGTGAGCCAGAAGACAGGCCAACAGCGAGCGAGTGGGAACAATTCTCGTGTCAACCCACCATTGAAGAATATCGTTAAGCCAGCTTTGAGAGTTGTACTTGCTCAATAATCTGATATACAGCACCCAGGTCCGGCTATTTTGTACAGTGGATTGCGCCTTTGGACCGTGGCTGGAGCTCATGAAGTTGATCACGTTTTGAAATTCTTCAATGGCAACGTCAATGGCGTATCTGTCTCCCCATTTCATCTCTTTCTCTTGAAATTTGGGTAGTTCATCAGCCCTGTAGACGGCCAGTAAAAGAGACCATACAAACTTCTCTGGGTGGGATAACTCCATGTACCTCTCCAAAGCAGTTTCGGGATTCAATAGGGCCTCGTAGTAGAGGTGAACGGAAATGGTAGACCGGTCTTTTTGCTCAAGATGAACGTACAAGTACCTTGCCAGATCGACTGCAGATTGAAATCCCGGAACTTCAAAGTGGGTCAGAGAAGCAGCATCTTTCAAGTCTTTCAGTACGGTGAATACTCCTTGCACCGGCTCAGCATTGTTCCTCCTGGATCGCAGCAGACCGTAAGAGTAGAGCTTTTTGATGTAAGAAAGGGCAATGTCAGGACTGGTTTCGAATCCCAAAGCAACTGTCTGTTTCAATAGGGTGTTTTTTCTTGGGATATTGTCAATGGCATACAAAGCATGTTTCAGCAGCTCGTGATCGAGTTGGGCTGGATTTTGCACCAAATATGATTCCCACGCAAGAATAGCTCTACGCTCCGTCAAAATTCCGAGCTGGTCCATCTTGGACAGTACTCTTCCATAAAAATCGGGGAATATTGAAATAATCCTCTGTTTGAGCGGAATAGCTTTTTCCAACACCTTCTTGAGCTCTTCGGGTGTATTGCAGCATACGAGCTCCACCAGGATGAACCGTATCTCTATGAGTAAGCGAGTCTGCCAGTCCAGGCCCTGATGATGGATAACACGCTTTTTATTCACATGTTCGAATTCTGGCAAGCTAAAACTCTCCAGTTTCCACAAATCAAAGTTGTCCTTGGCCATTGAGATCAGAGACCTCGTCTCTGTACTATTTGTTAGAGACATGCTATAAGCCAATCCCAAAAGACCATTCACATCCAATATATCCTTAGCATTTGCACCATCGCTAAACTCAATTGCAAACTTGGCCACAAGAGCTTGAGCCTTCTGGATTGTAGCATGGTAGTTTGGGTCTCTTGAGGTCAACTTTTGCAAAGAGGAGATGTACCATATCACCTCGTTCATTTGGGATATGACTAAACTCGTTGAGTCTGCATTCAAATCCTTGACAGTAACTTCTTTGAGGTATTTTCTTAGAGAAGGGATCAGTTGTGGTATATCATATTGCATGCAATTTTGGATGAGACTGTGCAGGATTGGAGGAACAGTATATTGTTGCAGCATATTCTGATCAGTGGAAACTACTCTTTTGGAGTTCCGTTTGAACTCAACCAACCACCTGGGAAAATCCTGGCAATCTGGAGCTCGTAACAATACATCATGGGTGATGAAATCTGGCACCTTCGATTGACACTTTCGAAGGGCTTGTAGAGCATCACCCAGGTCAGCCGCAGTCACGGCGTTGAACCAATGAGGAAACTCGTTGGGATTTATGTCAAGTCCAGTATCTTTGAGAACAGACCGCATTTTTAAGAATTTCCGCAAAAGCACATTCAACTGGTGCTTGTTCAGCGTCTTCAATCCTATCACAGAAGAGAGCGATTTGATCTGATGTGGTATTTCTTCATCTGCAACCTCGAGATCTCGATGTTTGCTAAACCGCAATGAATACACACAAACAGAAAATAGTAGACTCGCTACTGCTTTTCCAATTTGGCCTTGTGATGCTGGAACAAACTGGAACTCACAATCTTTATGGCATTGACTATACCCTGCCAGTCTCTGGCTTAGCTCTAGTAAAGCATTCTGCAATGTCAGTGGATAACTCATGTTTTCTCTAGTTCTTTTCACCTGCCGTGGTACTCCGACTCTTTCACTTTTCCTATCTCGTTGCACAAATGCTTTAGCCCATACTGGCAGTTTCCTGTGACCTGCAACAAGTCTTACGCTCTTGTCTGTACCTCTCGGCACGGTGCTGGCTCGTCGTATGAATGGGGCCACTCCTGTCCTTCTAGGTTGGCTTATCAAAGCCACAATACCTAGCATGCTACCTCCAATTTGAATATTTCATGGACTATGCTGTATAGTTTATTCAGCGAAATTGTTCAGTCTCGAGCTTGATAAGAATTTGGAAGCTCCAATTAACTAGTGCGCACACGATTGAGTTTGAGACTACTCTTCAGCTCGCAGGTCAAATCTATGGCTTAAAAATGCTCTTTTGTTGTATTCAAATCAGTTATCGGCAAGGTTTGTTTGGTTTCATAACCCGGCTTTTTTCCTGTGGGTATCATAGTGTGAATTAGCACTTTTGATAAGGCCTGGAAGATTTCAAGCTGCCAATCGCAAGATACAACTGGCTTGTTCTTGTTACCCCAGCTTTGATCAAGCCATGAAGAGGCAGCTTCCAGTGGCGTATCGAGATTTGCTTCGGGACGCCATAAGAGAAAATGAGATCTCTAGCCGATCTGCGGGTGAAGGCAGTTTGAAAAGAAGGAAAAAACACACAAAAAGTGAGAGTGCCACTGATGACCACTACGAAGGCGATAACTCTGCGCCATCGTTCTCTAATGACGAGTCCAACTCTGATGTTGTGGAGACATCGCCAGTGTTGTATATTGATGATAAGAAATCATTGAACGTGATGTTTCGTGAAATCGGGCGGGAGGATCCGACTGTGCCGAGTGGTCCATCAGTGGAGCTAGTCAGTGGAGAGACTTCGGAGCCTGAGGACGACTTTGATGATGATGATTTTGAGGATATTGATCTGGAAGGTTTTGGAGATTCATCCCGTGTGGAAGAGAAGTCAAAATCGCACCCTTATGACTTTTCTGAAGAGACTGATAGCAACGAGCTAACAGTCAAGCTCAACCCTAGGGAATCGGAAGAGACTGTACAAAAGCGCAAAAAGAGCGCAAAGACCACGATTTCAACCGAAGAAAGGAATATCAGAATATTTATTCATACTGCGTATCTGGTGTGCATGACTGTTCATGGGTCCATCAGAAATAAATGGTGCAACAGCCCAAACATCCAGCGTGGACTCAGGAAAGGATTGTCTCTTAGTATCATGCAAGAGATCGAAGACTACAGAAGGCCTGCTCCTCCAAACCCAAACAGGCCACTAGAAGTGCAGTTGAAGACGCGAAGGTTTCTAGATATTCTCAGGCACTTGATGGAACACTGGAGACGAACATTCAAAATCATACAGAAGTCTCATCTCAAAAAGAGACTGTGGAGTGAAATATCTACTCCAGGAAAATGCGATAGGGTCTCTTTCAAAAAGTTCAACAAGCAGTTGCTCAAAACACATCGCGGTTCCAGAGATGTCTCTGCTCAAGGCTTCGTTGCGCTGCTGAGATCGCTAGGATTTCAGGCTAGACTCGTGTTTTCCCTACAGCCGCCTGATTTCACAATAACTTCTGCCATTGAGACAATCGAGTCTAAACGTGCAAAGTCAGAGTCCACCTCAGATGTGGCAGCATCCACTGCTAAACCAGTCAAACGGAAGCCACTGACTTCTGCCGAAAGGCTGCTTGAATCGCTCCGAACGGGTAAGCCAATAACGGCACTTTCAAATCATACATCGGAGAACAGAGATCTAAGCGATTATCCAGTATTCTGGTCAGAGGTATGGAATCAGCATTCCAAGAAGTGGGTCTCATTAGACCCTGTTGTTCTGAGAACCATAGAAGTGATAAGTGGGCCTACAAAGTTTGAGCCACCGTTATCGGACAGTCGCAATAATGCATTTTACGTTGTAGGTTATGACGGCAAAGGTGGTGTTCGCGATATCACTAGGCGGTACACAGTTTCATTTAATGCGAAGACGAGAAAGAAACGAATCACAAGAACGCCACAAGGAAATTCTTGGTGGAAGAAAGTACTACTTTCCGTTTGCTCTTCTACAAGAAGATTCAAAGATTCTTTGGACAATCTTGAGGACGAGGAGTTTTCCAAGAGGTCTGCCCATGAAGGCATGCCTAATAATGTTCAGGATTTCAGAAACCACCCAATATATGTTCTTGAAGAGCATCTCAGAGCGAACGAGGTTCTTCAACCAAAGATCAGTTGCGGAACGCTCAGGAAGAAAGGTACGAATAAAGCTGTTCCTGTTTATAGAAGATCGAACTTGAAAATTGTTAGATCTGCCAAAGCTTGGTACATGAGAGGAAGAATGCTGAAGACAGGGCAACGACCCCTGGTAATCAGGGAGGCTCCTCCAAAGAAAAAAAGCAACAGAAATGAGGACAATTTTGTGCTTTCCGAAGAAGACGAAGAAGACACAGATTTGAGGCTATATTCTGAGGATCAAACAGAGTTGTATGTTCCTCCTCCCGTGGTTGATTGCCAAGTTCCCAAAAACGCATATGGAAACATTGATCTGTATACGTCTTCGATGTTGCCGGAGGGTGGAGTATACGTGGGCTCCAAACATGCCATGAAAGCTGCTAAAATTATTGGAGTTGACTTTGCAGCAGCCGTTATAGGCTTTGATTTCACCGGAGGAAAAGGTGGTGTTGCGAAGACTCAAGGTATTGTGGTGGCCAAAGAGTATGCGGAAGCTGTAAACCTTACCGTTGAGCAATTGGAATATGAAGAAGAGCTAGCCAAGAGGCAGCGTGCTGAGCAGCTTGCGTTGAGAGGCTGGAAGGTGTTTCTCACAAGACTTCGCATTATGGATAGGCTTAACGAGGAGCACGGGAGTTTGGAAGACAAAGAACGAGAAGAGCACAAGCATGATAGCGAAAGTGATAACGAACTCGGTGTTTTCGGTGGTGGTTTTGTTCCAGAGTCGCGCAAACGACCAGCTGGCTATGAAGATTCTGTTGAGGAAGATGAAGCACCATACAGAGATGATCAAGGTGAAGATATCTACGGGGATTTTGCTGAAACAAATGGCGGGTTCTTCGGTGGAGATGATGGCGATGAGTCCGGGCAAGAAGTCGGTGGATTCATGGAAAATGAGGAACTGCAAGAAGAAAAACCAGACTTGAGTGAATTTGAGGTCGATGATGGAAAGTCACCAGATCGGTCAGACGACATCGGTGGAGGTTTCTCAGTAGATGAAGTGGCTCCTGCCAAAGAGGAGCCACCAGCTTCGACTAAACCTTGTTCATTCAGTTACAACCGTTCGTTATCTTCATCATCAAGTGATTATGATGATGTCTCCGAAAGTGTCTCTGTGAATCGAGAAGTCAACATTATCGATGATCCCAGAAACTACACGTTCATCAGCGATGGAGAGTCAGATTCCCGCGTACCTCCGAAAAAGCACTATTTGTCCCACGGTCGTTCCAAAAATTCGCCTATTGAAATCTCAGATTCATCTGGTGGGCCGGTCTCACATGATATGATTAGTTCCGGCAGTGAAAATGAGCATGATGTTGAAGAGGATGCAGGTCATGAAGAACCTTTTTCCGATGATGGATATGAATTTGAATATAGTGATTGAAAGAAGATTCACGCCCAGTTTGGTCTTTCTCTCATGATAATAATGTAATTTCAACGCTTCTGTAGCCGTCTTCTTTTCTCTGCTTCGTGCTGTTCTAACAATCTTCTTTCCTTCTCATCTTCGATCCTACCAGCTCTGGTGGTGCGCTCTTCTTCGTCCAAAACTTCCGCCCCTGTGGCTTCCATATCGTCAGAGTCGTCATCGTAGTCCTGGTAATCTCTCTTGCGTCCCCTGTTGAAGATGCTCCAGATCTCGTCTCTGTCGTAACCACCAGCCTCTTTGTAGGTCTCCTCTTCGTCGTACACCACGAATTCGTCGTCATCTTCATCTTCATCTTCATCATCATATCTGCTGTTTTTCAGAGGAACGCTTGGATGGAGTGACGATTTCTTCTTTTGTTGGAGCTTCTTGGAGAGTTGCTCAGACGGCCTCGCAAAGGGAGCCGGTCCCTGTAATTTCTGATCTTGAACAACTGGTTTGGGAATTGGTTTTATGGCGGTCTTGGATGGAGGTCTTGATGCAGGCTTCATTGCAGATTTCAATGGAGATATTGGTGGTGAGTTCACGAATCCAGTTGAGGTCCTCTCTTTCTTCTTGTCGTGAGGATCTGGACTCACACTTTTGAATGGTGTGGCCATGGCCAGTTTCTGTGAGTCCACCTTGCTCGCTTTCTTCATGAGTTCGTTGAATTTTAGTTTTTTGATTGGGGGCTTTTCCTTCCTTATTGGAATATTCGGCTGGACAACGGTCTTTCTTTCGTACGCTGCACCGACTGGTTTCTTTGGTGGGATACTTCTGGACTGAATGTTCCTAGTAACGCCTGCCTTACCCGCCATTCTGCTCTCCATTAGCTTCCGTTCTTTTTCTTCTTTCTCACGCCTTCTCGCATTCTTCAGCCGCTCAACTGCCGGATCTACACCAGGTGTTGTGAGGCTATGTGTCTTGTTCAGCGGCGGGCTCGACATTGAAGTGGCTCGCTTGGTCTGTCCCTGGGCATTGGACGAACCCCTAACAACCGTCCTAGCCCTCCCCGATCCAACAGCTTTCTGCTGGCCATCAGACACTTGGGCCTGTTTTTCCTTTTTTATCTGCGACAGGAGAGAGGCAAAACTCATTAGACGGGGAAATGGGATCGATCTGGGGTACAACTAGGGGAGAAAGTTAACGTGAGCCTCAGCCGTTGAAAATATGAGCCTTCCACTCAAAAAGGCTGAAGATATAGGGCGAATAAAAGTATTCTACTAAAACCTAGAAAATAACCAATAATGTGCTTTTATTTCATGAGTCAGAGTTGCCCAATTAAAGCGTTTTCCTGAACCTCGTTATTAAATGTACTAATCGCTATCGCAAAGTGGCCAGCACTGTCTAGGCAGAACCGCCCAACTCGTATACCTTGACAACCTTGGGGGAACTTCGTTAAGAGCATCCATCGACTTAAACAATCAGATATCTGATTGGGATATGGATCAGCTTGATGGCGTAGCCCACCAAACCCATCATCAAGAAACCAACACCAACGGCTCTAACAATCTTCCAGTACTCTTTCTGGGATGGCTTGGTGCATTTTGCAACAAACTGCACACCGCTTTTGACAAACTCCACTGGCACCTCAGTGATTCCTTCAATTCCTTCAGCCATTTTGTACGTGATATGTATTAGGACAATGCGACGAGAAGAGTGGTTGTATAGACAATACCACCTCATTCAAAAGTGCCGTCGACGAATCTCCAGATCTGGATTGGTTTGTGCACGACAAGATTCTGGTTATCTGATCGATAAGAGGGCCGTGCTTAACAAGACAATTGTTTTTTATGAGGTAGAAGAACCAGAACATTGGTTTTTATTCTATTAATTCAGGTTGGAAAAACCAGTACTAATCTTGTGGGTACGTTCACAAGTGGGGAACTCCCAGACTAGTAAACAGCATGTTCAACACACTGAAAAGACCCTCTCCAAGGACCAAGCCAGAACTGAAGATGATCATTTGGACCTTCGCACTGTGCGATCCGCCGCTCCTTTTTTCCCAGAAATAGGAGACGAATCCGCCAATGAATCTAGCTAGTGTGAAGGAAGGCGTGTTGTAGATACCTATTCCAACAGCCACTCCACTGGGCAAAAACTTGAGATAGCGGTGGTACTTGTTAGTATCGGGCACGAGGTTCTTGAGAAGTGATATTATGGCAAATACCACCCCAAAGAACACGGCAAATTGCAAAGCGTGAGGAGGTAGTCCTTTTCCAGTGACCAGTCTGGCACAGTCTATCCAGATCACCGCAGTCGGCACTCGGAACACTTTCCCCGGGATTTCGTACAGGGAGTTGTACACTCTATACATAACCGCAGAAAGAACCACCGAGTACGTTGTCCCTACCATTTGGGCAACAAATTGTGCTTTTGGACTGGCTCCCAAAAGATGACCAGTTTTGAGGTCTTGCATCAAATCACCAGCCTGTTGAGCTCCAGCCTCAGCAATACCTCCAGCAACCAGGTTGATCAACACAGATCCTGGATGATCTCTCGGTATGATCACTGCAAACAAAAGCTGGGATAATTTGCCGATACCACTGACAGGATTCAGATCGGTCTCGCCCAAGGCTCTCACCCCAAGGATGGAAAAAAAGAGCGCAAGGATGATGGCAGAGAAAATAGCATACACCGGTAGGATTGCGCCAAAGACCATTTTCATGGCAACAACACAGAGCACAGAGGAGCCTATCATTCCCAAAATGGCAGAGTTATTGGAGACCAGATGTCTGGGATCAAGATCCCCAAATTGGACTTTCGATGGTTTTTTTGTAACAGATCCAGCTCCAAGTTCGCCATGGAACGTTGCATTTGCTGGTTCTTCATCTGATGAGTTCTGTTGGTCTGGGACCAGCAGTGTCTGTTCGTGACGAAACTCCTGCTCAGGTTTTAGCTCTTCGTCATTCCTCTTTACCAGTGAAATAATAGATCTGGTGGTAACCACCAGAAAGGAAATTATGGAATCAGAGATCATTACTGCCAGAGAGATCCACAGAATCCAACCCTGCGAACCAGTCTTCCAATCATCAGTAGAGCCCGGTGCCCATCCCAGATATTTCACTGCGGGGGACAGAATGCCCCAACCTAACACAGCTCCAAACAACATGTATGATGTGGTGTATATTCCCATAATCATACCTTGGCCTATGTATGCTGGAGAAGGTTGGAAGTCCCACAGGTAGTTCTTAGAAAGGTAGGAGCCGAACACAGGAAGCATTCTCAGGGCCGGTATGAAGTAGACGAAGACCGTGTAGGTTGACGATATGCTGAATGCTGTTAATAGATTTTTCATGTTTGATCTGTAGTGCTCATGCCGATCAATATCGCACAGAGTCTGCGACTCTACTACCGTGACATCGTCAGGTGTCTCGGTAGAATCAGTGTTAGAGCCCGAACTGCCCAAAGTCCTGTTAGGATCTTCTTCCGCAAGAACTACTTCTTCAGCATCTTCAAAGAGATCAGTGTTGTGAAACACTGAGATCAAAGTGGCTGTGGCGGACCCACTGGGAAAAGGCAGTTTCTCCTTCACTATGACCTGCTTCCTGAGAGGTATGGCAAAGTACACACCAAAAAATGCCAGGCCCAGCCCCCAAACTATTAGTTTCCAGAATTGGCTCATATCCAGACCACCCAAAATTCCACTTTCCTCGGTTGTCATGAATTTTTCAAGCGCGGGTAAGATCCCGACGAACCCATAGGCCAGTGGTCCCGTGCCTGTAGCAACGGCAACACTTTGAACGTACACATTCTCCACGTCCGTGAACTTATAGGAAAGTTTTGATTGCAAGGATTTGAAGACAGCAAACCCCAGCAAAGCAGAAGGCAGCGACATCATAGAGACCCAGCCTGTTTGCATACCGAACTGGAAGTTGGATATCAGTACCACCGAGCCGATGATGAGGCCTGCTATTGTGGATCGCAGAGTCACTTGCGGCAATTCCGCCTTTTCTGTCCTCGTGAGCGTTTCACGGTCAAGCCTTGTGATCGTCATCAAGATTTATATATTTCTGATGTGAATATGTGAGAAGAAAGGGTCCAACTATGGTGGATTAACTTCGTGCTCCAGCTGTTGTCTGGGCTGAAAAATATGCTCTGCCCTCTTCTCGATGCTAGCCAATGCTACTGCAAACGAGTTGGAATAAATAAAACGGCAAAAAAACACTCCAAGGTCCAGTTGTAGTTGCTGTTGAAAAGTCTTTCAATTTCTCCAACGTTGGTGATCAAACGCGGAAGACTGGAAACTTGGCCCAAAATCTTTTCTCCCAGCTTTTTGTCATCAATCCCTCATCGCCACACCTTCTTATCATAGGCCCGTAGATAAGGGTCTGGGGTGTGGGCCTTGCTTGCTTTAGCGCCTCGTGCTAGGCACGAAAAATTCATTTTGATAGTCTGATTATTTTACCCTTCAGTTTATGCTTCAAAGTTATCATGTTCATTATATTTGTTACATTATCCGAATAATATGTACTTCAGGATATCACTGAGTGTTATCACGCTCAACAACTTGCCCTCACTGTCCACCACAAACAGTCTGTGCAACCTTGACTTTCTAATCGTGTCTATGATCGTGCTGAGTCTGTCATCCAAAGTGCACGTGTAGACACCCTCGAAGTCCTCGGGCCTTCTCATGAGGGCCTCGCCCACGGATAGAGACAGGTCCGTGTACATGCCACCCTTGATGAGTGCCAGCACATCCACTGCTTCGTATACGTTGATCAGCTTGTCATTCTCGTCCATGATTGGCACAGAAGAGACAGACTTGAGCGTCAGAAGATGGATCACGTCGATCACCGGTGTGTCCAGTGTGACCTTAGAGATCTCAGTGGTACCCATGTTCAGGCTCCTCAATGGTTTGTTCAACATCCTCACCTCCTTGCAATTCAACGCCACAAATTTGAGGATTCTGTACTGAGTCAAAACCGACACAACAATCTCTCTGTGGGTGTTTTCGTCCTCATCAATGAGCGGAATTCTCCGTGCTCTTGACTCAATCATTTTGACACATGCTTCATACAAGGGTCTTAGTGGGTTGATTGCCACAGTCTCAATCGGCTCGGCCCCAATTGCCTTCTCTACATCACGCAATCCATTCAGTGTCAACTTCTCAACAAGCTCGAACTTGTCGGGAAACTGGAAATAGTACTGTATCACATTGATGAAATCCGACGAGGTAAGCAATCCTGCGAATCTCGAGGTTTTGCTATTCCACAATGGAGCCGAGACAATCGAGTTCTGGAGAAGAATATTCAGCGACTTCTTCACAAGTAGCGAGGTGTCAAAAACGATCAACCTGTATGAAACGGGCAACACGTCAAAAGACGTCTTGCTCTCTAGGAAGTTGCGGATGGCCAACAGCCCAAGCTGTTGGTCCCTTTCTAACTGCTCAGGTGACAGATTGGGTATCATCATTGACACACAATTATGAAGATGATCGGATCTGATTAAAGGACGTTGGTCTGGTTGGATGTATCCAAGACGTGGAATGATGACATCTCCATCCAACACTCTCCAGGGTGTCCTGCGAAACTCTGCCATTCTACATCCGGGTCTACAACGGGCAGTGCCATGCTGACGGTTACCCGGACGAAGGCCTCTAGGTATAAAAGGACCGACTGCCGCCTTTCCTTTCTACATTTTCTCTTTTGAAACCAGATCTCTTTGCCTTTTGGCTTAGATCAAGTGTAGTATCTGTTCTTTTCAGTGTAACAACTGAAACGCCACGGTATCATCCGTGGCATTTATTAAATTTGTTACTTTACTTTTTGGACTTGAATTCATGGTTGGATTGGGTTTCACGCTTGGGCTTGCTCAAGTGTCCCAGTTCTTCCGCTTTGTGTCGTTGCCCTTACACTTTTGGCTTCTGACGCAGTTCTCCCTTTTAAATCCAACTCTGGGTTTTTAGTTATCACCGGCGATGTCGCGGGTCTTGTCTAAAAGCGTTGAATTTGGTTTTTTTAGGTAATTATAACCAGTTGTGTTTTACTCAGCTAGTAATAGAACTCTTTTTTTCGGTAATTCATATTAAGAAATCGAAGTTTTTTTTTTGAATACCCTTTAGCCTTCACACGCCCCCTAAACATATCGTATTTGCAGAATGCAGTAATGCGGAGACTACCTTGATTTAACAAGGTACTTTGATTTAGCCCACGGTTGAAGGTTTAGGAAATGGCTTGAATATGTCCAGTATACCGGATACAGATAATGGCGGCGACCTATTTCCGCCTATCGCAAGATACCGCCACCTCAACCCATCAGACGTTTCCAACGGTAACGGCTCCCTCACAGAAATAGACTCTGTCTCTGATTCAGAAAAGTTTTCAGAGGAAATTTCAATAACAACGCAGTATATGGGACACTTTATTAGAGAATTTGCGAACCGTGATGTTTTGTTGGAGGAACTGGAACACCCCAAAGATCGCTACTTCTTCACCAAACTATACGGACGGTCCGTTGATGCACAGAAGGCCTCTACGGACTTTGAACTCTACGATGAGGAAACCAAACTGGAAAATACTCTAAGAGCCAAAAGCAGGCGAATCTTAGATTCTCAAGAGCCCACAAATATCACATACCATCTGGGTGACTTAAACGCTTTGGAAGACTACGTCTCGCCGCATCTGATCACCACTAATGGGGACCAGCAGCCACAGAGGTCGCATTTCAGTTGGTTCTCTCATTTCAAAAGACGCAGGCCAAATTTGGTTAAGGATGAATCTTCGGCGGCTTTTACTATTCCGCATTCGTCTCAAACAAACTTTTTGGATGAGTTGCGACCACCACATCCTCATGAAACATCTACTCAAAACACACTCCAAAGGAAACTCAGCCCCAGACATGTGAACTCGATTGCACTTGGAGCCACGTATGCTATCGGTGCTTTTTTGAATAGTGGAAAGGCGTTGTCTATAGCCGGTCCACTGGGGTGTCTTCTTGGGTTCGCCATATCAGGCTCCATAGTGATAGCAACCATGTTGTCATTCTCTGAAATGGTCACTTTGATCCCCGTTGCAGACGGAATCTCTGGTATTTGTTCGAGGTACATTGGAGATATTTGGGGATTTTCTATTGGTGTGTGTTATTATATTTCATTTGCCCTGTGTGTCCCAGCAGAGATCATTGCTGGTTCTATCCTTCTCAGCTACTATCCGTGGTTGAAGATTCCGGATGAATCAACGGCCGGTTGGATCACGCTGCTTCTTGTTCTGTGTCTGGGCATAAATCTTTTAGATGTGCGCGTTTATGGCGAGTACGAGTTCTGGGGAAACCTCATAAAAAATCTCTTCATTCTGACTATGTTCATCATCTTCATCGTTGTCAACAGAGGCGGATTTGGTAATGAGACCCTGGGATTTAGGTATTGGACACCTTCGGCTTCTTACTCCGAGATTGGGATTACTTTTGGTCTGTTCAGACCCACGTTTGATCTTTCAGATGACGGAACAGGGGCTCTGGGTGGAATCGGAGGCGCTACAGGAAGGTTCCTCTCGGTTGTTGTTGCCGTTCTCATCTCCGTCTATGCGTTCATGGGAACTGAAGCTCCCTGTGTTGCAGCAGGAGAGGTTATGAACCCAAGAAAGAACCTTCCCAAGTCGACCAGAGCAGTCTTCTGGAAAATAACTATTCTGTATCTGGTGACAGTGGTCCTACTCGGCGTGAACGTCTACAGCGGAGACCCACGATTGCTGCGCTATTGGTCCGGAACCAGTGCATTGGAAGACGGAATATCGAAAAACCAATTGCAAATTTTGAATGCTTTAGATCGTGGTGCTGTCTGTAATGATTCACGTCTAAGTTGGGGTGGATTTTCGAACGGAAACCAAAGTCCCTGGGTTGTGGCGGTCCAATCCGCAGGTGCTTGCTCTCTTGCAGGTGCTATTAATGGATTCATTGTCTACTTTGTGGTTTCATCTGGTGGCTCTCAGCTCTACATTGGATCTAGAACTCTATATGCCCTTGCCATCCAAGGAAAAGCCCCCAAGATCTTTACTCGGTGTAACCAGTACGGCACTCCCTATGCCGCCGTCATTTTTACCGGTGCTTTCGGTGCTTTGTCTTATATGGGTGTCAACGAAAATTCGGCTACCGTGTTCCAAAATCTTGTCAATATCGTCTCTACGGCAGGGTTGTTGGCCTACGCAGGTGTATGTGCTTCTTTCATCAGATTCCAACAGGGGTTGAAACTGAGAAATGACATCATCTCAAGAGACGACCCAGCATACCCTTACAGATCTCCACTGCAGCCTTATCTTGCCTACTACGGACTGTTTGGTTGCACGGTACTTATCCTTCTCATGGGTTTCGTCGTGTTCCTGGATGGATTTTGGAGCACTCTTGTATTTTGCACTTCCTATGGAGGGATTGTTATATTTTTACTATGTTGGATTGGATTCAAAATTGTGAAAGGTGGAAAGACCCAATCTATCGAGAAACTCGATCTGGACAGTGGTAGGAGGGAGATGGACCGAGTAGTGTGGAACTTCAAGACGGGTTTTTTGGAACGACTACCCGGCTGGTTATGACGGAACGCTGCACGGTTATTTTGGCATTATGTTTGGTGCACGACTAACAAAAAAAACTTGGGGAAGGGCATGCACCCTGGTGGTTATAGCCCGAGGAAAGGATAACCACTTCAGTTTTTTTTGCCGTTTGAATGCTTGAGGCCACCTTGTTTCCCCCTTTTTGCCCCCTGTTTTCCGAAATAGTGGTTACTGTTCTCTCTTTCTTTTGCATTTTTACGCCTCCTTAGAGCGTGCATTTATATCGGTCGCTTTTCCGCTCGTTTTTTTCCATCGTTGGGTTCATCTTCTGGGTTATCTTATTTTGACGGCAGCGGTGCAAGCAGCCTCTCACATCTCATCACATTTCCACACCTTGCACCATCATCACGTACAACTGACATAACAAAACATGGATCTCGTGAATCTAGCCACCAGAGATTCCTGTGGCACTGGAAATGACTTCAATGGGGACCACATGGGAGCCAGGATATCCGCGGTCTTCGTTATCCTGGCTACATCCTCGCTCTCAGCTTTCTTTCCGCTTCTTTCCTCCAAATACTCCACCATACGGGTGCCATCGTGGTGCTTTTTCATAGCAAAATACTTTGGTTCAGGAGTCATCGTGGCCACTGCCTTTATACATTTGTTACAACCGGCCAACGAATCCTTGTCTACCGAGTGTCTCGGAGGGGTGTTCCAGGAATACCCCATGGCTTTTGCCATATGTCTCATTACACTGTTTCTAATGTTCTTTGCTGAATTGATTGCATATCGCTGGGTCGAGGAAAAAGTTGCCAAAGCCATCGGAGTGCTTCCAATGGTTGAGAATGTTCACTCCCATTTTGGCGACCAGGACCTCTACATCAAAAACTCGGAGGAGACAGACCTCAAGAAGTTCGAGGAGTCCGCTCAAGAGGAGCACACAGACATGCATGCACACAGTCACGCCGATGCCTCCTCTACCAATCCCTACCCAGCGCACTTTGCCCATGCGGCTCACCACCAGGACCCAGAGGTGTTGGGAACCCCCGCGGCAGACCCTGGTCTTGAGACCTACTATGGTCAGCTATTGAACGTTTTTGTGCTGGAATTTGGTATTGTTTTCCATTCTATTTTCATCGGCCTCACACTGTCATGTTCAGGTGATGAGTTCGTCACTCTATACATCGTGGTTGTTTTTCACCAGGCCTTCGAGGGCCTTGGTCTTGGAACCCGGATAGCTCTTGTGGACTGGCCAAAGGCAAGAAGATGGACACCATGGATACTGGCACTGGGATATGGTCTGACTACACCTATCGCCGTTGCCATTGGCCTTGGGGTAAGAACCTCGTACCCTACCCACTCGCGGACGGCTCTCATTGTCAATGGTGTTTTCGACTCGGTTTCCGCAGGTATTCTGACCTATACGGGTCTCATAGAGCTCATGGCGCATGAGTTCTTATTTTCAGACGAGTTCAAGGGCAAGGGTGGCCTTTCTAAGATGGTCAAGGCCTATTTCGTGATGTGCACTGGCGCAGGTGTCATGGCACTTTTGGGGAAATGGGCTTAAGTACCTTTCTTTTGTATCGCAATTATTTATATACAGCAACAACGCATTTTTGGTCATTCTATCTTATCTTATCCTATGTAAGTGTAGTATAGACTCTCTTTCTGGACTTGTCTTCGTCGACTTGGGCCTGTTTGAACTCGTCCACAAACTGAACACTATGGTTCAAATTCCACTGAGTCTTCATATACTTGAGTCCTGCGACGTTGAAGCCAATCTCGTTGGTTGACTTGGAGAGTTGTTTTCTGAGCTGCTCTTTCAGAGAAAGAATTTGTCTCTTCAGGTCCTCATCCTTCTGGTTGATCAACTCCATGGCGTTGGAGCGAACGATAAAGAAGAGCACACGGCAGATGGAACTAAGGCTCGTGATGTTCCTATTGATATTATCATCATTGGTCCATACCTGGATAAACTTTAGCAGCTTTAGCGTGTATGAAAATGGCAACACCACCAGAGAGTCATCCAACTGAGCAGGTCTAATCTTGAGTAAAACATCAAGAATGTACACCTCTGGCTTCTGGTTCAAAGCAGCCAGAATTGGGTTTCTGGTTGGGGTGTCAGGCATCGTCTTGATCTTTCCAAGCTTAAATGCTTTCAACTCGCGTTCGTACTGCTCAAATTCGTCGTACTCTTTCGAGCCCAGGTCCAGAGCCTCCATCAACTTTTCACCAGCCTTCAGGGTCTCCATGGTCTGTCTTGAAGCTCTCGTGACTTCGTCCTCAACTTCTTCATCATCGTTCTTTTTAACTGGCTCATCGCCTTCCAACGATTGCAGCAACTTATCCTCGTACAGCTCGTCCATTTCCTTCTCCTTCTCTTCCTCGATGAACACCTCGTCGTCCGACTGGTACCAAACTCTGATGCTCTTATCGTGAGAAACAGAGCACATAAAGTCACCGTCAGAACTCACTGCAAGCGACCACACTTCAGAGTGATGAGCTGCGAGCTTCTGAATACACTCGAACTTGATACCGTCCCAGTACTTGACCATTCCGTCTTTGCTGCAACTAAAGAAGTTCTTGGACTCGGGCAGGAACCTCACACACATTATCGAGTCCTGGTGTCCGAAAATAGACTTGTGACAATCACCAAAGTCCAGACCCCAAATTCTGATATTTTTATCAGCAGAGGACGTGATAATAAGTTTGGAGTCGAAAGAGATGTCGATTGAAAGCACGGGCAGTTTATGGCCGTACAGACTGAGGAAGAACTTGAGGGTGTCTTGGAAAAATACCTTCACAGTGTTGTCAAGAAGAGAAACAGCAAGAAGCTTGTTATCAGGAGTAAGACGAACACAAAGAACGTCTTCATTCAGCTCCAAAGTACGCTTGTGCTCAAAGCTGACATGGGCCTCTTGGTCCACCTTGATGTCCCAGAACTTGACATTTTTGTCTGCAGAACCGGTTATGAACGACTTACCATCAGCAGAGATTTCTATCGACCAAATAGCACCAGCGTGAGCTTCTGATTCGGAATGGAGGAGAGTGGAAGATGCCAGATCGTAAAGTTCCAATTCGCCCTCTTTCGTTCCCAAGATCACCAAAGCTCCACCAGGCAAGAACCTAGATACCAGCGAGTAACCACAGTCAAATGACCTTATGCAATTAGTAGTTTTCGTATTCCAAATCTTGAGCTGACCATTGGACGATGTGGCTATCAATTTGTTGTCATCACTAATATCCACAGACCTGATATCGTTTCTGTGGCCAGCTAACGTTATCATGTACTTCTTGGAAGATATAGGCGTCTGCACATTATGTTTCCTTATGGATTCCGGCATGGAGATAGTGTGGTACTCCAAAGAGTTGTTGTTCAGAGCCAACAGAATATCGAGCTTATTTTTGTTGGTGACTGTCCATGTGCATGATCTCAGTTTGGATGGGGCTCTGATTATTGTGAAAGGGCAGATCAACATGTTGATCAACCCACCGGAAAGTGACTCTGCGATTTCGTCGTCATCCATTCCTTTTTCTTTGAGTCTCTTTGTTCTTTTAGTCTTTGCCTTTGCTATCTCATCGGGGGTTCTCAATCTGAAGACTTCGACTGTACGGTCTGCATTCTGCACGAAGAAGAATGCATTGGAAGAGACGGTGCAGAAGGAGATTTCCGATCCTCTTGCCTTGCTCTGTTTTTCGTAAAATCCCAGTTCTATCAATTTTCTTGTCTTCTGTTCCAAATCTATTCTCCACACCTTTATCTGGTTCTCCATGCCGGAGGTTATGAGGAACTGCTTTGTAGGGTCCACACCCATCGCCCAACTCTCGCCGGAATGGGCAACGTGTGTTTCTATACACTGCTGAGACTTGAGATCCCACAACTTGATGAGACCATCCTTAGAAGTGGAAACAAGGTAGTCTTCCAAGTCATCCACGACTTTATTCTCGTCATTGCTCAGGAATGTGAGCCCGTTGACTTGGTCTCTGTGGCCCTGCAATTTGAACAGACCTGTTTCTCCTACCAGATCCCACAAAATGATACTGGAATCCCTTGACCCAGAGCACAGTCTGGTACCAGACTTGTCAAATTGGAGCTGTGTAACGGCTGATCTGTGACCGTTGAAAACCATAATCACTGAGCCTGAAGACATATCCCAGATCTTGATAGCACCATCGTCACAGCCCGCAGCAATGAGTTGGGAGCTTGGCTCGAAAGCCAAGGTGACCACCTCGGCAGGGGCTGTTGATGTCGCAGCGTTTGAAGCCCCAACTTTGGCACCATCGTGAAGTCTCTGCAATAACTCACCGGTCTTGATGTCCCATACAAGCACCTGCTCCACTCCAGCAGTGATGGCTTTTCCACCGGACTTGGAGCCACCGGGCAGCCACAAAGCATTGCTATTGGAGGATATCACACCAAACGTGCGTTCCAGCTCGTATCTTTGATACGACTTGACCATGTTTTGTTGTTGGTATCTAGGAACTAATGCTTGAGGTTTCTGCAGTGTTCTACCGTTCTGGAATTTTTTTTCTTTAATCTGAAAAAAAATATCGGTTCTGCGGTACACGACCTTGAGAGACTTCACTCAGAAGCTTGGGGTCTAATAGTTTACAGCACAAGCGTTGATATATTGGGCTAATATTGCAGTTTGAGTGAATATACTCAAACTGAAATGACAACCCCAAGCCAATTCCATTTATCCATCCATATACATCAGAGTCTGAAAGTGCAACGTGTGAACTGAACTTTTTCCATCTGAAAAGTCACGTGCCTCTTCTTATCGAGCCTCGAACTCCAGAAGACCATCTGCCAAACATGTACATGTCCTACTTCCTTCTGAATCTCCTAAAGATAAAGTCGACATGGCCCACAATCTGGTAATAGATAATGGATCTTACGAGATAAAGATAGGCACAACCGCCATGGCTGCGCCCATCAAGGTTCAGAACGCCATAATACGAACAAGGGATAAGCGTATACTTCAAGGTGACCAGATTTCCACTTTGTCTGAATTGTCGGGGATTGTATTCCGCAGACCCATAGAAAAGGGCCAGTTGACCGCATGGTCCATAGAGAAACCTATCTGGGATAGTTCTTTCATAACGGTGCGTGCGCAAGTGCCGGAATTCGAAATCTCCGACTCCAACCTGATCCTGACAGAGGCACCATACACGTTGAAACAGCTTTCCCAGCAAACGGACCAGATGGTCTTCGAGGAATTTGGTGTGCAATCATATTATCGATGTATTCCTCAATCTCTTGTGCCGTGGAACGATGACAACCAGAAGCTGTTGGGGGGGCCTCAGAGCATGAAGAAAGAGATGGACGATTTTCAGCTGGTGATCGATTCCGGTTTCGAGTGTACGTGGGTAGTTCCCATGGTACATGGCGTTCCTTTGTGGAATTCGATACGAAAATTACCAATAGGAGGACGGTTTCTCAATGGTGTTTTGCGCGAACTGATTTCGTTCAGATACTACGATGTGACTGACGAGACTGTCCTAGTCAACAACATCAAAGAGTCAACATGTTTTCTGTCTTCAGACTTCAATGAGTCTCTTAGCAAGATCCATGAACTGAAAAATCTCAAGCGATCATCTCCCAAGTTTGACTCTTTGAACAAGGACAATTTAGTGGTGGACTACGTATTGCCCGATTACAAGACCACGGCAACCGGTTACGTGCTTGAAAAAGGCCAGCCGCAGGACGACCTGCAAATTCTCACTTTGTACGATGAACGATTTAGTGTTCCAGAAGTTCTCTTTTATCCGGAGATTGTTCGGCTTGAGACCAAGGCAGGTCTGGTTAAGACTATTCTGGATAGTCTGAATTCATGCCCAGAGCTGATCAGGCCATTGCTCACTGCTAACATGGTTCTGGTGGGTGGAACTGCGAAGTTGCCTAATTACAAAGAAAGGCTGTATTCTGAACTGAGGAGTGTTTTGAGACAGGATTACACTATCCGTATATGCCAATCGGATGAGACGTATGTGTGGCATTCGGGAGTGGACTTGTTTGACAAGTCGTTTGAGAAAGGACGGGTCACGAAGCAAGAGTATGAGGAGCACGGCATGAATATCATCAGAAAGAAGTTTAAAACATCGTGAGGGGTCTGTCTTCCATGTTAGAGTCTAGTTGTCTGTGCAGAGGTTCGTATCAACTTCTGGGTAAGTCTAATAACCATAGAAAGAACGATATAACGTAATATCCAGACTTCAATTAAAAAGCCAAATGCTATGAAAACAATAAAATGCCAGCGAGAACTAAATGCAGTCATTGAATGCACATACAAACGCCAATGACGAAAATACACGAGATGATAGTGAAGGTGGACCATACCAGTGCCTGGTGCCAGACGGGTGGCTGTGAGTGTCTGTTGAATAGCAAACAAACTGAAAAGGTGCACAGCACCAGGGCAATTGCAAAGGTTATGAGGACGATGATGACTAGCATAATTGTTGCGTTCGAATTTGCTCCATCCCAGATGTCTTTCAGTTTCCCTACTGACGAAACCATTGTCGCGAACATTCCGATTGCAACTCCGAAAGTGAGGCAAGAAAGCGATAAGCACAGCATGTATAGGAATGTCACCACCTGATCGTGTTTCGCTTCCTGCACCAAAGTGCGCGATTTTGGCAGCGGCGAGTAGTTGTTCAATTGTCTGAACAGGTGACTATCCTCATCAACTTCGGTGGTGGTCGAGTCCGAGTCCGAGTTGTTGCTGGTGGTGGCCATGTACTTAACGGTTCCCTTTGAGATAAGCGGGGCCTCCTCCTGGGATCTATTCGGGAACTTGAACAGCTTTCTGAAGAAACGCGAGACAGACCAGATCGAATCCACCTTCTCAGGTGATAACAGCCATTTGAAGGAGCTGATTCCGGTTGATTCTTGGTCGTCGCAGTACACCAAGAACTCCGAGTTTTCGAACTCTGGGTCGTCGTCAAACTCATTCCAGTATCTGTAGGTCGTTGTCGACGATGCAGGTTTGGATGCCCTGGAAAGCTGATACGAAGAACTCGATTTGTTTAGCAAGATTCCGTTGCTTGGGTTACCAGAAACAGCAGAACGGTTGCTTCTGATCGACAAGGCCTGTTTGGGGCGATCGGCCTGAGGCAGCGTACGGATGTCCTTACTGAAGTCTTTGAACCAGTCGAACTTGGTCACAAATACATCATCACTAACTTTGTCCGGGTAGTACTTGATCGTGAGATAGTTGAACATGCTGAAGTTCAGGGTGTCGACGCGGTAGCATAGATGCGAATGGCACAGTTGTGCAATAAACTCTGGAATCTCGGAGTATTTTGATTCGTAGCGTATCTCCATGATTCCAAATGGGAACTTTGAGGAATGTTCAGATTCATCAAACGAAAGCTCTAAAAGCCCCTGGTTTGTGGTCCTGATGTTCTCTCTCAACGTAATGAACGTTTTGTCATCGTTGCTGCGGAACCTCAGCTTATCGGAGGAAGTTTTGAAACACGGTACCAGGCCTCTGGACCGTATAAAATCTATCGACATCTGCGACATCCTTGAATTGGCAACCATATACGAATGCCAATCGTCTGTTTCACCTATTTGCTGCAAAAAAGAAACAGAGTGGGTGTTCAGCCGCGTGAACGAAACTTGTCTTAGGCCACCAGTTGGCGTCAAAACCAGAGGTTTGTCATCTGATGAGTAGCTCGTGATAGTACATGGGATGGCACTGAAGTCTTTCACCTCCACTTCATCCAAGTTGGTCAGCCAGAGGTCAGTCTGGTTTTTTGAGGTGATGAAATTTGACTTGAAATTGGAGAACAGGTTCAGCTTGAGTTCAGCCAAATTATCCTGGTGAACCCAGTAAAGTTCCACATTCGATGCCTTTTGAATAGACTCCAAGTCGAAGCGAGCGAACTGGTCGGCTACAGACCTCGGCGTTGAAGATGGAACCGCCGCTGAAGCAGACCTTGGGGTACTTTGCGTGGGCTCATTCATAGAATCGAGCATCCTCCCAAGACTTTGGATAGAATCATCCAGGCTCAAATTCACAAATGAATCAGGATTTCCGTCCAGAAAGTTCAGCTTGATCCTTTCCACAAAATCCTCCTTGTATCTGTACCTGGAATGTTTCAGGAACTTCTTGAACAGCTTGCGAAGAGCCAATTTCTGGAGCATGATGAAACGCGAAATCTTTTGGAAATCATGTGAAAGCTCCACCAGATCCTTTTGGAGTTCTCTTGAGTAATTTCCACTCGAAAAACGCCGCTGGAGCAGTTGCAGTCGCGTCTGGAATTCGCCGTGCTTGGAGGCCACAAACAAGCTCACAAATTCAATCTGATCTTTGAATGCAGTGTAAAGTTGTTTCATGGCACGAACTTGGTTTCTATCCTCGGTAGGATCGGAAATATCACCAGATTCATCGGTGTTTCCTATCTGTGTAGCGCCCTTGATCTTGAGCTTTAGATCGTTGTAGTCAAGGTTGTAGTTCCTCCATTTCAGGATGGAACGGTCCGTGAACTCGGAGCCAAACTTCATCCTGTGTGGACGTGGGCCAGGAGTAGCGGGAAAATAATAAATCTAAAACTCAGGCAGAAAAGGGGCAAATCAAAGGAACAAAGGGATCACCACTGGACAGAGAACAACTCAGGGCAACACTAAGAGGGAGGCCGTCAAACTCTGTGCTGCACCTACCAAGATAAGGGGCACGTGCTTCGGGAAGTCTATACGTGCAACTTCAATTGGATTGGTGTTGTAAAACAGACTTTATTGGCCGATCTCAGGAGTAGTAAAGGGGGTGAGATCTCTGGCCTGTTTTAGCGCATGTAGCCGTTCATATTACCTCCGCACGGGCTCGCCAGAGGTCTTGTGACCTGATTGACGGTCTTTCCCAATCCGTCTAAGCCCACGTGGGGAGCATCGTCCTCAATCTCTTCCTCGGAGTGCCCAAAAGGGTTCAGAGATGAGCATAAGGGTTACCCTGAAATTGACTGTATGGTGGTGCACTACGAATGGAATTGTACGTGATAAGACTTCTTGACTTGATGCTTTCGTACTAAAACCAGTCCAATCTTTCACCTCCTGTTAAAACTACATTGCTCGATCCTCACATCAAAATCATCGCTACCTATTTGTAGCCCGTTTGGCATTTGACTCATTTCCTTCACTGATACTTCGAAACATCAACATTGAACCTGCGATCCTTCTCAAACTGCTCGGCGTCCTTTGCCTTAATAAACATTCCATCATCAGCAAGATCGTCTTGAACCTTTCGAGTGCGTGGATCGTACCTGACCTCCTCGCCCCGCTTGATTCCGTCTATGTAGCTGGCTTTCTCGTCCAGTCCCCTCACACCGATCTTCCCTTCTGTGTCGCCAACATCCGGCCTGGATCCTAGCTTTTCTGGCTCAAGTCCCAGACTTCGTAGCTCCTCCAGCTCATCCTCCTCTTCGGAGCCGAGAGCCGTTTCTACGGCTGCACTTTGGAAATCTTTTAGCTTGTACTCATCCACATCATACCCAAACCACCTGTCCCTCTTGCTGTCCCAGTCATCAACCTGCCTCACCCGCACATCTGTATGGCTTTGTTCCTCTGTTACCCTGTTCTTCAGCTTCCTCGGCTTCTCGAAACACTCTTTGGTTGAATGTAGATCACTGCCACAGTTGGCACATCCCTTGGTGACTTTGGAGCTTTTCGAGATTTTACCATTTCGCGACTTGTGCCTCTTCGTCTCCTTACTCACCTTGAAGTTGTCAGTGATCCCGTCACCAATGCGAGGTTCCCTATAATCATTAACTTTCCCCACCTCAAGCCGCTGGTGCGAGAGGTCATCCGTCGTATCCTGGTCATTATACCATGGTTTATTGGAAATAAATCGTGGAATGTATGGATTCAGAGGGTTTCCATTCACGTCAAATAGTTCCTGCGGTTTTTTTGACATCGGGAATAACAGCCGTAGATCTGTGGAGTGATAAAAAAGAAGCTGAGCCATCTACGTCTAATCAAAAGTTCTCTCATTGACAATGGTGTGTTCCAACCTATTTAACGCCGCACACATATTAAGTGATGATTATGTCTCCGCAATCATCAAGAAGTCGTGCGGCACGATGCGGCGTGTGATGATCCTGAGCCATACTTTGAAATCCAACACTACTTATTATAAAGTAACACAGCCTGACACATAGAAATCTGAATGGTCGGAGCCAAGAGGTCTTCTTCTTGTCATCACTTGAACCTGATGATAGTTTCTTCAGTAGCGCAGTCGCTGTCTTGAATGTCTCGATATCAACAAAAGTACCAGCATGTACGAATTCCCCAGCGACAATATATGCTTGATCTACTTTCCTAGTATTAAAGTATAATGCCATCATGCCAACCCACTTCTCGTCACCAATCATCCTAATCACGTTGAAGCTTGCAGAATTCACGTGAGGTGAGAAGGGATCATGCGTCCACCAAATGCTCTCTCTTTCAATCTCGAGACGATGACCAAGTGCACATGTCATCTGGATAACAATGGTGCAAGAGTTGGCTGTTCTCCAAAATGTAAAGGTATAAGTCTCCTGGTATTTGAAGCCTGAAAACTCATAGGTATCATGACTCGGTCAGCAGGAGAGTTTCTGGCACGGAGGCAATTGAGGCAGGTGATGGTGAAGTCTTCCTCTTCCTCCAGCCCTTTCTTTTCCTTTTCATCTGAGCTGTTCAAGCATGGCGGGGGGTTCAGTCGAATAAAAGCAACTGCACTTAAAGTTTTCCGATCCAAGTACCGCACAGTGGTTCTATTTGAAGTCCGGTCACTTTTGCTGCGGAACAAGGCATTTTATCTGATTGAACAACGAATAATGGTCTTTTGGTCATCGTAATATCGAGTAAAGTTGACGTTTGTCGTCAAGATATAGGGGTCCGACAGGTCAACATAGTTGACTATACTATCAAAATCAATAGCGACAGGAGTTCTGGGTTGACTCTCCAAGGTGAGAATATGATGGAGTTGTTAATCTTGCATAATTAATCTCAAATACCAGCCTTCACTTTTACCCGAGTCTTTGTCGCTTTGTTGGAGTGGACTATACACGATGTGGAAATAGTCCAACTTGAAAGGAGAACTGTTTTTGTCTGTCGAGACTGGGGTGGCCATGTTTAAATCTAGAACTTGAATCATAGGAGAATACACATGGAGTACCTCTGTACCAAAGTCCCGAGTACGACAAAGCTTTTCTAAAAGTTGAATGCGGCTGAAATTCAACCCGGAAGCATGCCGCCTGTGCGGAATGTCTCCAGGTCAACAAAAGTAGGAGCATGTATGAAATCTCTAGTTGCAATTCCCGATTGGCCTAGCTTCCCAGTTTTGAGATCTAACGTCTTCACGAAACCCCATTCTCACCCACAAAATCCGACGGGTGTATACTTCTTGGCATATCTGTGTGATCAATATATTTTGATGTCTCCATGCTGAACTAGATCACGAGAGAGAGTTATATTGGATAGCTTTCGATCGGAACTTGGGTGATTATTGAGTCGCGAAAGGGTTTTCCAACATTTGAATTTTTACCTGAAAAGTGGAAATTTCTGGAAACCGAGCATTGTAGTACAAGCAATGCTCGACTTTGTGGATCCCGAGTATTCAGTAATTATTTCTCGAAAACAACCGGTTTCTTGGAAGAAAATTGCAGAAATTTATTCAATAACTTCTGGCAACGACTTGAGTGAATAGTTTTCGCATAAAAACTAAGACTACATCCTGGGCCAGGCAGATGTGGTCTACGTCATAAGCCATGTACCATTTCCGGCCAACTACAACCCAATCCTACATTCAGAATTCGAAATGTTTTGCTGATCATTGCACTAAACCCCATACGGGGACACGAAGGCCACACCTTGAAGGACACAGAGGCCCTAGCATGGTTTACTGCACCCAAGATCAACTATTTGTTCTCCAGTCCAGGCAGAAAAACTAAAAGTACAACAATATTCTCATGGTCATGGGTCAAGAACGCCAATAAAGGGTTCAACCTCAGAAGAATGCTTTGGCGTTGCACCCGGACTGTGTTTTTGCGTTAAAGAGAAAAGAAAGGAGGAGAAGAAATGGCTGAACAAATTTTCGATTTAAGGAGGGAAGCTTTTTTTTCCAGAAATGGGTAGCGCACACCCACTCAAAACCTCATTCGGCCAAATGCAGGGTTCAAGTTGCATGTCACAAAAGAAGAGGAAGAAGAAGACGAATAAGAGATTCAGATCAATTGCATTTTTTCGGAAAATGATGGCTTTCAAATACAAAGGTGTGTACTTAAAGATACGACCTGGTCTAAGACAATTCCATGCGTCTTCAGTGACGAGGATCAATCCGCTATTGCCGTTCGACCTTACTGAAGACCTCGACAATGACGAGCTTAAAGAGAAGACTCGGAAACTAGAGAAAGAAAAGGCCAATAAAGAGGAGGAGGCACGACAGAGAAAAGAAGATGAGAAAAAGGGCTACACCGGCATTAACAGGTACAAAACTCCCTTCGAGGAAGAAGAGAAGAGACGCAGAGAAAAACGTGAAGAGATGTGGGGCAGGGTGAGGTCAGTGCTCATGAAAATTCTGGAAACAGGACTGATTACCCTGAGTTCTCTAGGAGTACTTGCTGGGGGTGGAATTGCGTACCACAAGTTGTACAAGTACAACGTGCTGGACAAGATCTCAGCTGCATTTGACGAAGGCGATCGAACGTTTCAGTTAACGAAACACAAAAGGGCTAGAGATGACGACGAAAAGCAGTGGGTTTACAGACCACAACAAGATATATTTGATGATATTGTTCAGGGTAAAATCGTGGGTCGTTACTTTCTTCTGGTAGGCGAGAAGGGAACAGGGAAGACGTCGACAGTTCTGGAATCTATAAAAAAGGTGAATGGTAAGAATTGTGCCATTGTGGATGCAATTTCGGACCCAGAATTATTCCGGATCCGTATTGGCACTGCAATCGACTTTGAATTCCATGAGGACTACATTGGGTCACTATTCTCGATCAGGGGACCAAGAGACACAACTGCGTTGTTAGATATAGAAAGGGCTTTCCACAAGTTAGAAGAGGTCGCAGTGAGGAAGGTCAAACAGACTGGAAGGCCTTTGGTTCTGGTTATTAACAACTCGCATTTGATCAAAGATGACGAGGAAGGAGTGAAATTGGTGGAATTGCTTCAGCAGAAAGCTGAGTCCCTCAGTGGAGCTGGGCTGGTTACTATGATTTTCAATTCTGATGACTACTGGTTGTACGAACGGATGAAGAGGCTGGGGACTCGACTGGAAGTTATCAATTTCAATGACTTGAAGAGAAAAGACGCTATCAATGCGTTGAAAATCGCCCGTCAAAGGTTCTTCAACGAGACAATTTCGGAGGAGATGGCGTCCCAAGTGTTCAAGCTGATTGGTGGAAGACCTCAGCACATATCCCATGTCGCTGGACATGAAGACGTTTTAAAGGCATGTAACGAGATTATTGATCGCGAGAAGACTTGGTTTTTGAATCAATGTGGCCTTCTTGGTGAAGATATGGATGATGATGTTATGGAGAGTGGTAAATTCTCTACGAGCGCTATGCTTTTGATGCGCGAATTGGTAGAGATGGATAGGCAGAGAGTGGCCAATCAGAAAGCTAGTGAAAAGGCTAATGATGGACTCGAGCACGGTGAACATGTTTTGCCAGAGGTGCCTCTTTGGAGGGCCAGACAGATCATGACCAGATCAGACTATATTCAATCGTACGATAACCTCAACATCTTTACGATCGACTCTCATTCGCGCGTCAGGGCCGATAGTGTTCCGATGATGAGAGCATTTCATGAAATTGCGTCTCAACCCGGATTTGACGATTTATTGAACGAGACTATCTCGCGTGTGGCTGACATAGAGTCTTTGGGCCGTACTAGAGAAGTCATAGCCAAAGATCTCATGCTGGGAGGCCACTACCGGGTGGAGAAAAAGAGGAATGATGACCGGCAAACGTCCGATGTTTGGCTGGAAGGAGGCTCAAGAAGACTGTTTGAAGAGACCAAACAAGAGGACGCCGTAGCAGACGAATCTGAGCCACATCTGCGCCTGGAAGAATTCTCGGATGGCGCCCACAAGCGTTGGTGGACGAAACGGCTTCAACACTATGGTACCTATGTGAGTACTGGTAACGACAAATCAGATGATTTGACAGACCGCGACCAGGTTCTTGATTTGAATCGGACTTCGGATGATGAAAATGACGAGGCATGAGGGATAGAAGTTGGCGTGATTTTTTACGCACTGAGATTAAACCACCTTTATACAGTTGAAACATCGAGATTTACAAAAACATGATACTTGGCCCACAAATGTTAGATAAATGATAGACGTTCAATGGTGATTGTTCTGAATCTGAGAAGTGGATGTGTGAGTAACCACCGAAAAATAGATGAAATGCAGAACAAACGGGGCACCTTGTAGGATAGTCTGTGCAGTTTAACACTCTCCTCTAGCAGACGGTGAACTATCAATTGGAGAATATCGTATTTTGAAACTTCAGCCGCACTCAAATTCGGAAACACACTACCAAACCTTTGTTTACGTTTGCTAATCTTCAATACCCAAGTACCCGACGTGTTGGCTCTTGTTCTTCTTCTGCTTTAAGTGTTTTTTTTGCTTTTCAAATCATAAGAACAATTTACTGTGTGTACCTGCCATGTCAGACGATATTTTGGCCGGGGAGCTCGAGAACCTCAAAATCCGAGACTCGAGTCCCGCATTGGCCTCTTCCCCACCAAAACACGAGTCCGAATTGTCTTCGTCTCCACCACGGACGCCAGAGATCAAGAAAGAAAACGTTGTCAAATTTGAAGAGTCTAAGCCTGAAGAGTATGTTGGAGTTGATGAGCTCCAAAAGTTCAGAGAGACATTTTTCGAGTTCATCGAACAGTTCCCAGAGATCGTTGAACAGCAAGAAGTGTGCAACATTCAAGATAAGGCGTTGGTGATTCTCTCGCCTTTATCAGTGAAGCACCGTTTTGGCAGAGATTGGGTTAGCAAGGCTTATATCTCCTCAATTGTTGAGAGGCCACAGAGACTTCTGGCCGTTTCGATCGGAATATCTGCTGCCTTGTCTATGTTTCCATCCTATTACACTTTCATCAGTTCCACCACGTTGGGTGCCTTGGACTCGCCACACGTGCTGAAGGTTCACGGAAGGAAGTGGCTTGACCAGATCGTTGAACTGTGTGCCAAATCCACTGCCAAGCTAGAGAATGGCGAAATTGAAGTTCCAGATGAATGGAACTCGGGTGATATCTACCTGACTGCCGATACTTTGCTGGCCCTCAAAGGTGTTGTGGGTGCTGTTGAGACTGCTGTTGACCAGGTTCACAGCTCAAAAGCGAATTCGGGGGAGGCTCCTAAGAGGGCTTTCGTGGCCATTAGACCACCAGGCCATCACTCTCATCCATGTACTCCCTCTGGGTTTTGTCTCATCAACAATGCTCAGATAGCAATTCTGTATGCCCACGCAAAGTTTGATGTGACTCATGCTGTTATTCTAGATATAGACCTACATCATGGAGACGGCACACAGGATATCTGCTGGGAACAGGGTGGGTTCAAAGCTGATTACGGTGATTCCGAGGACTCAGAGGGATACGACGAGTACGAGAAGAGGGCTCCAACAGGTCCCAAAGTTGGATACTTCTCTCTTCATGACATCAACTCTTTTCCCACGGAACTTGGCTATGCCACTTCTGAAAATGTAAAGAACGCTTCGCTGTGTCTCATGGGACATGACATGTGCATTTGGAATGTTCATCTACAGCCGTATAAGACTCAGGCAGAATTCGATGATCTCTACTACAACCAATACTGTGAATTGTTCAAACGCGCTGAGATGTTTTTGAAGAAAAGCAAACTCGAACACGATGAGAAAATCCTAGAAGCTAGGAAAAGAAAACAGCCAATACCCGCTCCTTTCAAGGCGCTGGTAGTGATGTCATCCGGGTTTGACGGTTCCGAATTTGAAACCCAGACGATGCAAAGGCACAAAGTAAATGTCCCCACCTCTTTCTATGCCAGATTTACCTCCGATACTGTCAATCTGGCCAACTCTTACTCAGAGGGCCGCCTAATATCCTTTTTGGAGGGAGGCTACTCCGATGCGGCTCTTTCTTCTGGTGTATTTGCGCATATGGTGGGATTACAACAGCAGAAGTGGGACGAAAGCTGGGGAAAAGACAGCCTTGTGAAAGAGCTGGTTAAAGGGTGTAGACCCAAGTGGACACCCGTGAAGGCTCCGAGATCAGACGTCTCCAAATGGGCGAATTGGGTTTGCAGGATGGGCAGAGACATGGTTCCAGATGCTGTGATACTCCCAACCGCTTCTAAGCCTGTCAGTGGGTTGTCATCTCTCAGTGGCTCCAACGTGTATGCTACGAGAGCAACTAGGATGACGACGCGGTCTCATGCTCAGCACAATGAATCTGAGAAGGAGAACAGCACTCCAGCAGCTTCCTCCGAAGATTATCCCTCGAGTCCGATGAAGATAGACACTCCGATCAAGAACAATAGTGTTGCAAGTACTATGAGCCCGTTGGAATCTGCACGATTTCTTGATTTTGACTGAGGTCATTGAATTCGGTCGAGATTAGTTCAGTCAATTTGTTTTATAGGCGTTCGTTGTTAATTTACTTGCTGATGTATTCTCCATCTCGTTTTTTCTGTTTTCATTATATAGTCTTAGCCTCTTACCATTCCGAGTCACCAGTCGCCTTCTGGAAGGCATAGTCCTTTCCGTCAATATTGGTGACCCCATCCTTCAAAGTGCACTTCCACTTGTTTTTCACACGCTGAACACGGTCATACAGACACAACATGATGTTCCCTTCTTGGTCCTCATTGTCGTCGTCTGAGTTCAGCTCGTCATCGTCCGGGTCATCCAAGTCTGAGTTTATATCGTCTGAGTCTCCACCTCCAAACACGGAGTCATCAGAATCATCTCCACCATCTGCTTGAGTCACCAAACCTCCCTGCAAAGCACGGGCCTCCTGCCGTTGCTTCAAAAGTCTCTTTCGTTGTATTTTCTTCTCATACTTGCGCAACTTCATGGCATCCTGCTCATCAAGCTCAAATGTGATATCTGCTCCACCATCAGCCTGGTTCACGATTCCACCACCTGGAAGCATAATGTGTTGTTGGTCTTCGGTTTTGGGCATCGGCAATGAAATATCAGACTGGGGAACCAGCAATTGCTGCGAGTGTATCTGTTGCGGGGCCGCGATCTGGTTTGCGGATATGGAATCAAGTTCTGGAACAGAATCCGGGGCAGGATCCCAGGGGAAAACTGCCACCTTGGTCAGGCTCAAACGGTCTCGCCACAGCTAAACGTCTGTTAGTATTTTCCAATTGAAGCTTATCAAGTTCAACTTACCTTTCTTAGGTCCTGTAGAGTAGTTTCGTCTATCCCACTGTCTTCAAAGTCCTGACGGGATTCCGCTATGACATCTTCAATTATGGACTCGTACAAACGGGCCTGTACCAAACATGTTAGTATCAAAGATAAACTGATCCCTATGACGTCTGGCTGCACAAACAACAATCGGTTCATCATGCTGTACCACTTTAAAACTTACCGCTTCGGCATTAGACATCTTTGCAATTCAACTGAATTTAACCCAAGCTTTCACTCGCTAAAAACCTTCCCTGACACGATTGATCAACGATTCACAAGAATATATACTCCAGCAAGTTTGCACTGCATAGGACTTTGGGATAGAAAGAGTGAGAGCTCTTAATAATCGTCTTTGGCACATGGGCCGGGTAACAAATATTGTTTTTGCTGGTGCACGTCCGTGGCTTTGTTTATGTTTTTCCCGCGCACCAAAACAAGGACTGTCTTGTTTTCTCTAACTTAACCCAATCCTTCCGTACAACAAGAGCCAAAATGGAGTTTTCTGGGGAGAGAAGCTTTGTTGCAGCAGCTGATCCTATTGAAAAGGCCGAGTCCTTTTCGCCAGCCAGAGAACAACAAACCAACCACGCCAGTCTGGATGCTGAGAACATCGGTATGGGAAGCGAGCTAAAGAAAATACCACATGGGATTTCGTTGAAACACAACAGTAGGAAGTCTTATTCTCCTATTCGTTCCAATGCTGCGCCCTTTGTTAGGGCCCCACTGACATGTTCCAGAACTGATATTGTTAATTTACAGAACATGTCTCCCTTGCGTGCTACGAAGCTCAACCTTTCACCTGACAGAACAGTGGCAGGGGAAAACATGGGTGATTTTATTAATCAGAATCAGTTGAAGCGTTCTTCGGCTGGCTTTGATACCAGCGAATCAAAGAAAACGCACATCGAAGAGCCAGAAACGCTAGATGACGACTTCATGGCCGAAGCTGCCATGTCACCTATCAAGTTTGACTCGAAACTGGACGTGACAGTTGAGTTCAGAGAAAAACTTGAAATAGAGCTTTTGCAAACGCCATCGAGACCGACAGAGGCAGTTGCTGTCAGCCCTTCGAGTGACCAGCATACTAGAATCCTTGAGGAAGAGTCGATGGTCAAGGACGTCAAGACGAGTCCACTAGATAAGGTCAGTCGTTGTTCGAACGAGGGATTTGAGCAATCAAGTGATGAGTCTGAAGAACAGTCAGAAGATGAAGAGTTTGGTGATGTTTTGCATTCTACTGCCAACCGCTCTGTCGAAGACGCTCTGCGCATGGCCGAGAGCGATGACGAGGAGACAGATATGAACGAGAACAATGCCAATGTTAATGAAGCTGATGAAATCAAGCCTGTTCTCGGATACACGCGCTTTGAAAGTCCAAATGAGCTTTGGGAAAGTATTAATGCGACTGAAGAGATCAATTTGGAGGCCCTACCAGACCTGTCAAGGGACATGGTTTCCAAAAGCTTCATCGAGGAGATCAGGTCCAACTTCATGACAGAACTCAATAACCTAGAGGAGTCCTCCAGAAAGAATGCCCACGAACTACAGGAAGCCCAAGTTCACATCAAAAGTCTGGACGACGACATTGCAGCATTGGAATTACAGAAGCAAGAGCTTCGCGAGAAAAACTCTTCCTATCTCATTCAGATCGGTGTAATTGAGGCAAAGGTTTCTGCGCTTGAAACGAGCTACACATCAGAACGCCACACGAATGCAAAGCTCGAGAAACAACTTGATACCTACAAGAGAAGATATCAGCAAGTTTTTGCGGCCTTCAAAGATACCACTGATGTACACAATGGTGTTGTGGATAAGCTGGACGCAACTCTCAAACAAAAAGATGATCTTTTAGAACAGGTTGCTAGCCTCGAAAAAGCTCTTGGCTCGGTTTCGGACAACCTAAGGTCCCTTCAAGAGCAACACGCTGAGTTGTCCAAAGCGGAACAATCCCTCAGGGCAGATCTCGATATCAGCAACGCACAACAGCTGCAGGCCCAAGCAGAGCAGCAACTTGCAGAGAAGAGTTTGCAAGAAACACGGGAACAGCTGAGTGCTAAAGTTGAGGAGTTAGTGCTTGTCGAAAAGGACCACGCACTCATCGAAAAAACACTGCATCACACAGAGGAGCAATTGGAAGTAACCAACTCTGAAATAGCCAAGCTCTACGAAGTCAACAGAGAACAGCTGACCACAATTGAATATCAAGAAACTGAAGCAGCTCGTTTAACTTCTCTTCTTGATGCCTCAAGTTCTTCAAAAGCAGCGTTGGAGCAGGAAATCGATTCTCTGAAGCAAACAGTGGAGAAGTTGCAGAATGAGAAGGATTCTTCATCTAACTCAATCATCGAAACGCTGAGCGCCAAGATTGAAAAATACGAAGTTGAGCGTTTCTCATTGGAGGAGACATGCCTGGACCTTGGCAAGAAATTAGAGGAGGTCGAAGAAGAGAAGATCCAATTACAGAATTCTGTGGAGGAACTGAAAAACCAGCTCGAAGAAGCTAACTCTTCAAAGACCAACCTTGACTCGGCGTACTCAGCGTTGCTCTCTGAACAGGAGGCTAACCAAGAGGCATCGACATCCTTATCGCTTGAAGTCAAGAACCTCAAGGGCGTTGTGAGTGAGCAAGCTAAATCAATCACCTCGTTGAATGTTGAAATCAACACCCTAAAGAATCAGGCCTTAGACCACGAGACCGAGCTTGAATCAAGTCTCGAGGCTTTGGCACAAGATCTCTACGTTCAGTATTCGGAGAAGCACGAGAAGAAGGTCGAAATTCTCAGAAAAGGCTACGAGACGAAATGGTCCGGAAAGCTTAAAAAGTCGGAGCAGGAGAATGAGAAACTTCAAAATGCCATTGAGTCCCTCAAGAAACAACTGGCCACAGAGAAAGCAGAAAAGGAGACCCTCATGAAGGTGTATGAAGAATGTATGGACCAGAAGGACGCGTAACGCGTCGGTAGAATCGCCAACGACGACTCTTTTTGCAGTGTCCACCCACGTTCCGTTACTTTTATTTCAATTCAACCTTGTCTAAGTATTATTTACAGCAGTTTTTTCATCTAAACCAAAAAGAAGTAATCCAAAAATTCCGGGGAACGTATAGTGTACCTGTGCGAAAATAGCCGAAAGCGGAAACGCGGACGCGACACTAACGTTGTTTTGATCCATTTGTGGATCTAACCTTTTCGTGGCGACCAACAAGAACAAGTCTTTGGAACTTTCTCTAATCACAATTTACTGGAGCCAGAGGCAATTGCTCTCATTGATTCTAAATCCATTCTGTGAACACAATTGGATTGGTAATCAGGTTGGTCACAGCTGTTAGAGAAGGGTTTGGAAAAGTTTCATCTGTGCTGGAGACGAGATCGCAATCTTTATTCGCAACGTGTTTTTGAGTGTTGAAACTCTCGAGTATCTTACTTGGTCTTTGTTCGAGGTGTGATATCTGCCTTTTTCCTGTTTAAATCTCTATTGCTGCTGTTTTCGCTTTGGATCTCTGTTTGCTTGAAAAAGTCTAGTTTCAGAAGTTTTTGCCATGTCTTCTGCCTATGATCAAGGCATCTCCACTGAGCCTTTTTCGACAGTGAAGAATGATGAGCCTCAATTGAGCAATAATGCATTGGCTGCGCTGATGAAGCAGGTGGAGTTACTTAGACAGTCCAATCTCCAGCTGAAGGCCGAGCTCATTTCGGTCAAGGAGGAGGTGAAGGGCAAGGATGAAACCATACTCAGTTTGCAGAAAAGAGTGGATGATTTCGAATACGATAAACGAAAAAGCGAAGGACCTCAATCAACCCCAACAAATGTTGTTGCAGAAAACGATGAAACGGTCATTCACACTCCTGTGGCCAAGCTGATAGACCCATTGCAGACTCCGAACGAACAACAGTCCCAGTTACTTGCAGAAACTTCTCCTGTTCCATCTGCTTTAGCAAGTAAGAGCACAGAGCGTGGCACAAGCGGAACCCCGGAATCCAAAAGTCCGGAACCAGACATTCCACCCAGAAGTGCAATGAGAGGTGCTAGGATGAGTCAGTACTCAAACGTGTCTTCTGTATACGAATCTGAGCCTTCTCTGAAGAGTCCAGTGAGAGGAGCATCGCCGGTAGGCCAGTTGAAGTCGAATGTTCTCAGTGTTCCGGAAGCCCAGGAAGTGATTGTTCCTGAAGATATTGTGATGGGATCCAGCCCTAGAAGACTACAATCACCAAGAAGAGCCCAGAACCAGGCGACACACAGATCGGAGATTCCTAATCTAAGGGCTCCAGCCTCACCATTGAAGCAATCATACACTTATGGCAGTCCGGTAATTGCAAGCACTGAGAAGGAAAATGCTGACGATGACGATGATGAGTTCGTCTTCACAAATAGTGTCGACAAACAGGGTCTTGGTTTAGGCAGTCTGCCCAAGGGATTACATTCTCAGTCGAACCTGTCGAGTCCTATAGTTCCAAGTGATGTGAGCAGTTTCGTTGATTACATGGATAAGAAGCTCTCGTTGAATGACTACTCCCCTAGCAAGATCCGTGCAGCTCCAAGTATTTCGTCGCCTGCAGTTGATTCATTCCAATCGCCCACACGGCCATTGAAAAACGACGAGTTTTATGTCCATCGCCCGGTATTGGCTGATAATGACTCTTTACACTCCAATGAGCCTAACTCGCCAAACCTGATGAGAGCTCCCACCTCGAACTCGAACGCGCAGTCCTCCATCTCGAGTGGATATCCTAGTGCTTTTGAGTCTCGTGAAAGGAACATTTCACGCCAAACTGTGCCGGTGCGTGAACAGCAATACCAGAGCCAGGCGAGCAACAGCTCATATCCGACTACACCCATAACTCCTCTCGTCCCCGTGACTCCTTCTATGCCTAAGGAGAGGCCTTCGCCAGTCAGACCGCTGCTGGATCCTGCGTCTTTACCCGAAACCATGATAACGGTAGTGAGTGTTCTAGACCCTACCAATCCAACCAAGAAGACTGAAGAACCATTGATAACATTGGGCGTGAATTTCGCAGCTGATGGAAGAACCAAACTGCTTTACGATGTGAAAAAGACATACTCTCAATTGGTGTCTTTGGACCAGCTAGTCAGGTCATTTTTTGCCTTACAACCCCCTCTTCCCGACAGATCTCTATTCTACAAGAACACTCTACAGTCGGTTGAAGAGAGAAGGCGACAGCTTACAGCCTACTTTATGGAAGTCTGCTCCAGACAGGCATATCCCGAACAGTTCAGCCTGATGTTTGCGGAATTCTTCTCGGCAGACAGCAATATGATGGTTGACCCAGAGGCAAAGGAAGGATTATTGATGAAAAAGATAAACGTCAGGTTCACGTCGCAATGGAAAGTAGTTCATTGTTCTCTTAGGGATGCAACACTCACTATAACCGAAGGTATTTTGCCAAATGTCACTCAGAAGCGCATTCCTATTGGTGAGTGTTCCATCGAAATGGAGGATGAAATGCCTCAGGTGTTTACCATCACCGATGGTAAGAAGAAGAAGACGATTCTGTTTGCAGAGACATTTGACGACTCAAGGGACTGGGTCAATGCTTTGAACCAACTACGTGGTCACACGATCAGGAAACCACCAAGTTTCAAAGACAACGTTTCCATTCGCAGTGGGGTGATCCCCGGGTCGTCAAGCTCGGACTTTGGGTCCGAGACAGTGATCTCGAACGAGCAACCTCCTACACCTAAACAGAGAAAAATGGGAAATCTGTTCAAGAAGGCAACCAAGGGTCAACCTCAGCAGCTTGGAAATAGCTCCTCTTCCATAACCAGGGAGGATGCACTTCAAGAAATGGACCAGCCTGAATTTAAAGCATTTTCACCTTATCAAAGCGTGACAACCATAATTCAGAATCCGATCAAGACTCCTTCCATGATGCAACAGACACCTGAGACGATTGGACAATTTACCCCGGTATCTGAAAAGACGATATTCGGAACGACAATAGACGAGGCGATAGCGCTTTCGTCTGCGGAATACCAAGGCTGTGTGATTCCTTCGATTGTGTACAGATGTCTCGACTTCCTTATCAGGGAAAATGCTGTTAGACAAGAAGGCATCTTTCGCCTGACTGGTCTATCATTGGAGATCAAGAGCTTACAGAAGAGATTCGACGAGAACTACGACTGCGATTTCTACTCGCTTGCAGAGAAGCCAGACGTTCATTCCATTTCGACCTTGTTGAAGAGGTATTTGCGTACGCTTTCACAACCTCTTATTCCAATGGAGATGAGCGAAGGTTTCAACAATCTCTTGAAGCTACAGGAAACAGACATCCAAAAGACGGCTCATGGGTTCCAGCTGCTACTGGGAAGCCTCTCACGCGAAGTCCGCGATGTTCTTCGCGTGTTCCTCAAGTTTTTGAAGTTAGTGATGGACAATAGCGATTTGAACCGGATGGGAGCCAAGAACCTCTCTATCATGATGTCGCCTAACATTGGGTGTGACCAGGACGCAGTCATGGAGCTGCTTATCGATTACGACTACCTCTTTGAATCCGGTCAGGTGACTCCGCTTGATCAGAGGACATACCGCCTATGACGAATATATACATTTTTCCATGTAAATAAAGGGATAGGAGTTTCAATTGAAATCAAATAAACTGATTAGTAGACGACCGGATCTGTCTTAATTAGCTTATGCAGCCTCGTCTCATCGATTACCGGATTCGGCCAAATGTAAATACCCGTCAGACGTGAATGAAATCACAGAAGTGAGGTGTGGAAATATGCTTTTTCTTTGCTGTCAAAAAAGGGGTTGATTACTGGAATATTTCAAAGACTTAAATTAATATCGAATGGACAGACAAGATATGCTTAGGAAGACAGACTAGCCGGCAACTCACTCAACATCAACTTCTTGACGACCGCAAACATGTCATCTCTGGAAACGATACGACACAGGCTGTCGAAACTGGATTTCCCCTACGACAAGGGTCTACGAAAGATCCAAAACAAAGAAGCAATACCGATATCGTGGGATTTGTACGAGATAAGGACAAACGGAAGAGATCACCAGGTGCCTGCTTTGGAAGAGGATGATGGAGGTTCCATAAGTGATTCATCATTGGATACCACATTGACCCAATCCCCTCCTCGCACCTCGCACGTGGAAAACATAAAAGTTTGGCTGGAATCGATGAACAAGTCGCCACCTCTGAAATATACCAAAACAAGCCCGCAAATTCCAGAGACTCCCCAGGTTACACAGGAGTCACAGTTCCAAGAGACACTGTACTCCAAGATCAACTGGGCCAGACTCCAGATGAACTCCAAACTCCAACACGATTTGTTCATTGACTGCCACATTTTGGAGATAACCAACGGCAAGTTCGTGAACTTCAATTGCTATTATCCGCCCAAACAACCTGGTGATCTGGATGAGATGTTTGCTCTGCTAATGCAGTATACGGACAACGACTGCTTAAAGGTGGGTGCCGTGCTATATTACATTTTAAAAGACTACGGGTCAGAAATTGGGAGAATTATTGATACTTTGGACATCACTGATGATCTTAGACGCCTCATGGATACCATTTATTTTTATGACAGATTCAGCCTTTCCAAAAGTCTTCAACAGATAAGGCAGACCACTTTCAATTTGGACCCCGCAAAACTACTGCGATACGCCACAGTGATACCTTTTTGCCCAAGCTGGAAAAAAATAGACACAAATGACTGCATAAAAATCATCCAGAGCGAATCGCAACATTTGGCGAGTCTGGGGTTATTGGAGACAATGAAGGTACTGAATACCAATGAGCTCCCAGAGTCTCTCCATAGAACCCTTGCCGACGCATTGGTGGACCAGTTTCCGGAGCCTCCAGATTTCTGGAGCCTTGTCAAACATCACCACATAGAAAGCCAGAAAATAGTCTCGAGCATTTTTGACAAGACCCTGGCTCAAAAGATCGCTTTTTCCAGACTGAAGGCCCAAGGCAGGCCCATCACTCCAGAATTGCACGAAGATATATGGCAAATCTTTTCAATCCAAAAACTCCTCGGCACAAATGCAAAGGATTACCCTTATGAAGAAATCATGAAAACTCTGCGAATCCTCGAGGCAAACAAGAGGTACGCTTCTCTCTCGCAAGAGGTGAGAGAGCTGGTGGGCCTTAGCAGCGAGTTTTCGTTCCTCCGAATCTAGCCCACCCCCAGGGCATTGTACCATATAACGACGGATATGAATGAAACTTAATTCGAGAACCGAACCTAATTGTAATTGTTATAGCAGAAACAGATGATCACTTAGTGGTAATTAGTATCAGCTTGAAAAACGTGAGTCACGTGAGCAAAGCGGCTCATGACCCCAAACGGTGTACGGAAAAGATAACGCCATATTTCGATCTCTTTCTGCGCAAAAGATTAAAGACATAACTTGGCCGTATCTCTTTTGTTTTTTCTTTAATTTATTCAAGCCACTTCATCGACCTTCATACACCCAACGCAATGAGAGTCAGTCCGCGGCTACTCATGAACAAGCTGGTGGATATCCGTTCGGTCACCACCCTCAAGGATAGAGTCATACCATCTTACAATCAGTTGCCATACAGCAACTTGCACAACTTGCACTGGCCATCGGATAAGCCACTTCAGAATATATACGTGGTCAAGAAGCCTTGGGTTCCTGATGTCAGAGACGCAATGATGAAGTTCATCACATTTATTCACCAGAGACATCCGAACTGCAACATCATAGTTTCTCCAGATGTGGCTGATGAGATAGCAGAAGAGACAAAGGAAAGTAAGCAACCGTGCGTTATATATTCTGGAAAAAACAGCGAAATTGTCCAGAAGACGGATCTTTTGGTTTCTCTCGGGGGAGATGGGACTATTTTGAGAGGTGTGTCGACTTTTTCAAATACAGTGGTTCCACCAGTTCTGTCGTTTTCACTGGGGACTCTGGGATTTTTGTTACCTTTCAACTTTCAGAGTTTTGAGAATGCTTTTGAGGAGGTGTACCAATCGCAGGCAAAACTGTTACACAGATCTAGACTGGAGTGCCATTTTACCAAGAAGAACAACACCAAGGCGTTGGACGGGGACATAAACGACTCCCGGATAAAGATCCACGCCATGAACGATATAGTGTTACACAGAGGATCGATGCCTACACTCACCACGTTGGAGATTTGCATTGACGATCAACTTTTCACCCGGACAACTGCTGATGGGATCATCCTAGCCACACCCACAGGGTCCACTGCGTACTCACTATCTGCTGGAGGGGCCATTGTGAACCCAGCAGTGCCATGCATTCTAATGACCCCCATCTGTCCAAGATCTTTGTCTTTCAGGCCGTTGGTTCTCCCAGCCACCTCCAAGATCAAAGTGAAGGTAATCGGCAAGGAACAGTCGAGAACCTCCAATGCCAAACTGACGGTCGACGGCGTCCCTCAGGATTATTTGAACCCGGGCGATGAGATCTACGTGAATACAGAGACAGCTTCCCCAGATAAAGATACAGGCATATGGTGTGTGGTGAAGTCCGATCACGATTGGACATCGGGCATCAACGAGTTGCTTGGGTTCAACTCCGGGTTCAAGGGTACGAATAAGTGATTCCTGGAGTTAATGTATTCCATTAGTTGTACAGATTTAGAAAAAATCAAGATCAGATAAAACAAAATTTTGAAAACAGCTAAGTTAAAGACTTCTGTGAGCTATCGTCTGAGAAATGAAGGTGATCTTGTCTCTAGCATACAGAAAGGGTTCATTGACAAGCAAAAATAGCCTTCTGCAATTATCAACTCTCTTCATTCTCCAATTCCTTGACCATGTCCGCTGCTGCCTTTTCGTAGTAGTCCGGTGGGATGATCGACATGGTGGGTCTAGGATGGGTCTCACCGTCTTTGTGGTCGCTAATATCTTTGGACTTCTGCTTGTCATCACCATCGTAGAACTCGTTGTCTGGAACGATGATGTTATCACGAGCAAACTGGGAACCTCCCTTGGTGTCCATAGCATCTGCCGTGTCCTCCTCTTCGTCTCCGAAATCCTCCAGGTCATGAGGCACGTCGTTCATCTGAACAGAAGGTGTGTGCCTCGTATTTTCCAGGTTGCTGAATATCTGAGACAAAATCTTGGAGAGATACTCAGGAGAGTTGGCATTGTGCATGTTCGAAGGTCTTACGTCCAGCTGGTAGTCGGGACCATAGTATTCGTAGTAGTCGTTGTATGGCAATTCAGGATCCAACAGAGTGTTGTTCAGAAGACCCGTTTCGTAGGTCCATGTTCTGGAAACGTTTCTCATAGTGTATCCACCACCTCCCAGAACCATCATCGGAATGTTGAAGGACTTGACGTAGTTCACACAGTTGGCATGGCCTTTTATCGACAGGTTGAAACAACCCAGTCTGTCACCACTGAGAGAGTCACCACCGCACTGTAGAACAACCGCAGAAGGCTGGTACCAATCCATGATTCTCTTGATGACAGGCTCAAAAATAGACTTGTACGTAGCATCATCTATACCGTCTCTAAGCGGAACGTTGACCGCATGATGCTTACCCTTGCCAACACCAATGTCGCGCAATTCACCAGTACCGGGGAAAAACTCTCCGTACTTGTGGAAAGAACACGTCATAACTCGATCAGTTGTGTAGAAAGCCTCCTCAACACCGTCACCGTGGTGGACATCGATATCGATATAAAGGACTCTGGGATGGTACCTCAACAACTCAATGATACCCAGGACGATATCGTTCAGGTAGCAGAAGCCAGAAGCCTCCGATTTCTTTGCGTGATGCAATCCACCAGCATAGTTGATGGCAATATCGCACTTTCCTCTATTAAGTCTAGCCGCACCCTCCATGGATCCACCGCCGGAGATGGCAGCATACTCGAACAACCCATCGAAAACAGGACAGTCATCACCAACGTTGAACTTGATTTGCTCCTTCGAGAACATGTCAAGGTTGTCCGGGGTGACACGAGCCAGGAAGTCGATGTATTCGTCAGTATGGAATTGACACATCTCCTGCTTGGTGGCGGGCTTTGCCCGGTAGATCTCCATCTTCTTGTAAAGGCCGTAGTTCATGATAAGAGAGTGGGCCATTCTTATACGGTGAGGTTTCATTGGGTGACCCGCGCCGTAGGCGTAATTGCCCACATCGGAATCATAGAAATACGCAACACCTGGAAATAGCAAAGAAAAAGTTAGTACGTTTGATTCTGGAGACCGGCATTGCCTTGATGGAACCTTAAGCTTCCTCGAAATCAACGTCTCGAGCCTGATTATCACACTCACGTTTTTTTTCAGATGGATCGACCGACAAAGGGTCGAATGGCATCAGTTGGAATGTCCCCATGTTTTCTTCTTGAATCCACGGGAATTAAACCTGATTGGTAGAAAAGACGGGGGTAATCTGTGGCCTTCTTTCAGTAAAACTCAACTCCCAGGACGGTACAATCGTGGTTATGAAGCACTGGTAATCCACACACACACACACACTTCGGGTCGGCACATGGCAAGATTAGGCGAGTACAGGAGTTTCCTGAAAAATGATATTGAGACTAGTAAAAAAAGGGGTTAATTTTCTCAGATTACTGAAAGTTATAATTGATATTCATACAACCTAGACATAAATCAACCTACAGTCCATACTGCGTCCCAGTTTGCCTAAACTCCTCGTCCAAAGCCTGCTGCCTCACAGCTTTCTGCCTATCTCTGTAGGTAGCCAATTCCGAAGATAACCTATCCTGTAAAGCCGAGCTTTCCAAGAGCCTAGCAAAAATTTCTTCATTGACCTCGAAGGTCAGTCCGTCCGCAAAATAGAGCGATCTGGCAGGGACTGGAAGTAGCCATTCCTTCCACGTCGTTCCCATAACCGATTGCCAGTTTCGCCTAAGTCCAAGATCAAAAATGTTACCTATAGAAGCCGAGTTAGGAATGTCGGCATACTTGTATGTGTTTTCTGAGGTATTGCGTCTCATATTTGATCTGTACCTGGTCGATTCATATGTTTCAATGGTGGTCATGTTCCTCAAGACCTCGTATATGGAGTAGGCACCGAAGAAAAACAATGCAATTGACATTGTGACTGCCAAGATAAACAAGAACATCACGTTGAGGGAGAAATCTGCGGCGGGGATGTCCTCATCGTTCAGGAAGCTGTAGAGTTGAAGGCCGGATACGAGGGTGCCATAACTGGCAAACAACCAGGAGTATATCAGGAATTGAATGAAGAACTTGTGATTTCTGAATCCAATACAAATGGCAAACCAAGGACAATGGTGGTCCATTCTCAAAACACATTTCCCACACGAAGAACAATGGTGGCTTCTATCTGGTTTCCAGCATTTGCACTTCTGACAATGTCTCATGGAACCATTGTATTTCATTGTCAAACTTCTAGATACAACAATTTCGGGTGGTGTTACCTGGTCCCTGTCCAAACTTGGATCTATAAGCAGTTCTGGGAAGTCGAGAGGCGATCCTGGTCCCATGACCACCAGGAAATATGAAATTAAAGCCAACGACACCAATCCCGTCGAAATAGCTATCGTGACAAAACCATCCCAGAAATCGGATGACTTGAGTCCAATTTTCAACACTATCACGAAATATGACCACGACAGCAAAAATGTACAGAGAAACTTGGGAAACGTAGAGGCAAGCATACAACAGCAGGCATTCACCGAGGCAGGCGGTGTCAACAGCCTGCCAAATGCCTGAGTCCAAGACGAGCAGTCTGTTAACTGTCTTTCGTACCCCATAGTGGCACAAATATGATTTATTTCCCGAAGCACAACGCGAGTGCTGACATGAATACGTGTTGTGGAATTCTGACACAGCTGGCCAGCCCGGAATAGCATTGCCCCAAAGTAGTGTTCAAACAGATTATGCGCCGCACTTCAATTTTGGGACTCAAACCGTTCTGCTAGAACTACCATCGGTCAATTTCCTGCAAAAAGACTAGTGATAAAGCATGGTATAATAACTAAAAAGGGTATCAAATCTATTTAACTTCGTAAAACTTCCTGAAGATGAGAGCAGCAAGGGCGTTCGTATCGAAGATTGTCTTTCCTCCGTACAGCTCAATTCTAGTTTTACCCTCGTACTGGTAATTCAAGAGTTCGTCCAGAGTAAGCTTCTCCAGACCAACAATGTCCATTTCAGCGGCTACATCGATTGTGAAAACACCTGGTTGGTCGCAGGAAAACATGAAGAATACCCTGGTGATAGTACCAGATAGCGTTTGGGAGGCTTGGATGGCAGCAGCAGACATGCCATTGGCTTCCAGTAAAACTCCATTCTCAAACAGATACTTGGCAGAGTATCTGTAAGATCCGTATCTAGGGACACTTCCCTTTCTCTTCTTGAGCTCGCGATAGTGGTAGTATTGCCTCGAGAACAGCTGCCTCAAAAAGTTCTTTTTGCGTGGATGAGTCTGCAATCTGAGCATCCCTTGATCGATGTCGGCCATGTACGAGTTGAGCAGCTTTGACAATCTGTCTTCTCTTTGCTTCAGCCTCATGAAAGTGGTTGTCACATCCTTAAGCTCCTTCTGTCTGTCTGCCCTCTGTTCGTGTTTCCTCTTGATGTCTCGAGATATGTCATCAAGTAAATCTTGGAAACAGTTCGATCTGCTGATCTTGCCCATTTCCTCTAGCTCCAGAACCTTCTCCATTGTAATCTTCTTCAATTCACGGAACGACAAGAATTTCAAATTCACTATGTTACCGTCAGTATCTTCAACAGAAGTGGACTTAGAGCCTTGCTTGCTGATAAGAGCTTTATATGCAACTTCATCAGGGCGCTGGATCTCTTTGATCAACAGGTCCAACAGGTCTGTGCCAGATTGCACCTGGATGATATAGATGAGACAGGTCTTCACTTGAAGCAGCAACGACTTGGCATATATTTCCTCTGGGTCCTCGGTAGCAGCCACCGGGATCAGTTTTAAGATCACAGGATCAGAAAACGAATAGCCTGGAGCACTACGCAACACCATGATATCCTGAGCGAGATCTCTCAACAAATCCTCTCTTTCCGGAACCAGATCATTAATCTCAAGGTTGACCAGTTCAAACACTCCGGTAAGATCATGGTAACTGAGAACGAGCTCTGGGTGGTCTTCGTTGGCAAAATCACTGTAAATACTGGAGATATTGTATGTTGTCTCCATGTCTTCCACATTAATCAACTTGCGCAGCATGCGACGAACAAGCTCAACAGACAGATCAATGAACTCGTTTAATGGCTGTAAGTAGACATTCTGCGCTCCAAATGCTTTCATAGACACCAATTGGTAGAGTACTCTCGAAAGTTCGATCAGGTTCTGCCTCATGGCTAAGGTTTGTCTCTCGCTAGAACCTGGTTGCTTCAAGCGGATTCCGTAGTTTTCGGGTCTCAGCAATATTGGCAGAAAGTAGTTCTTCATGAAGACTCTTCCAACAAAAGAGAGGTAATACCTTTCAGATTCACCAGGGTATTTCAGCTTGAGAAATTCGTACAGCTCTTTGCACAAAGTGCGGATGTAGGTCGGCAAAGCAGCAATCACATATTCGATAATCAAGATAAAATCGTTGGCTGTCTCCTTCAAGTTTGTCAGGTTCTTGACGAACTGATCTCTAGTTTCAGGATCTTCAATGGCAGTATTGTTGTCAATACCCACGATCATCTTGAGAGTTCTTTGGCCAGTGAGGGCCTCTTCCTTCTCAATGAGATTATTGTAGATGTTCAAAGGAGTAGACTCAAAACTCAAATCCACGTCCTTCAACAGTTTGGTGATGTGAGCCCCAAATATCTTTTTTGCTGACAGTCTCTGATGAGTGAGATTGTTGAACATGTTGAGAACAGATTCCCACATCATGCTGTTGACCAGGAGCTTTTTTGCTGAAATGTCGCTCTTGAACAGAGCCTTGAAGCCGTCGGTTGCAACAACATCGCTGATCCAGGACTTGATGTTGTACAAAACCATTTTCATATAAAGGTACTCCTCTCTGGTCTTTGGTCTCTCGATGTCAGCATTCACAGGAGTGAAGCCAAAGATTTTCAAGACGTAGTCCTCAACACTTCCAGGTAGTTCCAGGACATACGAAGGATTCTGCTCAATAGCAGCAAAGAGCCTACTGAGATATGCTGGTTGGGTTTGCAAAATGTAGAACATCTTCTCATAGCATTCTCTCAGTTCTCTAGCGCTCTTATTGAGGTTGGCTTTGACTTCGGGCTTTGAGCTGGTGCTGGAAGCAAATGTGTCTGGAATCTCAGTTTCGGCAGTATCCACGTCTGCTGAAAGGTGTTTGTTCTTGTAGTTCACCAGTTCGTCAAGAGTAATTTTGTTTCTGTTCAAAAGACCAATTTTCACATCCAACGCACTTATTTTACTCTCCAGAAGCTCAATCTGCTTGGCTTTCTTGCTCGCTTTATCCTTGTACATCTTTATCGACATGTCCTGCTCAAAATCCTGATCTCTCTCATTCAATAAGCTGGCAAAGTTCCGTATGGCACGCAATGGTGGACTGGCCTCAAATACCAACGATTTGTATGCATTCGTGTGTTTGGCAGCTCTAAAGCAGCTCTGAATTTTAACGATCTTTGCCAAATTCTCAGGTCTGGAGTAGTAATCGTTCATGGAACTAAGCTGATTTCTTAATCTCTTGCTCCTGGCAATTGCCTGAAGCTCACTTAACGCCTCGTAATGCTCCTCGATATCGTCAATGAGCAATTCGTTGGAAAATCTGCTCAACACACCACGCACCGCCGATTGAATCAAAATCACCGAGTTCAAGTTCTTCTGGAGAGATCTCTTGGAATTTGCCATTTGCTCCCTCAAAGCCTTTCCGCGGGCAACTGCTGCCAGTGTGTTGAGGGCCGACTCGTTGAAGGACAGAGTATCCAGAACGTTGTTGAGTTGATTCCTTGCAATTCCACCTCTTATGATTCCTTGAAGGGCAGTCAGGGAGTCACGAGCAGCCTCGGCCTCCAATGCCAATTCCTCAGGAACATTCATTTTGGGTCTCGAGATCACTAATTTGTTGTGTAACGATATTCCCAAGCTGGCAACCTCATCGATGCGTTTTCTCAAAAGAACACCTCTGATCCTTGACTGGAGCTTGATCGCATCGTTGGTACATCTCAACAGAGACTTTCTCCTTTGGTAGTTCTTTTCTCTCATGAAAAAACCTCCGCGGATAAGCGATTGTAGAGCAATGATTTGGCTTTCATGTTCGGACAACTGGCTCTGGAAAGCGTCGTAAGCCGAATGGGATTGAGACCTTGCTTTACCAAATACAACCGGAGCAGGCTGCAATGGATTGCTTTTACCAATTGACCGTCTTAACAAAAGACCTCTGGAAATCGCCTGGAACTTCACAACACCAGGAGTAAACGTCTTGAGCATAAACTTGTCTACGAACAAGTTGTATCTCACCAGTGAACCTCTTGCAATCGCCTGGAGCTGTACCATGTCGTAATCAGAAGCACTGTAATCAGGGACGTATGGCATCAGCTCCAGTTCTTCTCCCGCATTTGTATTGTCAAAATCAAACTCAAGGTTCATCATTTTGGCGTACTTCTTCTGGATTTCTTCAATCTTGAGTTCAGACTCAGAGATGCTGGGACTCAAGCTTGGTGAGTCGCTGAAGAGGTTTTCAGGAACGGGTAAAGAGACCTTTCTGAGAGAGACCTTTCTAACCGAGGCCGGAGCAGGTTCCAACTTGGAAACCGAGGGCGTCTTGGCCAAACTTTTGTCAAAAGTGTCTATCTCGCTGATTTTCCCTAGACCAGCATCGTCAACTCCAACTCCACCGTCAATGTTATCAAAGTTTGGCAATTTCAGCCCTCTGATCTTGCTCTGAATTTTTGAGATTTCGGCCTTGGAGAAGTTGATCTCTCCGGAAAGACTCCTCAATTCTGGTGCCTTTCCCTGTGACGAAAGCATGTAACTGAGGGCATGAATACAGAAAATCACCTTGGGAAAGTTTTTCATTTCGTAGAGATCAGTGAGCTCAAACCTGAACATGTCTGGAACAGAAACGTGCTCCAAAAATTTGAAGAAGACGTTAATGTTCTCGGTGTACTTGAACTGAAAACCTCTGTTGACTCCGTAGAACGAGTTGGAAGTGGCATTACCATAGTAAATGTTCTTCACAAAACCGGGAACAAACTTCTGCGCCAGCTTTGCCAAAACGATACCATTTCTTAGGTATTCCTGGAACTCAACTATTGAGTCTTCTGTCTCTGATAGATCAATCTTCTCCTCGATGCAGCTTTCAATCCATGTCTTAGCTTCAGCAATACGACAAAGATACTCGTATGTCTGAATGGTCTTTCTATCCGTATCCATATTGCTCGAACTAGCGATCCGGACTCTTTGCATTCCATTGACTGCCTGGGAAGCCTTGAGCTTTGCCTCGATAGTGCGTAGCTTATTCAGATTCTTCAAGGAGGGAGAGTTCGACATTGCACTGTTGATCTTTCCCATAGTAGCCAGGTCATCTTTGCTCGGACTTTGGGGCATCCTTGTGGTCTTCGTGGGTGAGGGAACGTTCTCGTAAGATCTGTTCTTGACCACGTCTCTCTCCTTCTCTAGAATCAATCGCTTTATTGGCGAAAGCTTGGACATCTCAAACTCCTCAACCTCTCGCGTGGGACTCTCGTTTTCCTTTGCAGAAAACCGAGATCTTGTGGGTGTTCTGGGAAGTTCAGGATCATTGGTACGTGCTGACGGAGTCAATGGAGATCCGATGGTTGGGCCCTGGCCACCAATGGACTCCAAATACCGCGAAGCCAAGTTTTTGCGAGACATAGCAAAAGTCAGCCAAACACTGAGTTAGCAACAACAAAAAAAACTGAAGACCAAGCGTAGCTTTGTAGATCAATTACCAATTACGCTTCAGTTCGAGTGCCCGTATCAGAATGTGAAAGGACGTGTGTGCCTCGTTGGAAATGTAAACATTGCGTTTCCATGGCAACACGCGAACCCTTTGACAACGGTATTGGTGCTGGTTCCAAAGGGCCATTGACATTTCCACGTCACCTCATCACACGAGCACAAACTGTGGCTCCTCATGATTGTGATTACTAGGAAGACCCAGACAGAGATAACAAGCGAAACGTCAGACTATTCTGGCATTGGTTTCCTTTTAGTGTGCTAGTTTTTTTCTTGGACAGATATATCTGCTCCGAGTCCATTTTTGTGCTTTTTGGAGCTTTTCGAAGGGCCTCACAGCGTGGTGAGTCACATTTGGTTGCACGCCGTTACAACTGAGTAGACAAGATACTCCAAAGACAATAGTTGGGACAAGACTACACCTGATTTCTGCTTGGTTGCTCCGGAGCAAACCAATAGCATAGCATACATTATTTTCCGGGAGTTTAGTTTACTTCAAGGATGACTGAATTCTGCTCCAGAGAAAAGTCCAAGCTACGACACTTACCACTCACCGTTGGGGTGCCGTCATCAAGAGAAGATTCTCCCGACACCGTTTACGAGGGCATCGGAGTTACAGAAGACTCTGAAAATCCACAGTTGGTTCATAGATGGACCCATGATGCTTCGATCGTCTGTCTGGCTGCTGCCCCCAAGAAGGGCCTACTTTTTTGCGGAACCCAGGATTCGTGTATTCTGGTGTTTGATCTCCAGACGTACCAGAAAAAAGCTTGTTTGGTAGCCCATACCGGCTCTGTGCTGTGTTTGACTGTTTCTGAAGACGAGAACATTCTGTTTTCGGGAGGTAGCGATTCACTTGTAAAAGTGTGGGACGTGCTTGCTCTCACCGAAACACACACAATCTACTCACTAGTGGATATTGGTGACATCTTCAGCATCACATGGGTTCAATCGTTGCACACTGTTGTTTTTGGAGCGCAGAATGCCTCAATCTTGTATGCCCACCTGCGTATCATCCCTAAGGACGATCCCAGCTTTCTGCCTTCCAACAGATTCGACAAGTTTTTTGACTCGGTCGGACCAGGAGGTCACCATCAGAAGAAAAAGACTCAGAGATCAATGTCCATGCCTAGTGAGTCCTCGAGGCTGATCGAAGTTCCGGACTCCAACATTATCACCTACGCCCACAACGGCTACGTTTATGCCATGCTCAGCACATCGCGAGAGCGCAATCCAGAGATGTTCGCTACTATCCCAGACGTATATCATAATATCATTGTTTCTGCTGGTGGCGATGGAATGGTTCATATCTGGAAGGTTGACGAAAACGGCATGGCCTTGTTGCACACTCTGGACAATGACGAAAGTGTTCTTTCCCTAGACTGTCAGGAATCGTTTCTGTATTGTGGTTTGGCGGATGGCCAGGTCAAGGTCTGGGATTTGTCTACTTTACAGCATATTCGAACCTTCGATTCTGATGAAGGAGATACCTCTGCCATTGCAATTCATTTTGACTGTCTGTTCAAAGGGACACCTCGTGGTGTGACCAAGTGGAAGTTCAAGGGCGAACAGAGAACTGAATGGGTTGCTCATGACAAAACTGTTTTGTCTATAAAGACGATGAAGCGAGGTGGTTCTTACTATCTTCTGACGGCTGGTCTTGATAATTCGGCAACCTTGTGGTTGATTGATGCCATCAGCATCTTTGAAGATGAACTGGGCTTGGAGTCGAAATGCGATTCATCTTTGGACAACCAGTCGATGTTGCGTGTCCTTTCTCAGTTGGTCGCTTTCAGAACTGTCTCCAAGAATCCAGAGCTTTACATCGACCAGTCCAGACAGTGCGCTTCTTTTCTGAGGAGTTTTTTCAAGAACATGGGTGCAGACACTGCACAGCTCATTCCTGTAAAGGATGCAAATCCTATCGTGTTTGCTTGTTTCAAAGCGTGTCGGCCTCCTGCGGATAGGACCACGCGAGTATTGTGGTATGGTCACTACGACGTGATTGAGGCTGATGGAAGCTTTTGGGATAGTGACCCTTTCACGATCACGGCATCAGATGGCTATCTTTACGGAAGAGGTGTAACAGATAATAAAGGACCAATGTTAGCCGCGGTGTATGCTGTTGCCGAGCTTGTGGCAACTAATGCACTGAGTTCAGATGTGTGTTTTCTTATTGAGGGAGAAGAAGAGTGTGGTTCGTTTGGATTCCAAGATGCCGTTTTGGAGAACAAGCCCCTTATTGGAGAGATTGACTGGGTCATGCTGAGCAATTCATACTGGCTAGACGATAAGACTCCATGTCTGAACTATGGTCTACGTGGTGTTATTAGTGTTGCGATTGAAGTATCGAGTGATGGGCCTGATAAACACTCTGGTGTTGATGGTGGTGTATCGCGTGAGCCAACCGTTGATTTAATCAACGTTCTTTCCAAGCTCACTGATGATACTGGCCGCGTTTTGATTCCTGGTTTCTATGAACCGGTGAAGCCTATCACTGACACCGAGAGGGAATACTACGAGAAAATTGCAGAGAGAACAGGGAACATCACTGCTGATACGTTGATGGCAAGATGGAGGTTTCCCTCGTTTACTGTACACACGGTCTCCGTTTCAGGCCCTGGTAATCGGACAGTCATTCCTCGCTCCGCAGTTGCATCTGTTTCTTTGAGAATTGTTCCAAGTCAAGATATCGACGAAGTGAAGAAATCGCTTTGCGGCTACTTGCTGGACTCTTTCAAACGGCTCAAAACTGACAATAATCTCAAGATCTCGGTGGAGCACGAGGCAGAGCCTTGGTTGGCTGATATCAACAACGAGGCGTACAAGATTCTATTTGATGCGGTAGTTGCTGAGTGGGGAGTGGAGCCTCTGTTCATCAGAGAAGGTGGTTCTATCCCTTCGATCAGATTCCTCGAGAAGGCTTTGGATGCTCCAGCCGCTCACGTACCTTGTGGCCAGTCCTCTGACAACGCTCACCTCAACAATGAGAGAGTGAGAGTAACAAATTTGTTTAAAACGAGAGCCATTATGAAGAGGACGTTTGAAAATTTGTCATAGGAGTTACTAGGAGTCTCTGGGGTATTTCTAGTGAGAATTTCATTGAAGCCCAGAGAAAGTGCATGCAAGTTCACAGATATTTGTTATATTTCATAGAGTCATAGAATTGTACATACAATAGCATACGGTCATTTGCATTTTTACTCTTTTATTTGTATTTTCACCAATTCCTTAAAATTCTGAATTATCATGATAAGTAAAGCTGAGCCCTCCACGTCTCTCTTCCCCACAAAAGGTAACATCCTTCATCAAACTATCACAGAATGGAAACAAACAAAATATATAAATTTGAACAATGTTCTACCATGCTTCTGCTTTCACATGATCAATATTTTCTTCAAATCATAGCGTTGACTCGTCAGAAACAGGATACCGTCATTATCTTTTACTGCGCCGCGAGTCACGTGGTCCATCATTGATAACAGTTCAGGATGAGATATCGTATGCACTGTCTCCCCGTATTTGCCACACTTAACTGACTTTTGATTAGCCAGATTTTTCTCCATTGGTTCTTTTGTTGTATTTGAAATTCAGACAGAGTTAATTGAGTCAAGTCAATTTCTCCAGTACCTCCTTTCTCTATCGCAGATCACCCAGATCAACTTTCAGACCATCGCTGTGCCTCCGTTGACATAAAGACAAGACTCTCCTCCTAAGCTTCAAATGCCCGGCCTCTTTGATCTCGGCGAGGATGTTATTACAGGAAATCTGATCCCACTTTTGGAACCTAAAGATATCCAGAATCTGGGTCAGACGTGTCGCTATGCTCGGTCTATTGTCAACCAAGGAATAGTGTGGAGAGAGATGTACCACAAGACCTTTGGAAAGGCACCCACACCCTACTCTCTGACCGAGCTCAAATGGCCACAACTTTACAAACTGCGAAAGGATGCGAATTTGTACACGTGGGGAAAGTTTGATGGAAGATTGGGTTTGAGCAGGGATGCTTTTCCTGAGGGCATTATGCCCGGCTCTGTGCCATGGCCGGTGGAACTTTTTCACATACCATTAGCAGATGTGACCTGTGGTGGGCTTTCATTCCAGGTATTGACATCTGATGGTGACTTATATTGTACTGGATCTTTTCACAGCGCGTTTAGGAAAGGTGCACCTGGTCCTATTGAACGCGACAGTCTTAGACGAATGGATGATGGAGCTGGATCAGCCGACCATCGGTTGCTAAGGGAACTTCCACAAGCTGTGATTCCGCACATGAGAGGTCCTCACCGTCCTGGAGTCATGATGATGCCAGATGTTAAGAGAGCAAACGAAATAAGTGCCACAAAGAAAACTGCAAAGAAGGTCGATACCAAACAGGGATTGCTGTTTCAACTCCTTACTGAAGGTACTGCCAAGATCATTGCAGTCAGTAGTGGACGCCAACACGTGCTTGCTTTGGACAATGATGGAGAGGTTTGGACTTGGGACACGGACTTTTTAGAGGACTCCGTAGGCGTGAAACTGAAGTTTCCAGGACTTCGGTCTGGCTCCATCTTCTCAGTTTCTAGCCCTATCCTCAAGATCAGGGCTGGCTGGAACATGAGTTCCGTTTATGCGCTGAACCTTGGAATAGTAGTCTGGATGTGCAGAAAGAAAATGTCACGATCGAGCCAGAGGTCTGAAGGATTAGAAGCACTCTACGTTGTTATCCCGGAGACTGCCTCTACTTCAGACGACGACAAGGTGGTTGACTATGTTTGCTTAGATAATGAGCTTGTGTATCTCAAAGGCTCGGGAAAGCTGTTCAGTATCAAAGTCCACAGGGATGCTGAGTCAGGGGAGACTTTGCTGGGCCGTCTGCTGCCATTGGCCAGCAAGCTGAAGAAAGTGCTTTCAAGGACGGACAAAATCACGAGGCTTTCTGGGTCGTTCAGGACGTTGGTTGCATTCACACTAGAAGACCATGTGATTGTTTTAAGACAGGAGAATGGTCAAGAAATGGAGGATGCAGTTCCCAGAATTTACGAGGAGCTACAAAATGTGGAGTGTGTATCAGTTGCAGTGGGTGATTGGCACTACATGGCGCTGCTGAAGAGCGGGAAAGTTCTCACATGGGGTCTTAACAATGGCGGATGCTTGGGAAATGGTGACTTGGGAGTTAAGCGTATTGATTCTCCGACTGAGGTAAAGGTGGAAGGCAAGGTGTTGGCCATTGCTGCTGGTGGCTGGCAATCAGGCGCAATTGTTGCAAAGGAACATTGAATGAGATAAGCATGGTATACAAACAGAGGCATTGAGTTCACCGCAGTTTTGGGGGAGATATGGTGTTCCTTTGCCGACCTTTACATAATGCATCTTTGATCTTGATTGAATTTTCATGAGTGAAAAGTTATCCACTAAACACGCACAGTTCGAGTTCTTCTTCTTTCTAGCCTCGATGTCGGAGCGGAGTCTCCCTCGTATCTCATCCTCATGGCATCCTGTTCGCAGATCATCCGGTCATCCAGTAAGTAATAGTCTTCCTTGATGGAGGTTTGACAAACCGAGCAAACGAGACATCCAGGATGGAACTTTAGCCCGTTATCTGTTTCCAGGCAATTTCCTTCGATTCCAGTGCTGCACGAGTTGCATATCGAACCGTTAACCTCGTGAAAGTGATGTTCGCAGTAAGGCTGATCCTTGAAGACGTAACAGGAAGTACCCTTGGAAAAGGGTTTGGCACAAGTTTGGCATCCGAAACATTTGCGATGCCATTGACCTGACAATTGTGAGTCTTTGGACCAAATAGACTTGGTGTTGCCCTCAATTTCAAGGCCACATTTACGACACGGACCTTGACCTGCTGGGTTTTGAGATTTGGGCAGGAACTCGTTTTCATACAACGTCGACTCGCTGGCTGTTTGCTGGAATGAAGATGTGTTGATAGAAGCAGAGGGATATTCCTCAGCATCTTCAAAGTCCTGGGCCAGAGTAGAATGGGAGTCCTGCAATCTCATGCGCCTCAAATCATCCAGGATTGAACCTGTGGCAACTTGAGCAGTTTTGTTGGTTTTGTGCGAGTGCAAGTCCTCCAGATCTTCTTCCGTGACTTCCTGGATGGCTGACATGTCAGCCTCAGTGCTATTCCGCGATTTGGAGGAAGGCTCTCGCTTCACCTCCAGGTTATATATCTTTGGATCATCTGTATGCATCGTCCCCACAGACGTCACTTTTTGACCTGCATCCATAGTGTACACGGATGATGCCATCGACATACCGCTGTCTCGGTGGAATCGAGTGAATGTGCTTGGAGCAGGAGGGCTGTACACATTGAAATCACCGGAGAAGATCCTAGGTTTCGAAGAGACACCGTTGCTATCTTGCACAACTATACTCGGTAAGTCTAGGTCGTCTGACTGGAACTGTTTCTTCATGTTTAGCAATTGCTTGACGTAGTCGTCATCGTCGGACTCAGCCTCCGCAGAGTGAATCTGTAGACCACTGTCTTCCCCCATAGCCATTTGCCTTTTTTGATTGGTTAAAGATGCTGGAGCATACAAGCTTAAAGTGTCCGATTCCCTGGACTTTTCAAAAATAGTGGAGTTGCTGTGAACATCACGAGTATTCTGTCCTGGGCTAAAATCTAGCTTGTCTTTTTCAGCCGCTTCTGGTGTGGTACTCGTTGAGCTAATTGTGTTTGTGGAGTTGAGGAGGCTATGAGAAGAAGTCTGTGCCTGACGAGACTTGGGAATCCTCAATGGCTCATGCTCGCTTTCGGCAGAAGAAAAGGAGCCTTTCTTCAAGGAATCCGTCTCAGAAAGCTTGGAGCGGGCAAATTGACCAGGTGAATTCCTCGACTCATAGATGTCCCGGATTTTACTTCCACCGCTCGATCTCGCACTGGCAGCATCACGCAGCGAGAAACTCGGATCACTCATGGTCTTCTGCTTGTTAGAGGTCGGCCCCACAGGAGCAGTGAAATTTCTAGCAGAAGCAGAAACAGAAGCAGACAGCGACTGCGACGAATTTGAGGAGTTTCTTTGATAAGAACTATGCGTTCTAGATCCACGAGGTCTATCACCTTTGTAGACATCGAATCCAGCTCTTTCGTAAACTCCCTTAACTCTCACCTTTGGATTGAGAGGTGGAAACGGCGAATCAAACCTAACCCCTGAGCTACTGGACCTTATAAACTCCGGAAACGACCCGACATCTGTTGATGACATGGGAGTGCCCACCATTGTAAGATTGCTGGAAAGTCAAGCACCGGCTTCACTGAGAACTAAAATGGAAGGCAAAGTCCAAACCGCAGCCAGTGGACTAAACAGTCAAGCAAAGCACTTGATGATACAAAAACACGAAAATAGAAGCCTTTCTTACCGATTTGGCTTTGAAACAAGCAGGCAATCTCAGGAACAAACAAACAATCCCGCGGTTGAAGAAACACGCGAAAGTACTGGGTTCAAGAGAGTGGCAGAAGTCGGCAACCCCGAAACAAACAATAATTTATAGATTTTTTCAGTGTGGCTCCAGTGACCTTTTGAAATCCACCAAGAAAAATAAAATATTGAGCCCAGCGATTATACAGTAAGAAGAGTTTTAAGTTACAGTTGTGCCGAAGCCCGAATTTGCGCTTTTCGAAGTTTTGGAAATTTGACAACAGACACGGTACACGACCGTGCGGCTTAGCATAGAAGGCTGAGCCAAGTTGAAGACGAGAAGGGCCATTAGTAAACGGTCTAAGGTAAAATCGCAAAAAATGATCAGTGCTAATAAATGCATGTATGTCCTTCTGATATTCGTCGTACGAGTCAATCAGAGCTATTTATTTCGTCTAATCCCAAGACTCTTTCGTCTTCTATGTCCAAGTTCTCATCCTGCCGACTCATCTCAGACAGACGATTCTTAACCTTTCCGTATAAATAGAACGTGGTGATCCCAAAGGAGATCCCAGTTATCAAAATGCTCACAAAGTCCACCACCTTGGATTTGGTATCTTTTTCTTTGCTTAATTCCCGAAGTCGCGACCCCACAAAGAGATGTATGAAAAGTTTGGGTGAGGATATGATGCTTGCCCAGGTGAATACCACGGCAGAAAGTCCAGGTGCAGCAGCAAGTGCTCCGTTCGAAAACGAGTATGGTAGTGGGCATATTCTCAATAGTGTGAGTATGAAAAGACTCTCTGGCCAGTTTTTTCCGGTCAAAACCAGGGCAATCGACTTCAGAGTCTTGTTCTGTTCCACCATACGAACAGCCCTGGCGTGTAGCACGTTTCTGAATAATAGAAAGGACGCAAGCGATCCCAAAACTGTTCCAGCAGCGAGAACAGGATATCCACCAGGACATCCCCAAATCATTCCGCTCAAAGTCGCAAGAAAGCTGTAGCCCACAACAGGTGGGAATGAAACGCAAAATAGTAGAGTGAACATTAAAAGATACCCATACTTCAATTCTCTCCATCCCTGAGCAGCCAAAGCCATCAATTTGATGATCTGGTGATGATACACTATTATCACCACCTCTCCAGCAACCGCGCACAAGCACGCTAACACAATTGCTATCTTGGCTGTTAGAGATCTGTTCAGAAACCAGCTTCTCGCTCTCTCGACGAATTGAGTAGCAATCTCCAAGTTTGACCTCACGAGCTCGACATCCTGGAAAGACGAAGACATTAAAGGTGAGACGAGACAACCACCAGTAAACAATAATGGATATGGTCGCGAGAGAACAGAAACTCCGAGACTTTTAGGACCGCAGCCTCGTTTTGAGGGTCGTGTGAAACACCATACCGAAAGGTCGTGTGCAAAGAGAGCCGTGCATTCACCAAAAACTTAAGCCGAAAGCCCCGGTCTCCGAAGATCGGATCAACTTCGGATTAAATGGTAATTCGCCATGCGCTGTTGGAGGAGACCAATAATAAATATTTTCACTTGAAGCATGCCGATTCAACCGGTAGAACACTCAATTCGCGCACGCTGAGCGAATGCAAAAAGCCGCCGTGTGCCGATATGTGCCAGAAGAGAGTCGTAGAAATCGACTCCTTCCTGTGCTACAGACAGCGTGAATCACTGTATGCTGGGGTTCAACCAGAAGCTAAATGCAAATATTATGATTATAAACCTGTACCGCAACCGCAGATCGCGTAATCTTCAGTAAATGTCTGTCTCATCCCTCTCAGCGCGCCAATAGCCGGATTGGGCTTACTCTGTGGACCCAAATGGCATCGGCCTGCCATCTGCGAAGGGCCCCGAGGGCAGGCAACCAACATGCCAGATTCCGAGCTGTGAATTTAAGTATCTCAATGTCGTTTCTTTCTTGGCAACATCACTTTTTTTCTTCTAGATCGAGAATCTCGCCTTTGTTTCGCTGCTATTATTTGCTCAGCTAATTGTCATTTATCAATTACCCCGGAACGCTATGCTTGCAATCGGGCTAGTTCGAACTCCTGTGCTGCTGTCAGCCTCTAGGGGCCTGATCCGGCCCGCGTTTATGGGTCCCAGGAACATGGCCTTCCGTTACCAGAAAATTGGCGTTTGTCTAAGAAACTACGCTGACGTCTCTGGGAAGCCTTCCGAGGAACCTAAAGACATCAAGGAGGTGAGTCTTGTGCCGAAAAAAGCCCCTGATGCTAGTCTCCTTGTAAAGGTGGAAAAAGAGTGCAAGCGCAGAGAAAAGAAATTTCTCAATGACACCGTGATTGGAAAGTTCTTGAAGTATTCCGTCATCGGATGCTCGGTCTTCAGTTTTTCAATCTTATTATTTGTGGGTGGGGTTTTCATCTACGATTACACCACTTACGCAGATACGGAGGCTGTGGAACACTTGCTAGTGCCTGAACTGGCGCTGAACCCTCCTCGTGGCGGGCCTGAAAATCTGCCCATTCTTTCACAGCACTTGGATAGTTTTGACAACGAGGAGAAGGAGGAGCTCAGACACAGACCCAAGTTGGTTGTGCTGGGGTCAGGTTGGGGCTCCGTATCGTTACTGGAAACCTTGGATCCGAACGATTACGACGTCACTGTGATATCTCCCACCAACTACTTCCTGTTCACACCGATGCTTCCTTCCGCTGCGGTCGGAACACTTGAACTAAAGTCTCTGGTCGAAAGCATCAGGAACATCATCAGAAGAGTCAACGGCCATTATCTCGAGGCAAATGCTGAAAAGATTCTGTTTTCCGAGAAATTGATTAAAGTGTCTGTCAAGGATGCCGAGGGCAAGAACCGCCCGTTTTATGTTCCATATGACAAGCTGGTTGTTGCAGTGGGGTCCACCTCCAACACCCATGGTGTTCAAGGCCTGCAATACAGCCACCAATTGAAGACAGCCGAGGACGCCTTGACCATTAGAAAGAAAATCGCCTGTAACTTAGAACGTGCATGCTTACCAACCACTTCTGATGAAGAGAGAAAGAAGCTCTTGTCATTTGTGATCTGCGGAGCCGGTCCTACCGGTGTTGAAGTAGCTGCCGAGATTTTCGATCTACTGAACGAGGACTTGTGCCGAGGATTTCCGAAAATCCTCAGACAAGAGATTTCCATTCACATCATTCAATCCAGATCGCACATTCTCAATACATACGACAAGGCTATAAGTGAATATGCCATGAAGAGATTCGAAAACGATTCCATCGACCTGCTGACCAACTCCAGAGTCAAGGAGATTCTCCCTGATGAAGTGGTTTTTGACCAAAAGAACGAAAAGGGCGAGATCGAGAGAAAGTCTGTCCCCTTTGGGCTTTGTCTTTGGTCAACGGGTGTTGCTCAGAACCCACTTGCCCAAGATATCGTCAAATCGCTGAAGTCCTCCCAGCAGAATAGAAGAGCCATAGAGACGGACACCCAGTTGCGTGTAATTGGAGCTCCACTTGGTGATGTGTATGCTATTGGTGATTGTTCTACTGTGAGAACCGACTTGGCTGACCACACCGCCGAATATGTTCGTCAATACATTCACAGCAAACATTACAGCCACATCCAGCGTCATTCCAGCATCATCACAGATGACGATATTAGACACGTGAATTTGTCTCACACCGAGCTGAAGGAGCTTTCTAGTTATATCCAGTGCAAGAACCCAATCGCCACAGAGGCGTTGGCTTTGATGCACGAGTTCATCCCCAAGTACGACACTACAAACTCGGGTCACCTGTCCTTTGACCAGGTTAAGGCCATGTTGAAGGAAGTGGACTCAAAGGTGACTTCTTTGCCAGCAACTGCTCAAAGAGCTCACCAGCAAGGAAAGTATCTCGGAAAGAAGCTCTCCAAGCTGGTGAAGACCCACATCACGCTTTCCATCAACGATATCGTGGATGGTGACATCGATAATGCCATCTCCAAGCCCTTCAAGTACACCCATCTGGGCTCTCTTGCTTATATTGGAAACTCTGCAGTTTTGGACCTTCCAGGGTACCAGATTGTTGGTGGATTGATGGCCATGTACCTGTGGAGAAGTATCTACTTCACCCAGTCCGTTAGCATGAGAACAAGAGTTTTGCTCTTCATGGACTGGTTGAACAGAGGTGTATTCGGAAGAGACATCTTGAGTATCTGATTTGCAGAGATGAACCTAGCATAGACAGACGGGATAATTCCCAGTTGATTTATAAATCTTGACCACTAGAAGGTAAATGAAGAATGAGAATGTGAAAATGCACACATGGGCTTAAAGTAGTGCACCTCAAGGGGGTTGACCCACGTCAAGTGCAACACGACCGAATGTTGCACCCTCAATTTTGGCTTTCCAGGACGCTTTCCTTTCTGTATTCCTTTCTGAAACCAATTCCAGAAACTATCTGGAGTTATTTCAAGCTGACCAACACCTTTGATAGCAGACTCAAGGAGAGTCTTCGCAGACTTCGCGACTCTACGATGAGGCTCTCTCCAACGAGGCTTTCTCCTTCGAGGCATTCTCCTACGAGGCCGTCTCCAAGTAGACAGACCGAAGGTAATATTGCGAAGAAGACTGTTGCCAGCGACCGGAAAAAAAATGAGATCAAGAGTGCGTCACCTGAAAATTTGACTGCTCACGGACACGGTTCAAAATCCAATGAAAACAACAGTGGTATCCTGGCTACTCTTTCGTTGAACCGGCCTGGAAAAGCTACGTTTAACAAGTACTGGAACCACTCTAAGAAAGTTAACGAGCCGGTCACCAGTTGCGTTGATGAACCCAAGGAGCCAGAAAATGTTAATTTTGATCCGCCCGTTGAGAACGACACGGATTCAAACTCGGATACTTCCACATCAACAGTTATCCAAAATCACCAGGAAGAAAACGCAAGCACCGGCACGCATGCATTTGAACTCATATCAAGTGACTCAACACAAGTGGTTCCATTGCATATCGGTAATTTGCACAAGAGCGTCACCGAACAACAGATACTTGATCTTTTCTCTGCCGTGGCGCCAATTATTTCAGCCCGAGTGTGCAAGGATTCAGTTTCTGGGGATTCACTCGGATACGCATATATCAATGTTGCAAATAGTGCTTACGCTGAGAAAATTATGAGCACACTGAATTACTCCACGGTATCGGGGCGTGAGATCAGAATTACTCCATCTATAAGGGACAAGACCAAGAGAAGTACTATTGGCGCGAACGTTTTCATATCCGATTTGCCTTGCAACATCACCTCAAAAATGCTTTCGGATATGTTTGAATCTTTTGGAGTATGGTCTTGCAAAGCAGATAATGTCAAAAGGCATGGATTTGTTCATTTCAGGAACAAAGCAGATGCATACAAAGTTGTCGATCTCATCAATTCAGGTGCGATATTTGATACTCCAGCAACCGCAGCCATTCACATATCGAAGACGGACAGAAGCCATCTACCTGCATTCACACAAAGCAAACCTCGTACTGTATCTGATGTTGTTGTAATACCACCACCGGCAATCTCCTTACACAACATCAACGACCACAGGAAACCAAAGGAAAACCTCACAATCTTTATAAGAAACCTGCCTTTACATACCAGTGAAAGCTCGATAAGGGTGCTGGTGGCTGGATATGACACAGTGACCTCTATTTTGAGCAAATACATTACGAGTCGGGACGCTACATGGGCACTGGTTACTTTTGGTTCCAAGAATGGCACATTGAACGCAATCAAGCACCTCGATGGGTCCAAATATTGTGGTAAACGACTAACTGTGGAATTGGCTGTTCCTCTAGAAGAAAAGAGATATGGTATAATGTCTTCAAGTACCAAAACCATCTCTCCTTTGACGTTGCTGGTGAACAACCTAGATATGTCTCTTGGGAAAAGAGAACTTTTCATGTTTTGCTGCCGGTTTGGTCATGTTTTAAAGGTGAAGGTTTTTAACAGTCGTGCTGGGGGTATATTCAAGGCTGTTAATTACGGCTATATCACAATGGCTGATGCTGAGTCGACAGCTCGTGTCTATAAAAACATAGGTGAGCTTGGAGCCAAGGCGTACATTGTCAACGTTAGTCCAAGCAATCCAAACCAAAAGACTCAACCTATTCGGAAGCTGAAAAATGGGCATCCACCGGTGTTTCAAAAGTTTTACGAGTCTCCCTTGTCGGCCACACAGGTCTCTTTGCTAGATGAATTCAGAGTGTTTGTTCTACATTCCATCATGGAATCCAAAGTTGAGATAGAACGACAGAGATGGATGAGAAGTCAGGTGATCGATCTCTTGACAGATATTGCTTACAACCATCTGGGAAATGAACTTCATGCATCTTCCGATTTCGCAGATAACATCGCTATACTTGATGCAACACGCATTGCTCAGGAAATGCTAAGGCTGTTTTGGGACTATGAGGAACTCTTCCACTTAGCAGTGGAATGTCCATCAGTAGACTGCCAGTTAAGAGTCAAGCTTCTATTACCAATGATTGAAACTGGAAAAGCACTTGGAATTTTGAAGGATATCAAAAAGTGATAACCTCAGTATCAATGCTATACATTTGAATAAAGGCAAAAATATTATCATGAATTAGATGTGCTGTACAAGGAAATTGTTATTCTATTCATATGCTGTATGCACTTCCCTCACTCTTCGATGTTGTTCTCCAGTTCCAAGTGCTTATGAGCTCCCCATCAAAACTCTGGTTGACCTTTGAGTCCACAGCAAGGTTGAGGTCGACACCGAACCAAGGTCCCCAGATGGGTCGCGTAGCTGTGGCCGGTTGTGGAGGCATAATGCCTTCTTTTTCGCTAGAATCACCCAGTCTAGTTCGCCCACTCTCATCGAACCTCACTTTCAGATGTGCGTTTATAACATACACAGGCTGAATCGCGGGAATCAGATGCGTGTCGAAGGATAGTAACGTGTGTTGGGATGCGGGAAGGTTTGCCCATAGGGATTGGAAAACGGCTCTCTCTCCAAACGGCTGACCGTTGATGATAACCGCAGATTGTGGATTCAACTGTGGAAGAATCGAAGCCTGGAAGGCCTGTGGGTTGTTTTGGTACCTCTGCGAAGAAGTGACAAAATCAGTATCTAGCGTCAGCAGAATATGCTTCAAGAACTGTTCAATTTTGGCAGCTAAAGTAGGAAGTTAGTATGCACAGCAGAGACAGACAACAGAGAGCTACTTACATGGATCCTCTTCTTGTTTGTTCATTTCGTGGCGGGCATGCAACAGCTGGCTAGATCAGGTTTGTGATTCCCAACTTATTGAAAGCCTTTGTTGCCAGAGAAGCATCTTGAAGAGTCGTGAATGGTCCAATAGTCGTTTTTTACCCAAATCAATAATAGCCAGGACACGACAAATTATGTGATTAAACTCTTTTTGCCCCGTGACTTGTGGCTAAAACGAGCACTTCGAGGGAACTACATGAAACAGCAATCCCTGCAAAGCAAACTACGAGAATGAAACTCTAACACACAAAAGCTTCTTTTTGTGTAAAATAATTCCACACATCTGTGTCTTTTTGTGTAAGTGTTCGCGGATGAGTGGTGACAGCATCCTCTTGACGCACGTTATTAGACCCAAAAGGAGCTGCTTGTGATGAGCAGCTGCCGGCCTGCCTACACTAAAGCAGCTATGACAGCGGATCCATGGTGATCTCGTTTCATTAACCGGCCAGGACAAATTGCGAAAAGGTGTAATATACTTTTGGAGTAATAATTTTACTAGAAATTTTGTAAAGTGAGCTTGTGAATCCCGATTTCAAATGATCCCAAAAGGTGCATTTTCCCGATTGGGACAGGCAGGTTGCCGCAATGGGAAGTGCGCGTAACCAGCAATTTCTCGAAAGGGCGATCTGGTTGACCTTAAAAGGGCGATAGCTCAGATCAACCTTCCCCATTCTGATCGGATTCAATCTAGATACTGTTTATAACGCATTTGATCCGCCGCTTTTCCTATCAACTGATTTTAACACCCTTCCTTCTTGATCTCTTCCATCGATTATCTCCAACTGAATCCATTCTTTCCAAACAGATCAATCTCAGAGAAGCTCATCCTGCAGATCGTGCGTGCAATTAGTTGATCCTGTCATATCGATCACATACCAACAATATTTTTGCCCTACCTTTGAGAAGTCATTCGCTTTGCACTCAGAGACGCTATTTCAAGTGCCATATTTTAGTGTTCAAACAGACAGTCGAACTTGATCCACACCAGTGCAGATCCGTTCCGGTCCCGACCTATTCTCTTCTTTCATCTGTTGCGCTGACGTTTTCCACGCCAGCAACTGAACAGACCGAATAGGCTATTACTATAAGCAAGACTATGTCAATTTTGGCTGCCACTCATCTGACTTCACATTTGAGTAGCCACAATTGCTACCAACAACACGGAAGATCCCAGAGCGATCAGACAGACAGACGGTCCAGATCAGGAATCAGCTCCACGATGGATTTGCCTAGCTCCAGAAAGCATTCTTCCAATTCCAAATTCCCAGTTTTTTTTGCAGAATCTCACAGTCTTATATCCGGCAAGAAAAACGTTGCTATGGTTAGATCATTGCCGCTAGTCAGCTCTAGTAAGAGAGCACGTGAAGATGACGAAGAAGACAACACAGTCGTTGAAACTAGCTTTTGTGCTAAGAGAGCCAGATCAGCTCCGACATCTCCAATCAACCGCTCCAGTGCCGATACCACACTTGTGGAGGATCTCAGGCTCAATAATGATATCATCATAACGTCTACATCCACCCCTAAGAAGCCTTCGGGAATGATGACCCCTCCACCAAGTGATCCTCTGGGAATGGATCAAAGTCCATTGCAAGATAATGGTTCTGGAACGAGTCTATCAACGCCTATGTCATCTCCCAAGACGACAAAGCTTCCTCCAATTCGTGTGAGACCTATCATCCGTCCTAGTGTGAAGCCCGTATCTATCATTGAGAACTCTTCGTTATACTTCCCAGATACATCCTACTCATACTTTTCGGGAAGAACGACGCTTCCACGTGGTTTCCTGGAGAGTAATGTCCGTGAGGCAAGAGAAGACAACAACGACGAGTGGAGAGAAACGATGGTTCACAGTCTAAGGGCAAATGATGGTCAGAAGTTCAGAGAATTCAAAGACTTTTGCCTTCAGTCCAACAAACAGACAGACACATCCGCGGCGACAACGAATTTCACTGGGCAAGACGAGCAGCCTCGCGTGTCGTTCGACTCCAAGGTGTCTTCCAAGGCCACTCAGGAGAGACCAAGATTGGCCCAGTTGATAGACAGAAGACTTCTGAGGAACGAATCTGCAACTGAGGGATTCTACAACACCAGCAATATTGTGAACTTCCCTTTCGTGAACAACTACACGTACCAGTCACACGATTATCTCAAGGACCTGGAGATGCTCTCCACCACGGCTGCTCACAACATGCCTCACGGATACACACCTTCTCAGAGTTTCGTGCCACAAATACCGCCTGTATCTCAACCTATCCTTCCACACAACCAGGTGCAGCATCTGCCCTCGCAGTTCGTTGCCTCGCGTGCCGTTCCACTCTCCACCATACTCTCTGAGACCCGTACCGCTTCACCACCTCCTCAGACACCTCGGGTATACAATCAGCATGTGACTCCTTTGAGCTCTCCCAAGCGCAATCACGAGCACATGGGTTCTCCCACCAGATTCGTCACCTCTCCAAAGATGGGTTCTGGTTCTCCATCAACAACCAAACAACACTCTTCGCCCACCTCCTCCACTCGTGTGTGTATCTCGTGCCAGTCCAACCAATCGCCTTGCTGGAGACCCAGCTGGTCTGTGGTCGAGGGCCAGCTTTGCAATTCTTGTGGTTTGAGGTACAAAAAGACTGGAGCCAGGTGCTTGAACAGAAAGTGTTTGAGGATCCCAGCCAAGGGAGAATGGTCTTTCATGAAGTCCAAGGGAAAGACCAATGCCATTTTGTACGATGACGAGGGAGTCAAGACGGGATCCATGTTGGCGTACAAGTGCTTGCACTGTGACGGTGTCGTGGAAGTCGAGGAAGGTCGCTAGCGCCGCACCAAACCATAATAAACCAATATATGATGATGAGCTTTCGCAACTAATATAATCAATTCGCAGAGACAGTGATATATCTCTAAACAACAAATGAACAAAATATTTGTCTTTGTATAATCAACTAAACAATAGTGCTGGCCAGTCAATCGCGTGGCTCGTATTACAAAAGTCGTGGAAAGACGCCATTTATTGGCCCTCCATCATCAGTCCTCCGTCAAAAAGTGTTTTTAATTTACATTGTTCTGTTACAACTCTGCTTGTTGATTATGTCATTTGCTCTGAGAAGTACCAGAACTGGCATTTTTGCTGCTCTCAAGAGCATACAAGCGCAGAGACGACTGGTGAGCATTGCCAGGGTCCCCCGGCCCCAAATGATGTGCACCCGCCCCTCCACAATATCTCTCCGCAGATACAGCGAAGCCACCACCACTGGAACCGTTATTCCAGAAGACGTTGAGAGACTTTCTGTGGATGAGTATCACCGTACTGCAGAGCTCACACTAGAGTCTATGTTACAGGATTTGGAGGAGCTTCTCGATAGTAGGGAAGTGCCCGGTGCAGACGTTGAGGAAAATGTGAGTATTTGATCTCAAACTTGATCAAAATAATAAGGATACTAACCCTGTCAGTCTGGAATTTTGTCGCTGACATTACCTGTGAACGGGTCTTACGTGATCAACAAACAGCCTCCTAACAAACAGCTTTGGCTGAGCAGTCCGATCTCCGGACCCAAGAGGTTTGATTTCACTGGAGGAGAATGGATCAGCCTTAGAGATGGACTAAAGCTGGTGGATATTCTTGAGGAGGAGATTTCATCGGCAATTGGCCAGGATTTCCAGTTCACGAGGATAGATTTCAGCTAGAGCGGCACAGCATACTTCCGAAGTTGCAACCGAAAGAGTTCCCAAAAATAGCCACCGGCTCGCCGAATCGTGTCAAACAACTGCTGCTGTGTTTTTCTGCTAAATATCTATTAAGTTCCTGTACATCCCTTTGCAATAAAGCCATTCAATACAGTGTCCCAGACAGGAAATTTGTAGCGCCAGTCTCCCAAGGTCGTGTACTTCTCCCAATAGCCCAGGAAAAACAACCGTATCAAGCCACGTTAGCTTGCAAAGGCCACAGGGGCAACTATCGACTTCGTTGATTCTGTTACAAGTCAGCTTTTCTTCCTGTCCTAAAGATTCCATCGTTCAAAGGGTAATGATGAGTTTACACGCATCAAAGCCAGTGTCAATTCAGGACAGAACGCTGGAGTTCCAGCAGTGCGTGTCCACGTTCAACAAGCAGCAAAACAAGCATTCGAAGATCGGCAATGGAGGTGCGAATTCACCTACGATTCCCCAGACGAGCAAGAGCCAGTTCTCCCAGAAAGCAAGCGCCATTGCCAAGGATATTGCGCGCGTAACCAACAGTCTGAGCAAGTTGGCAGTTCTTGCGATGCAGAAGCAGATCTTCTCTGATAGGCCTACGGATATGGTTGAGCTCACGTATGTGATAAAGCAGGACATCTTCAAAATCGAAAGACAGTTGAAGGATCTGCAACATTCAATAGCCGGTGGCGGTTCGATATTGTCCTCCTCGGATCCACAGGTGAACGGTTTTAGCAAGAATGTGATACAATTGTTGAATACGAAGATAAAAAATGTGAGTGAAGAGTTCAAGACTGTTTTGGAGGCGAGACAGCGCAACGAACTGGCCTACAGGTCGAGGCAGGAGCAGTTACTTGCGATTTCTTCAAACGGTATGGGCTCCAATGATAATAGTGGTGCTGCTACCCCAGTGGGAATGAGCGCCGCGTCTCCTCCAAGAAAAGGCTTCATGTCGCCGGCCTCGGCAACAGTTCCATACGGGCTTAGGAATAAGCAGGTGGCGTCAGACAATCCATTTCTGACTTCGCTAAACAACTCGGCAGACGACCCAGAGACCTCTGTGCCGATGATCACCTCCAGCAACGTCCACAACCAGCTGGCCCCTCAAGAACAGGACTTCTTAAGCATACCCGACCAGACCAATCAGTTACTGTTGCTGGAAGAACAGAACAATGTATATCTACAAGATAGAAACCGGGCTGTTGAGGCCATTGAGAAAACGATCAACGAGGTTGGTTCTCTGTTTCAGCAGCTGGCCACGATGGTCAACGAACAGGGCGAAGTGATACAGAGAATCGACAACAACGTTGAAGATATCAGTGTGAATATAACTGGAGCACAAAGAGAGTTGTTGAAATATTACCATAATGTTTCGAATAATAGATGGCTGATAGCGAAAATGTTCGGGGTGTTGATCTTGTTCTTTTTGTTGTGGGTGTTGGTGAGTTGATGAGAACCCCTACAAAAGAGACAATACCCAATATCTGATTGAAAATGCTACTAGAGAGACGATTCGGAGGTCATAATTTCGTGCCAGCTCTCATTATATACTGTCTGAACGGTGACTTGTGTTTATAGACGGTTACGTTCTTTTCCAAAACGGGTACAATTTTTACCGCACAAACCTCCCGAAAGAACCAAATATCAAAAAAACAAGTTATATTAATGCGCAAGATATGATAGCCTAACAGTCACAACCCCATTTCCGCCTGTAGAGCCCGTAGTGCCTCCTCGTCCTCGTCGTCCTCCTCAACCTTTGTAGCCACTGCAGGCAATTTGGGCACTCCGCTGACATCTGGCAGCTTCTTGGCTGGCGTAGACACCGAGTCGATCATCTTGTTGTCCAACTCCTCCTGCTGCAGAGCAGCCAATTCTTCATCCAGTTCGTCCTCATCAACCTCAGCACCGAGAGGTCTCGAAATTGCATCCGAAATTTCCTCACTGAGCTCGACTTGCTCTCTGATTTCATCCATTGTAGCATCCACCTTGTCAACGTTGAAATCGCCGTGTATTTGCTTCATAGCCTTGGCTCCCTGTTTCATCGCACGCATGGTCTCCAGATTCAGGTTGGCCGATTCAATCGCAGTCAACTGCGATTCCAGGGAGTCTATCTGGGCCTGGATCTTCACGAGATTAGCCTCAAAGGTCTTCTTTCTCTTGATGGCATTCTTGGCCACGGCCTTGTTGGTGGAGACGTTCTTACGTGCTATTCCGTCCTGCTCCGAGATCTGTTGTTCCAAATGAGCCTCCTTCTTGTTGAGCATAGCGATATGCTCACGGAGTTCCACTATCGCCTTTTTGGGCAGCTCCTTCTTCTGGGTCTGGCTTCCGCCAAACATGTAGTTCCACATGGCTGATGATGCCTAGCTGTGTTTATGTGCTGGCGTAAGGAGTCTATGAAATATCAATCGACAGAAACTCCACCAATCGCAGTGTTGTATCCCAAAATTTGCTTCCTCTTAAGCTTGCCTTCCACAATGCAAACGAGCACTTGTAGTCGTCAATGTCGGACAACCAGCCTCTACTTCCCCTTGATGGAAGGGGCGGTCTGTTAGCAGAGGCAACAGCCTGGGGATGAAGGTGGTTACGCAGCCCTTTCAGAGATCAAATTTCTTCTTTCTCTTTTTCGCAACTGCACACGACCTCCTCATCCCAATTTTTTTTTCAGGCATACTCAGATGCATGTTGTAGTGTTATCGAGTTCTACAAACATTTTGCAGCGCAGTTTTTCTCGGCTTTTTCAGGTCGATTTTGTATATAGGGCAGCATGAGCAGAATGCTTGCAAAAAGTGCGCGGGTGGTGGGCCAAAACCTCGCCACCAAGTCGAGGAGCCGGCTTGCTCATACCGAGGCCTTGAAAGGAACGGACTTTTCGGTACATCGAGAAAGCGAGGCTCAGGCTTTGTTCAAAACCACAGATGATCCGTTATATAGGCAGATAGTGAGTGGACTGAGGCTTCCACGCAAAAAGGTGAGCATAGGAAAGGATCCCACAAACTACTTCTCGACGCCTCATGACAATGTGCCCAGGGATGTGACCGAAGGACTAAGCGCTAGACTTTGGGTCTTGTTTGAAGCTTGTGTTGTGACAGATCTTCCCAGAGCCTTTCAGTTGATGAAAGCGATCAGAGATGAAGCCCCACAGCTCACAGACGAAGCTATATTCCAGTACTTGAATGCCTTCAGTGAAAATCAGGACCGCACTCTCCAGGAGATTGATACCGCTGTTTCCTCCATAAAATCGAATTTCCCATCCTACTACAGAAATGCGAAGGCTTATGCTGTGTTGCTGCGGGCTTATATGGACAGAGAAGCGCCTCTGAATCATTGCGATCAGCTACTGTCCAGTTACCATGGTCACATCAGCAGTGTGTTCAAATTTCCGGATGTGATTGGGGCAGCGAACATTCTGGCCTTGGTGAAACACAAAAGGCAATACGTAACGTTTTTTTCCACGGACGACCAACCGTTTTTGATGCAAGCTCTTTCAGAGGCCGAAGGACTGGAAAAGCAGGCTGCGGAGGAGCAGCCAATCACGATGAAAGCCGAGGAGAAGTTGGAAGGGGAACCAAACGCAGACTCCTCTTCTCCCGCTGAACTCAATCCAGTGTCTTCAGCAAACCTCAAGTTTATCAAGAGATCTTTAGAAGCTTTGGAAGGCAAAGGCACGGAGTCTTTTGCAAAGGAGTTGATGTCCCAACTCACGAACGAGGACGCCGTTCCCTTCATGCAGAATGAGAACCAAAATATCAACTTCTTCGAGCTGAGGAACTCGTTACCAGAAGATGCACAACAAAAATTTGACGAGGTGTTAGAGTATCACAATCAACGCAGAGAGCAGTTGTTAGAGCTGCGCGTGCTGGATAGTTCTCAGCAGAAGTGGAAGCATAGTTACGATCAACTCAGAGGCGCCAATGCAGCCGTTCCCAAGGAACTGAGTAGCTACCTCTGGGAATGGCACACTAAGCTAGTTCCTCTTATCAAGCAAGAAATTGAGGCATACAAGAAGATGACTCTTGATGACATGGAAAACAACTTTAAGAGCTCGGGTCCTTCTCACAGAAAGAACAGATTGGAAAGGGCATTTGGGCCCTACCTGTGTTTGCTCAAGCCTGAAAAGTTGGCAACTATTGCTATCTTGGAGCTGGTAAAATTGACTGCAAGTGTTGGTCTGGAGCAGGGTGTTCATACATCCCGAGCTGTGGTCCAGGTAGGACGTGCAGTGGAGTTGGAATTTAGGTCTGAACAGCTGCAGAAGGTATTGCAGCCACAAGGGTTTAATATGAGCAAGAACAGTCAGGATTTTAAAAAGCTTGTGACAAAAAGTATGCCTCGTGTGTTGAAGAGACTGAGAGCCAGTGGGAACCATTTCGATGAAGACGAGAAGATGTTCTGGACCCAGGAAATCAGATGTCAAGTTGGGTCAGCTCTCATAACGCCTTTGATCGAAGTGGCCAAGATTGTTGTCACGGGAAAAGACCCTTTGACGAACGAGGTGAAGAAGGGTGTTATTCCGGCCTTTTACCATACCTACGAATACGTTGGAGGGTTGAAGGTTGGTCTGATTAGATGTCACAGTCAAATAACAGATAGTCTTAGTCAGGAGAATATCAGAGAAGCCATCTCACCACAACAATTGCCGATGCTCGTTCAGCCTCGTCCATGGACTACTCATGCTTCTGGAGGATATCTGTTTTCCAGATCCTCCATTCTTCGCACCAAAAATTCTCACGAACAGTATGCCTACGTGAAAGCGGCTAGCAAAAGAGGCGATCTTGATAAGGTCTTCAAAGGGTTGAATGTTTTGGGAAATACGCAATGGACTCCAAACAAACGTATTCTGGAGATCGTCACCCAGGTGTGGAATTCAGGCGAGGAGATGCTGGAAATTCCAGCCCATATCTCTGAACTCAAATTGCCTGATCCTCCAAAATTACCTGAAGGGACTGTTATGGATCCTCGTGAAGCTGCTGATTGGAGAGCAAAACGAGTAGAAGCAGCAAATAGATTTGCTTCGAATAGGAGTATGCGTTGTGACTTGAACTACCGCCTCGAGATTGCACGGGGATTTTTGGGCGAGCGCATTTATTTCCCTCATTCTCTGGATTTTAGAGGAAGAACTTACCCATTGTCGCCTCATTTCAACCATTTGGGAAACGATTTGTCAAGAGGACTACTCATTTTCTGGAAGGGTAGAAAGCTGGGTGATAATGGCCTGAGATGGTTGAAGATCCACCTGGCGAACATGTTTGGTCTTGATAAGGTTTCTCTCCAAGAAAGAGCTGAGTTCACCGAGAAGCATCTTGAGGATATTAGAGATTCTGCAAGAGATCCACTTGGAGGCCAGCGGTGGTGGATGAAGGCTGACAAACCATGGCAAGCATTGGCTACGTGTTTTGAGCTGGAAGCAGCATTCAATCTGGAAGATCCTACTCAATTTATTTCGCATCAACCGGTCCACCAGGATGGTACCTGCAATGGCCTGCAGCATTATGCAGCTCTGGGTGGTGATTATGAGGGTGCGGCTCAAGTGAACCTTATACCTGCTGACAGACCAAAGGACATCTACACCCATGTGGCACATCAAGTGACCGAAAGACTTAAAAAGGAGGCAGCCGAAGGAGATGAAGTGGCCAATATTCTAAAGGATCTTATTGCGAGAAAAGTGGTCAAACAAACTGTGATGACGAACGTCTATGGAGTCACCTACATGGGTGCTTCCCAGCAGATCGCCAGGAGACTAGAAGATTTGGGGTTTTCCAAAGATGATGCCAAGTTACATTCCAGATATCTGGCCAGAAGAGTTTTCGATGCCGTTAGACAGCTTTTCCATGGTGCCCATCTGATTCAAGACTGGTTGGCTGCCAGTGCAGACAGGATATCCAAGCTCATCAGGGTTGACATGAATGACGACGAGATCCTGAGCGACAATCAGATTTGTCGGTCGAGTGTAATCTGGACTTCTCCATTGGGTTTGCCAATTGTGCAGCCATATCGTCAAAAGAGAAAGAAGCAAGTTGAAACCAATTTGCAAACAGTTTACATCACCGACCCCTATGAAATCCACGAGGTGGATCGCAGAAAGCAGATTGCTGCGTTTCCTCCAAATTTTGTCCACTCTCTGGATGCCACGCACATGCTGAAAACCGCTGTTGCTTGTGCCGAGAAGAATATAAGTTTCGCGTCTGTTCATGACTCTTTCTGGACACATGCTGCTGATGTCGACGTCATGAACAAGGCCATCAGAGAGGAATTCAGCAGTATGCATGAGACCAATTTGGTTGCTGGACTCAAAAAAGAGTTTGAGGTGAGATATGAAGGTTTTGTATACTGGCAGAGGATCACCAAACAGTCTCCTCTGGCTAAAAAAGTTGCTAGATTGAGAGAGAAGCTGAGCGAGGAGCTTGGAAGACCTTGCACGTTTGAGGATGAGATCAATCTCGAGCGTAAGCGCAGACAGTTTTTGAAGGACCCAGATCCAAAGGTTCGCGAATCCGCCAGGTCATGGTTGACTACAATTCAGGTTGCTGGAGATGAAGAGATTGTTCCAATTAAAGTTGGTGGAGTCAATGTGTTAGTTCCATTCAAGCTGGACGACATTCCCCCAAGAGGAGACTTCAAAGCCAGCGAGGTGATGAACAGTACCTACTTCTTCTCCTGAGGTAGGATAGATATTACACATAAACTGAAAAACTTGTATATAAAACTTTGGCATGATGACAACTAGTTTATACATCCAGGGTGGTAACATAAAACCTTTATTGTTGGCTGTTCGCCACAGACTCGTCAAGTCACTTTTCCATCTTGATAATCTTGCCCTGCGACTCAAACACCTCTATGAGAGGCAAGAGCGGAGCCAGCTCTTTCCGCTCTATCAGGTCAAATTCTGCCATAAACGATATAAAGTGTGCGAAGAAAGAGTTCCAGTGGGCTTCCAAAGAAAGATGAACGATCTTGTCAAAATGATTGTGATATATATGGGCAAAAATCCTGAACATTTGCCTGCAAATGTTCTTAACGTCCCTGATGAAGGTTTTTGGAAACGACGTGCCACTTTTCGTGGGAAATGCCGTTTGGTCGTTGATTTTGTTGCTGATCCAGGTCAGAGCAAAGTCGATATACTGGTGTGCTGGTAGAGAAACCGTCTTTTGATTGGCAGTAACCCATAAATATTCCGTTCCAGGATCGGCAGTCATGGTTGGATACTTGTCTGGCGTAATATATTCCGATATTATCCCATAAAACTTGTTTAAATGATTGAATGTTTCAAACACGCTGAGTGCCAACCATTCGCAGTAGTCCACGTACTTAGGCAACTGAACGATGGTCTTGAAAGAGCCCTTCACCAAAGCAGTCTCCACAAAAGGCTCGCACATAAATAGCGGAGGCTTGGGGGGCTGCACTGGCTGCTGTTGTGTCTGTTGTTGTTGTTGTTGTTGTTGTTGAAATTTCTGTGATTTGATCGATTGCTTACTAGGCGATACAGTCCTTCTAAGTGAAAGGGCAGAGCCGTTGTGGTTGGAGTATAGCGATTGTCCATAGCCAAGCGATATGTTCGATCCGTTGTTCTGTAAGTTCAGGCCCGAAGCCTCTGTCTCCTTGCGGTTCTTCTTCGAACTACGCTTGAAACCTCTGATCAAAAGTGTTAGTAGAGTATATGAGAATAGCCAGAAAAATCCAGTAAACACTCACTTGAATATGTTCAAATTTGACATGTCTTGATGATTGTCCTTTGGATATGGGACAGATGTAAGCCAGCTGGAAACAGGTGGAAACTAGATCGATTGATTCTCAAAACAACAACGTCAGGTTGAGAAACACGATTCACGATAACCACGTGATATCCGAGGCCATATCGGGGAACAAATTAAAACCCGGAAGTCGCGTGATATCCGGTCATGTTTGCACCTCGTGCGCGTCCTATGTGTCAGTCTACGCGGATTACAACAAGGCTAATTGACCGTTTAGGGCTCAAAGGCCTTGTTGATAGAATGTCTCTCTTTGAACCTGGTCCGGTGAAGCTTACTCTCTTGGCGCTTCCCTTCAATGGGTGGTTAGCATCTCTTCCGAAGGAGGGTACCCGGCTGGTCTACACTGCTCCTAACGAAGCACTTAAAATCGACAATGACAAGGTGGAACTCATTCGCGGGGGTTCTGTAATAAAAAAAATGTCCTTTGCCGACCCTGTGATAACGGCATTCTTTACATGCTTTGGAGACTCGAGCTCTTCTGGAGAAATACAAAGAGCTCTCACTGTGGTTTTGAAGGAGTACGCCAAAGTGTACTATGATAACGGATCTCAGCATATAATCAGCTTTCCGTTCGTTGTTAAAGGTGCGTTTCCTTTTGAAAAAGGGATTATAATTCAGCGAGATGATTTGACTAGTGGTGAGACAAATGACAATATTGTTGAAGAGGACGTGGAATCACGTTTCACAAATGTCCATAAGTACCCCAAGGGTATAAATTTCTATACGTTATTGGATCCGCTTGGTGAACTTGGCCTTGTTGCTTCATCTTCAACTTCATCATTTGATCCCACAGAATCATTGTTGTACTTTCCACCAAGTGCTGAAAGCACACTGTGTGCTACCTTCAAGGCTGTTGATTCGACAGTCACCATATACCATGTGCGATACTTGAGCCATAGCTATAAGACCAATTCGCCTTTGGATGCTGCCCAAAGAAGTTCACTTCGCCGCCGTTCAAGCGTCAACTCGGGTAATCTAGCAACGCCAAATACACCCAAGGTTGTTGACGCAGAGAGCAGCATCCAGTACACATCAAAAAAACGCATATCATCACATTTGATGCTATCTATGGACAGAATGGCTTCTGGTGCTGAGAGCATATCGGACTCGAAAGGCACATCATCTTCATCTTTTGACTCATCCAAATTACGAAAAGATGTGATTTTGACCAAGCTTCACTCTTTCAGCCAGTCTCGGTCCCAGCCTTTGAAAGTTGACTCAATGAAATACGAAGACCAAGAGGCTCTGGTTTTCTTAAACTCGACGCTCCAGAAACTTGCAGTTCTAATTTTTGAGACATCTACTGGCCAGGTAGGACTGCCTTCCCAGAAGACCGTCTTTGACTTCAATGCTTTAGACTATCTTGCATTGACGAAAGAGACTGGTCATACAGGCACTCTCTTGGTGTTGAAACAGGATTCTGCTTTGACTCTGGTTAATCCTTTCTTGAAACTTTCGAGTTCTTCTTCTCATCAGTACAAGGCTCCTATCCAGAGATTAGTATCTGGATATGCTGATAGGTTTGTCTATAGTACTTCCGAGGGAAAGACATACACCGCCAATCTGCTTGTGGTCCCAACTGACACGCTGGTGATGACTCTTCTGAAATCTTTGAAATACGCCGCGAACGATTATGTGCATGAATTTGTGTGGTTGAGATGGTGTTCGGTGGTTTCTTCTGTCCCAGGATGTGATGACTGGACTGCATTTGTGTCGACAATGCTTTCTCTGCTGACACCCGAGGAGGCTAACTTTGATGAGGAACTCTTGGACGTCAATCTGGTGACCAGATGTCTTTTGTTTGCGAGGACGGCTAGTCTGGAATGTGAGCCAAGCCGCTATCCTCTCCAACAGCTAGCACCTACGCTAATTCTGGCATTCCACCTCATCCACGAGGATCTGAAGTTGAACATATTGCAGGACCAATCTTTGACCAAGCTTGGTGTTTTCCTGAAGCAGATGACAATATGGATGGGATGGTCGAATAATTGGAGAAACCATTATGTCAATAATGAAAGGTTTGACACCAAAACGCGTTTCGAAGTTCTGCCTGAACCATTACAGAAACCACCACAACTGCTCGCTTCACTAGCAAGTCTTTTCACGAGCCATATTGTTCCATATGTTTCCTTTTCACAGGTAGCAGAGGAGGATTACTCTGTTGATGAACTCATAACTCCAAGGACATTCTATGTTCTTCGACTACTTGAGATAGTTGTCTCTGCTGACTTTGGTTACGACCAGGTGATAAAGATGATGGTAGAGTATGGTATCACCGCCGCAGACTTGGAAACCTACCCTGCAGGAATTTACTTTGTGTTGCAAAATGCGATTTCTGAGTGTCAGAACGAACCACCGCTGGACTGGCTGGGTGACGAGCTTCGAGTCATTGGAAGAAAAGATATATGCCGGTTCGCCAGTGGAAACAGCTTCTTGATCACCATCTCAAATGCAGAAATGGGCGAACAAAGAAGCAAGAAGGATGTTCATCAACTTCTTCAGAGTGGTCCCGAATTGGAATCTGTTTTGGCTTGGGATAACCAAGCTGAGGCCGACAGGCTGGCGGTGACTAAGCTGATTTTCAGCGAAGACAGAAGGTTCTATGAGATCACTAGGCTCCTCCAATCTTCCAGGGTGCAAGTGAAGAACTACGTGCCTTCTGCTGAAGTATCAGAGCATGCTCACCTCATGGATATCCGCAGAATATGTGCTATAATCGCTCTGAGGACACTTACCGCACCCATTGGAAGAGCTGCTTTGTTCTTCAACAGCAGACGACCTTTGACTACGGAGAAGTTTCCGATCCCCAAAATGAACTTTAGTTGCATGATCAAACCGGCTGGAACCACGGTTACGTTGGACAGCAATCCTTTGTCGGGAGAGCTGATGGACTGGGGCCACTTTCACAATGGAGCATCTTCAGGAATGACCGTCGCTCGTGATGTTGCAGACATATCCGAAGGTTGGATTGTCTTCAATAAGCCCCGGTCCTTGAACTCCCAGCATGCTGGATTTTTGCTCGGTCTCGGCTTGAATGGGCATTTAAAAAGTTTGCAAGAATGGCAAATATATAACTACCTGGGTGCGAAGCATAACCACACGAGTATTGGCTTGCTCCTGGGTATGTCAGCGAGTTTGAAAGGTACAATGGATACGAAATTGACCAAAGTATTGTCTGTTCATATTGTTGCACTGTTACCAGAAGGCTCCACAAATCTCAATGTTGCATTGCCTGTTCAAATTGCTGGTCTCGTTGGCATTGGTCTGCTTTACTTGGAAAGTCAACACAGACGCATAACCACTGTGCTGCTTAGTCAATTGGTAGCCACGACCGTGACTGGAGAGCAGGAACTCGCTTTTGAAGCTTATCGTCTTGCTGCTGGTATTGCTCTAGGATTTGTTAACCTGGGAAAGGGCGACCTTCTCAAAAGCGGTGATTCCTCAATAGTTGACAAGCTTCTTTCTGTGGGACTGTCTTTGAAAGATATTCAAACAGAACAGAAGCTTGACAAGTCTGCTGGAGGTGCTATGATGGCCCTTATGTTTATGTTCATGAAAACTGAAAACATGGCCATTGCCGAAAAACTCGGGGCTCCACCAACTGCTCAGCTGTTAGACTACATCAGACCCGACATTTTGCTGCTGAGATGCTTGGCCCAAAACATGATTTTGTGGAAATCTATCACTCCATCCCTGACATGGATCTTCTCGCATGTGCCATCATATTTGTCTTCTGAGTGGGACCTGGAGTCTATCAACACTTTAGACAGCGATATCCTCGCTTATCTAAACATTCTAGCTGGTGCATGTATGTCTCTGGGTGTTAAGTATGCTTCCAGTGGCAATGCGCAAGCAAAGTCGGTTCTACTTCATGTGCTTGACCAAATGATGAGACTTTCCGATCTACCTGGCTCAACCTTTGACGAAATCACCACCATTTCGGGTGTAAACAACGTCAGAGACATTGTACTGATTAGTTGCTCTCTGGTTATGGCAGCGACTGGAGATTTGGATGTGTTTCGCAGAGCGAGGGTCATACATGATCAGACAGATAAGGATACAGGATATGCCGTTTTTATGAGCACAAACATGGCACTGGGTTTCCTGTTTTTGGGAGGAGGTCAGCAGGCGTTTGATGTCGCAACAAGCACTGGTGTTGCAATGCTTCTGACATCAATCTATCCTGTTTTCCCTCGAGGCAGCTTGCAAAGTGTTGATGTTCATCTCCAAGCTCTCAGGCATTTCTGGTGTTTATCTGTTGTTCCGAGATGTCTGGTTGTGAGGGATGTTGAGACAGACCAACCGGTACAGATCGCCATTGAGATTGTCTCCACAAATGGAAAAACCATAAATCTCACAGCTCCCTGTCTTCTTCCCGATGTCGACCAAATAGCCCAACTTAGAACCATATCGGATGGCTATTTTCCAACTCTACTCGATTTCGAAGCAAATCCTCGACACAAAGAGCTTTTCCTGAAAGAGCTCGCCATCTATGTTTACAGCAAAAGAGAATATAAAGACTTGAAGCTACCATTTCAGGCATTACTGAAAGAGGCCGAGAAAGAAGGTGTTGTTCTGGGGTTGGCCCCATTCAAAGATTTACAAGTTCTCCAACCTCTGACTCCCTTTGAACAGAGTATGGTTTTGCAGTGCGGTGATGAGCAGCCGAAGCTTCGTGAGCTTAGAGGCGCAGAATCTACAGTATCGGATTTCAAACTAGAGCTTGTCCGCAATGTAGATCCTCGGACTGTGGACGATCTGTGGAACATGAAGGTGATATTCAACTACACGGATAGGATAATGAGCGAGGGAGGGATGTTTTTAAATATAAAGTTCATCGAGAGTCTCAAGACGAGGCTCTGGCACCTAACTAGGGGAATTTGAAAAGAAAATAACATCGGATAAATAGGCTAGCTTGTAACGTTAACGAATGGAATTTCTATCATGAATGATTTTCAATTGACGAACTTGTGTCATGGTATATCTATTTGACGATTGGCATGAGCGCTTGCACTCACACTTTCCTTTTCCTTTCAATTTCACCAATGGCCTGGCCCATCTTCACATACTGGCCCTCTTCAAGTTTGAATCTGAAGTTTTGTGGAGCTTCAAACACCAATACCACTGTGGAACCGAGCTTGAATCCACCAACCTCTTGACCCTTGGATAATGGCTGACCTCCCAGTATCTTGCTAGCACCTTTGTACGTAGCCTCGTAGCACGTATTCTTCCTCACTTTTTTTCTGTCCGAGGCATGTGCTCCCAAAGTTTCGGTACCACTGTTTGGTATTGAGGAGTATTTGGAAGAGTTACCACTCAAGAGGGAAGATTTCTCTGAAGCTTCCCCAACAATCGTGGACGCGGAATCCGAATACATCGTACTCTCGTAGACAGAATTCGTAGTGAGGTCCTTGTCAAAGTTGATCTTGATGGAGCCAACGTTAGTGGCCCCCACCGGTGTCATACTGAAAAAGCCGTGTTTCCAGTAGCCCAACAGAGCAACGCGCTCATTCAAAACAAACAGTCCGCTCAACGTCCTCTGGAAATATGGGGCAACACTATACAGTTCACCAACAAAGTGCCTCCTTAGCGTGCAGACCCAGTTGGTTGGAGAATGAAACCGGTGATAGTCGCCCGGAGCCAGGTATATGACCGCGAAGAAAAGTTCTTTCGTTTTACTGGCAGAGCCGGTTCTCTTGTTGACCTCGTTCGAAACTTTGAGAACATTTGGAGTGGATGAAGCTGCAACGGAGGCATCACCTTCATCTTTGTATTTGAACTTGTTCATGTGGTGGGCGTGTTTTCCTTCTCCTCCAATGATATCGTCGACGGTGTAGGAGATACCGTTGAGGGTAGCGAACTCCTCGTGTCTTTTGTAAACCGTTTCATCGTTCGAGTTTGGGAAAGCCACATCATGCACTGGAGCAGCCAGCTTCGTTTTGCCTGTTTTTCCCAAAAGAGCATCCAACGAATAGGTCATTCCCTTGACCTGTTCTATCTCACCATCCTCTATGGTGCCGTACTTCAAAACGCGTCCATCGCACGGCGAGTTCAGCTCGGCATCATAGGCAATAGGTCTCACTTCCGGTTTGATACTTCGGTAAAAGAACTGGCCAAGGTTTTCGTACGATGTCAAGTCCGGCTCGGCCATATCATCAAGATTGGCACCAAACACATACGCATACAGCCTGTATCCAGGAGCCCTTAACCAAACAGGAAGAGTCACACTGTTGACCTTACCCCATAAACGAGACAACGCCTTCAAAGGGAGCGTGCTGTACGCGTATAAGGACCATGAGGTTGGTCTCACTTCCTGGCCGTCATCCACCACACGGTTGTCGTGGTTGATCTTGGAAACCACCCCATACAAAATCACACCAATGGATGAAAGCGTAAACCAATTCCTCAACGACTTGGTGGACTGTTGCTTAGATCCACTGGAAAACATCCGTCTTCTACGGCCGCTAACACGAAAAAGTCTTGTTGGCAGATGCGGTCTCCTTCTCAAAGACATAGTCGAAAAGCTCCTTGGTGTAACCCGCATTCTCCCGAACCGGGAGCCAAAATTCTTGATCGGCCCGGGAGACCACGACTTGTAGTACGCAATATTCCGCTTTGGTCTGGGTATTTTTGGGAATTGGTAGTAGTAGGTGCTGAGAGCTCTGCCGTTACTCCTGTCTACCCTGAGCTGGGCGGCAGCGTTGGTCGCCCTAGTCAGGGGTTGACCAATTGGCATGTGCGAAGCAGAGCAAATTGCTCTCCTTTTGGACCTGTCCATGGATCCTTTAACTGCTCCAAACGGTCTGAAAACCATTGCTGTTTAAACCGGTTGAAATTTGTGTGGCTGGTCGTTTCAAGGTACATAGAGAGTATACACACAAACTTGTTGGAAGTTTTTGATGTGTGCGTGCAAAAGGTCGTGTGCGCGGGTGCATGTGAATCCGGCCACGCCAAAAGGAGTTCTGTTAGGGGTAGTGTTAACGTCTTGTTAAGACTTGCTACTAGGCAATAATTGAGCGATTGCCATGATTTTGTACTCGGGATTTTGGCTTTCGCTAGCTATTATCTGTCACATTGTTGGCAGCACCGAGATTCACCAATCTGGGTTTTGCTCGATTCGCGGAAATGTGAGTTGTTGTGGTTCCTTTGTTACCCCAGGATGAGCTATCCGAAAGATGCGATAGAGTATACTGACCATTTAAAAGTGCGGAAAACGCTCTTTCTTTGGATCTGAATTGCCATGTCCATATAATGGGCCTGCAATTGAGGCCTCTCCTGCCGATCACGATTTGCTGGTTGAAATATGTGGCGATTCATGGAGAGATGTAGATGAAACCTGCTGCGATACAGCTCAGTTGAAGAACTTACAGGCAAACCTGCTCAAAGCGGATCCACTAATATCATCTTGTCCAGCATGCCGAGAGAACTTCTATCAGCTGTTTTGCCGATTCACATGTTCGCCGGATCAGTCGCTATTTGTGAATGTGACGGGAACAGAAAAGTCTATGTCTTCTGGTAAGGACATCGTTACGGTTCTCGATCAGTATGTTGCCGATGAATATGCTACTGGCTTCTTTGATTCATGCAAGAATATCAAATTTTCCGCGACCAATGGCTATGCTATGGACCTGATTGGTGGTGGGGCCAAGAGTTACCAGGCTTTTCTCAAATTCTTGGGTGATGAGAAGCCACTTTTGGGAGGTTCGCCTTTCCAAATCAACTTCAAGTATCCCTCTCAGTTTGAGTCGTTCCCAGAAGGCTATTCATCGTCTAATGGTACAGTTAGAGGCTGCAGCGATCCAGATTACAAATGCGCGTGTACGGATTGTCCTTCCTCGTGTCCTGTACTGCCTGAGATCCGTGTTCCGTCTCAATGCAAAGTGGGAGTGTTGCCGTGTCTGTCGTTTTCTGTGATAATCGTTTATTCTGTGCTGCTTCTGCTGGTGATCCTGGTACATGTGAGAGTGGTTATTGCGAAGGTAGAAGCGCGCAATAACGAACTGCTTCACGACGACAACACGGATGCCTTTTCAGAAGACGTCTTGCAGGGAGATGATGATAGTTTGAAAGATGACGATATCCAGTTGGCTGAGTCATACTCTTTCAACAACTGGCTAGAAGGCCATTTCAGCAAGTTGGGACTATATTGCTCTCTGTTCCCTAAGATTGTGATCGGTAGCTCTCTGGCAATAACTTTGGTCCTTTCTGGGTTCATATTTTTCACCCAGCTAGAACGGAACCCTGTGAATCTTTGGGTGAGTCCAGCTGCTGAATCTTACAAACAAAAATTGGTATTTGACGAAAAATTCGGTCCGATGTACCGTATCGAGCAGATATTTTTGTCTAGCTCCTCTTCCCCCGTGATCGAATATGAAACTTTAAAGTGGTGGTTTGAAGTTGAGCAAAACATCACTTCTTCTGTGGTATCCAGTGCGGATGGACCTATCACCTTGGATGATCTCTGTTTCAAGCCAACTGGAGACTACTGCGTGATTGAATCATTTACACAGTATTTCTCGGGAGACATAGATGCATTTGATAGGGCTTCGTGGAAATCAGATCTCAAAGGATGTGTGGATACTCCAGTGAATTGTCTACCTCCTTTTCAGCAGCCTTTGAAGAAGGAGCTGCTATTTGGTGGTTCGCCAACTTCTAATGTTCTGGACTCGGGTGCAATTGTAGTGACGATTTTGCTGAACAACTACAACAATGATTCTTCTACAGATCTCAATCGTGCTCAGATTTGGGAACACCACCTGGAAGAATATCTGCTTCATATCAGGGATATTGCACATGACAAAGGGTTAGATCTCAGTTTCAGCACCGAGATCTCTCTCGAGAAAGAACTCAACAAATCCACAAACACAGATATTAAAATCATTGCGACATCCTATCTGGTGATGTTTGCCTACGCTTCACTTGCCTTGGGAGGTAACCCGTTCTCTTTTGGATCAGGAATGTCAAATCTTGTGCACTCAAGGTTTCTGCTGGGTCTCATGGGAATCGTTATAGTGCTTCTCTCTGTGAGCTCTTCTGCTGGGTTTTGGGCGATATTTGGATTGAAGTCAACGCTGATTATTGCAGAGGTGATTCCATTTCTCGTTCTTGCAGTGGGTGTGGACAATATCTTCCTAATCTCCCATGAAATGGAGGGGTTCAATTCTGCTTTTCCGGATGAGTCCATTCCAGAGAGAGTAGCTAAAACCATGGGCAAAATAGGTCCTAGCATTCTTCTCTCCGCGTCATCACAGTTCCTGTGTTTTCTGCTTGCGTCAGTGGTTAGCATGCCAGCAGTCAGAAACTTTGCACTTTATTCGGCTGTGGCAGTTCTGTTCAACGCTTTGCTTCAAATGACGTGCTTTGTCTCGATCCTTGCCTTGGACCAGCAGAGGGTAGAGGAGAATCGGCTGGATGTCTTGCCGTTCATCAAAGTATCTAGGCTTAGTATTATCTCACTTCCTGCTGATGAGGAGGATGGGTCTCTTTCACAGATGATAGGCGAATCTACGGGGAACTTTTTTTCGAAGTTCATGAGGAATTACTATGTGCCCTTTCTCCTAAGAGACAAGTTGCGCAACATGGTGTTGGTGATTTTCCTAGCTTGGTTTGGTTTCTCTTTGGCCTGGATTCCAAAGATCGAGTTTGGTCTGGATCAAAGAATTGCCATACCAACAGGCTCATACATGATTGATTACTTCAACGACGTGTATAGTTACCTTGACGTGGGACCGCCCGTTTACTTTGTGGTTCAGAATCTGGATGTCACTCAAAGAGCTAACCAGCAGAAGATTTGTGGCCGCTTTTCTACTTGCGATGAGTTCTCATTGGTAAATGTCCTGGAACAGGAACGCAAGAGACCGGAAGTTTCCTCGATTATTGAACCTGCAGCAAGTTGGATTGACGATTTCTTTCTTTGGCTCAACCCGCAGTTATCTGATTGCTGTCGTTTCAAGAAAAATACCAATGGAACAGAGACATGTCCATCGTGGGCGCCCGATCGACAATGTGAAGTTTGCTATGCGGACAGACAATGGGACATCGCTATGAATGGTTTCCCTGAGGGTGAAGAATTCATGAAGTTTTTTGAAATCTGGATTGACTCTCCCAGTGACCCATGTCCACTTGCTGGAAAAGCACCATACTCGTCTTCTGTCAAGAGGACTGCTAATGGGACTGGTATAGACAGCTATGTTTTCAGAACATCTCACGAACCTCTTAAGTCCCAAAATGACTTTATCAACGCTTACAAGGCATCTTTGAGACTTACTGAAGAGATTAATGAATCGCTGGGAGAAGGTGAGGTTTTTGCATACTCTCCTTTCTACATCTTCTTTGTCCAGTATGTCTCAATAGTGAGGCTTACTTGCACGCTCATGCTCGTCGCACTTGGTCTTATTCTAGGAGTAGCCACACTGTTTTTGGGTACCTTCAAAGCAGCTTTGTTGATGTTGCTGACAGTTGTCTTCATCCTAACTGACATCGCAGGTGTGATGGCAATGTGGGGAATTTCTCTCAATGCTGTAAGTCTGGTGAATCTGGTGATTTGCATCGGATTAAGCGTGGAATTCTGCACTCACATTACCAGATCGTTTACGATTTCAGACCACACCACATTAGCAAGACTGAGGCCGAGATTTATTGATCCAGACAACAGAGTTGGAAGGGCCGCTCAGTCTCTTGAAACTATTGGAGGTTCTGTTCTCGGTGGGATCACCTTGACAAAACTTATTGGAGTTTGTGTCTTGGCGTTCACTAGATCCAAGATATTCGAGATCTATTACTTTAGAATGTGGCTTTCTCTGGTTCTGATTGCATCGCTGCATAGTCTAGTGTTATTGCCCGTTCTATTGTCTAAATGGGGAGGTAAAGGTTATGCTTTTTCCCCATTTGCTTCCAATGTTAGTCAAGAGCTGGTGTCCCGCTTGCGCAGTGCTCACAGGAGAGATATCATAGAAGATGAGTAAAAAATAAGAGTGCATTCATATGTATTCGTGCGTTTCATATGACGAACAAAGAAGTTCGAAAACAAAAGCTTGGGCGTCAGCTGATTATATACAGGCGTTATTGGCTGGGACATTTGTTGCCTAGTTGTTCGTTTCCCTTGGTTCATGCTTGCTGTCATCACCTTGGTTGCCTCCAGTCAGCTGGTCTAACAACTGACCCTGGACAAAATCTTGAGCTGCCAGTTCTCTTCTAACCAGAGCAGCCAGACCGTTTTCTTTGATGTATCGTTCGAACTCAACTCGTTTTTCGAGCCAATCGTTGCGACGTTGATTCAGATACTCGACAGATTTGCTCTTATCAACCTTTCTGTTGAGTGGTCTTCTTCCCTTTGGTGATTGGAAAAGACCTCGGAGCAGCTTCATCTGTTTGTCGTTATCTATTTTTATTTCTGTCAGGAACAATGTCTTCAATAGCTTGAACTCGTCAGGAGACAGTTTTGAATCTAAATCTAACAGATTTGGGTTTTTCCTTTCGCGCAATGCTCGCGCATTTGCCTTGGTGATCTGAGTTGACAATAACCTCTCAGCATTTCCAAACACATTATCAGCTCGGTTAAAAATGACACGAAGCATAGTCCTCCAGTGCTGATAGTATCCAAGTTTCAATACCCCACTGAAAAGAATTCGAAAAGTTTGCTTATCAGGCTTAAGTCCAAACTCCTGGTTGAAAAGACTCATGTAGCCCAAGGCATTTGCAATCGCTCCAACATTGGCAGAATGCTGAACAAACAAGTTCATTGTACGAGTGGTCGCCCGCATGTCTTTGGAGTTCAGATATTCCCATGCTAGACGAGGGTCGTCATTCACAACTAAATATCTCGATATCACGTAGTCCTGCACCAGGTTGTTCGAGCTGTTCAACTCAGGATAAGCATCAAGAAATTCAACAAGCTTCTCACCTGGTTGACCTTCTAGACCTGTCAAAATGGTCTGTGTAAATCTTTCATCGAGAGGAATATTTCTGTCCTTCACCATCTGAATTAAAGTCTGTTTGGAGATACTGTCTGGCAAGACTCGAAACACTAAAATCCATGTCACCAGGTCCGCAGCTATGTTATTTGCTTCCATGTCCCTTAGCATTCGTCTAGTTGTCTTCAATGGATTTACCCCATGTGTTTCCACAGTAACCAAGTTGTGCAAGAACAGGTTGTAGGTCGTTGTATTTGGACGATGTTGGCCCTCCTTCATCTTATAGAAGAGTGCCAGAGAGTACTCCAGCTCTCTCAGGTCCAAAAAATACTTGATCAAGCTATTGAAAAGTTTCACAGAATGAAAATTCGTCGGGTTCCCAGTTCTCATCATCAACTTGAAAAAATATGGCAATACTGATGTAGAGATAGGCGTCTTTGGAGTGTCACAATGAGCCAAGTCTATCACCAGCTGATTCAAATCTCGACTGCTCACTACCGCCTGCGATAGTGAAATATCATCCTTACGGAGAGGTTTCGAAGCCACAAAGAAGCTTCTTGTCACTTCCGGTCGACTGTCCACGGCATTGGTGGAAATATTGGAGAGGTGGTTGAAGATGTCATTGATGTACGTCTGATTCCTATCGTGGATCTGGTCATCTGATAGCTTCTTCGGTAGCATTTTCGCTTCAAGAACTCCCTGGTCTGTGACGACAGTCCTCCTCACGTCAAATGCTGCAATTTCAGGTATCACAAGCCTGTTCACTGAAAGATGTATACCCATTGCGGTCTTTGGGGTCGTTGGTGCTGTTGAAGTCTCGCTTGGCAACTCTTTGCCCACAAAACTGCGGCGACCAAAGGACACTATCACCCTCGGTACGCACGGCCGTCTTATCCTCAACATGACGTAAAATATTCTTTTAAAATACCTCAGAGAGAAGGAAATGAAGGTACTTGTCTTGTTTGAAACTTTCGCTAAGAAACTCTGCTAGCATTATTTGGGGTAGTGTACCAATTGGTTTCTGAAAATTTTGAGGAGTATATCGTCTTCTGCTTGAAGAACCGTCTTACCTATGGAGCACTCTTCTTTGATCCATACAACCACAGATCATCATGAGTAGAGAAGGTTTCGTTCCACCCACCTCGGGAAACCTTGGTGCTGCTGCTTCTGGTATCTCCTCGTTGAAGGGAATGGGAGTGAAGTATGTGTGTGCTTCTTGTGCCCACACATTCTCCTTGAATAAGAATGATGCTGTCAGATGCAAGGAGTGTGGACACCGTGTGTTGTACAAGGCGAGAACTAAGAGAATGGGTAAGTTTTTAGACTGTGATCATGTCTGATGACCATGTTTGGTGGTGATTCAGATGTCTATGTGCCAGACACAGACAAAGGCGTGTTACTAATCAAGATACAGTGCAATTTGAAGCTAGGTAAGATCCCGAGAGCTTCCTTTTTTCGGAGGAGCGTAAAGCTCATGCCTTGTTCAAAAGAGTCCTAGAATTTCAGCCGGAGACGAGATGCTGAACCGAGATCGAAGAGTGAAAGAACCAGAGAACAGTCCGCTTACTGGCCTCACGAAACCGTCGGACAAAACTGTTTGAAGTTGCGAGACGGACACGCCATGCCTGGTCTCAGTGTAATATCTAGCCACCCCTTATAATGTGTTCATATGAATCCTTGAGAGGTTATTGCTGAAAGTAGGAACCGAAAGTAGAACCAGGGACCCACTTTCTGTCACGTGCCAGAGCAGGTGGTGACGTCAGTTATTTGGTTGCCACACTCCGCCTATTACCCGATTCCTAAGGAGGCGGTAGAAAAAATTTAGGCCACCAAGATGGTACTGGACGTCCTGACCACGTCGTCCAGTTAGTATCTCTGGTGAATCTTGGCCCTTCTCGCTAGTTTCAGCCCGCTTCCAGGATTTCTCCTGTCGATTATAATGGCGTCCACTATAGAGGGCCAGCCAGATACCGCCGGAGGCTCGCTACCACCTAATCCATCTCTGACGTCACTCCAGTCATCCGCAACAAACACATCCTCGATAGCCACCAATACATCCAAGCGGGCATTTGATCTTGAACCCAATCCATTTGAGCAATCTTTTGCTTCGAAGGATGCAAAGGATGAAAATGATCCTGGGGCTGTTATTGCAAACAACTCCAATCGATCCGTGCCTGCAGGTATAGCTTCACAGGTGTCACCCCCCATTCTGACTCCAGGAGGAAGATTGGCCTCCGCAAGTCTTCTGCCACATCTTCCAGGTCTTACTTCGGGGCCAAACTCTTTGCCAGGGACGCCTGGTTTGATGTGGAGTACGTTGATGAACGGAACCACTCCTCAAGGTTATCCCAATTCTCAAGGTCAGCTGCAACAAGGTCAGCAGCAGCTCCAGGTGCCTCAGCAAATCAACCAGCCACTTCAGAATCAACAGCAAATGCAGCAAACCCAGTCACTTCAGCAGCTTCAATCTCAGCAGCAGCAGCAACAACAACAGCAACAGCAGCAACAGCACTTTGCTTTCAGTCCGCCTATGGGGATGTCAAACGGGAATGGCATCATGTCTCAATTCAGTATGGGAGCCAGAAGATCTGGACTGACCCCGAACGAGTCCTCATTACGTTCCGGACTTGCCAGCGGCAATCAGGTCCAGCAGAATGGTCAATACCCGATGATGTTGAACCTGCCTTCAGGGGCTCTCACGCCTGGAGGGCTCAGCTCGCTTCTGGGAATGACCCCAGGTGCCGCAACTAACATGGTGAACTCGATCTCGCAGCCCATGATGGCGAACGTTCCAAAAACCGAGGGTTCATCCAAGAAGTCTAAGAAGTTCAAGCCCAACGGTTACGATGCTGAGAAGCAGCAACACTCCAAGGCCCAAGAAGCTGCTGAAGAATCCGATGTCTCGTCAAACAAACGTTCCAGTCAACAACTTACTGATGATGAGAAGAGAAAGAACTTTCTGGAAAGGAACAAGGCTGCTGCAGCGAAGTGCAGACAGCGCAAAAAGCAGCAGATGAACAAGATGCAGGAGGATCTGCAGTTCTACGCCTCGCAGTTTTCTGGACTCACGCAACAGGTTGGCACGTTGCGTAAGCAGGTCCTGACGCTACGGACAATTCTCCATTCGCACAAGGACTGTGCCAGCCTGCTCACCTCCATTGGAGGGTACGAGACTCTGGATGCAGTTCTTAATGCCACGAATTATGCGGCAGATGTTGGAACAAACACACCTCCTCAAGTGGCCACTGCAACTGCCGTTGCTTCGACCACTAATGACATTTTGGAGGGCCAGCAGCAGCAGCAAAACCTTCCACCTAGCAATGGGTACTGAGAGTGAGCTGGAGCTCTCCCTCTCGTTGTGCTACGTGATATTAGAGCGATTATGTATAATTATTATGCCACTTCAAAGCCGCACTGTAGAGAGTAATTCTTTGATCTGTCGTGTTTTTACCGTGTTTGGCAAATGTCAAGGTTCATCCGAATTCGGATAGCATACTTGATCGATGAATGACTCTTCCAAACGACGGAAGAACTACCGTAATTACACCTCAAAATGTCTTTCAATTACGTGAAAAACGCGGGAAAATTCTTGTGCATTGGTCGTAACTATGTGGCCCATATCAAGGAGCTGAACAACAAGCAGCCCTCGCAGCCGTTCTTCTTCCTGAAGCCTTCCTCGTCTGTGCTGTTGCCAAAGCAAGGCCCCATTCTCGTTCCAAAAGGTGTCTCAGTCCATCATGAGGTCGAGCTGGCTTTCGTTGTTGGAAAGGAGTTGAAGAACTTGGACCCAGAGACTTTCACCAATGAGCAAGCTTTAGATGCCATTGACGGTTACGCACTTGCCATTGATCTCACCGCCAGAAACGTTCAGGAAGAGGCCAAGAAAGAGGGTCTTCCTTGGACCATCGGTAAAGGATTTGACACTTTTTTGCCATTGTCGCCATTTATTCCAAAGTCCGCTATTCCTGACCCCTACAAGGTCGACTTGAGCTTGAGTGTGAACGGCACAGTCAAGCAGAACGACTCTACAAACTTGATGATTTTCCCAATCCACAAGATCCTGTCCACCATGTCTTCAGTAATGACTATACAAAAGGGCGATGTCATTTTGACTGGAACCCCCAAGGGTGTGAGTGCCATTGTTCCTGGGGACAAAGTGACTGCTTCGCTAAGCTACGACGGAAAGCGCATTGAAGAAGCCAATCTTGAGTTTGACGTGGAGCAGAAGCCTGGTCCATATGCATTCCAAGAAACGTGAGATGTTCATAGAAAGATTAATTTAGTATCTCATAATACAAATGTACCTGTAGTTGGCGGGGTGAACTGACGCAATTGAACCCCAGCCTCTTTGAAAACAGCAGCTGACAACTCGTCCATGTTGTAGCTCTGTGAATAAACCACTTCCTTTATACCGCTCTGTACAATCTTGATAGAGCACGTGAGGCATGGGCAAGTATTGCAGTACAGAGTGGCATTCGTTCCAATGCGGTCCCTGCCAGACTCGAGAAGAGCGTTTTCCTCCGCATGCAGACACAGACAAGTCGATAATCCGGTAGAATTCGTGTTGCATCGACTACATCCTCCCTCGTTACAATTGGTCATATGTCTTGGTGTGCCGTTATAGCCCGTAGCTATCACTCTGGACTCTCTCATGATGACGCATCCCACTCTTCTCTTCATACAATTGGACCGAAGTGCCGCCAAATCTGCCAATTTCATGAAATATGAATCCCACGAGGGTCTCAGTCTGGTTATGTCTGTCAAATTCAACGCATCAAGTCGATCGTTCAGTTGTTTCAGCAGAACGCCATTGTTGATCAGCTTGATCTGGCTTCTTTCCATGACTTGGCTGAGCTCGGTCAGAAACGTCTCGTTATCTGACTTTTCCATGAAATCCTCAAATGTACTCTCGCCCTTTTGAGCCAGATACCTAGAATACCTCGTTTTCGAAGGAGCATCAATAGAGATGTGTAGGAAGAACGGCCTTTTTGCCAAGAGCTCCAGATCGTTCAAACCCTTGATACTGACCATCACGAAGTTTTTCCTCCAATTTAACGTCACATGATCCATTAGCTCTTCAATTGTCGAAAAAACGGTGTCTCTAGCGAGAGTATGAGCGTTGTTATGCAGCTTGTCCTTAGTCTCGTGCTTGGCCTTGAAATCCACGAATTCAAAGCCCAGTTTCTGGAGATACTTGATTATCTCCGTTTTTCCCGAGAAAGGAGTTCCAGAAATTCCTATAAGCATCTTGTCTATGAATTGCGGGTTTCCTGGAGGTGAATGTGGAAAGATGAACGCGTTTGTGTAACAGTGAAATTACAGCTTGTAAAGCACAATAGCCCGTCGACGCGTGTCTCAACGGTTTTTTCCGAGTCGTCTGCAGGCAATTTATCCGAACCCAAGTAGTGTTACTCTTTTGGGCCGTTTTTGTTAGAAAATTGGTGGAAACTTTTTAAAGCATTAGTTACAGGTGGTTGTGTGGTTTTATGGGGATTGTAGGCGAAAGGGCGTTTGTGGTGAGAAATCAGAGACTCGAGACTGCCTCCGAAGACCCACTGAAAGAGACTGTAAAAGGCATGCCAGAATGAGTTCTTCCATTTGTATTGTGGTAGAATTTTAAGATTCATTTCTGATCAATTGAATCGTGGAATTCAACCTCATTATGGCCAACTTGTCTAATTAACCTTGAGTCTGTCTTGATTTGCATGATCTGCCATAATCTGCAATGAGCCGCATGTGAGTCTCAAAAGCGTCCTCATTGCTACACTCAAATCCACGCTCAGCAGAAACCACATACTCTTCATGTTTTCCAGATCCGTTCGTCTATACACTTTGGTCATAACTGGCTATAATATCCCAAAAGATGCTAAGGCCTGTTGGACTCTGGCATTATTGCCTGCTTGCCTCTCTCCATTTCCTCGCGAGTTTTACTGCTTCTCCAAAACGCTCAACAAGAACTGCAAGCCAAGTCGTGCAAACTGCTGCATATTCTGAGATCTTTCCGAAAGCCCCGTGTGCATCGTGCAAGACTCCTCACCGTTGGGGCCCCAGAATCCAAAGTACACTGTCCCCAGATCTATTGAATTCTGGCTCAAACTCCCATCGCCATCCCCAGCCATCGAATGAGATGGCCCAGCAATGCCTGTCTCTGACAAAACGTAGGTGGAACCGAGCTCGATCCGCAGATTCCTGGCCATTTTCAAAGCCCCAGATTCGCTGGGCACAGTGTATAGAGAAATATCCTTGGAGTCCCATCCGCTAAGTCTGAGTCGCGATTTAAGACTATATAGAAGTCTCCCTCCATCAAAAAACTTCGAGGCGCCTGGAATCGATACCAGGTACGCAGCGAGTAGTCCTCCACACGCGCCCTCCGAAACGGCTATGGTTTCATTTCTCCGTATTAGGATATTAGAGATGCGCTCCAGCAACTCCTTGAGGTCATCCGGTGGGAAGCTCATTGTGAAATGGTCTGAGGAGTCCAAACTTAGCAGTTTCGGCAGAATTCCGTGTTGTCTAAAGCTTTCAACTTCGTGGAGAAAGCCACTGATGAACTCTGCCGCTGTTCCTACGGGTCATTAATCAGATCCAGGCATCTGCCAAACGGACATTGGGTAACTAAACCCCAGGTGGCCAAATCCTAACAGTGGGTGATGTCCTGTTCGTTAGCGTGAACTCAATACAACACCAAGATTAAACTGATTTTTGCTGTGAGATGTCTGCAATTCTAAAGTTCAGGGCTGGTAAAGTGCAATTCGATGATTCGTCGCGGGTGTGTACTCCCCAGCCGATCAAGGGCGAAATAACAGTGAAGCAGAGCGAGGAGGGAGAGGACTTCTACGATTTCACGTGGTCCCCGGTGGACAAGACGCCTGGTGTTTCCGATGAGGTATTGTTGGTAATTCCCGGAGATGTCACTTGGAAACGCGTTGAGGCTTGCAAAACAGGAAGAGTGTACAAGCTGACGTTTCTGAGTTCGGGTGCAAAGAACTTGTTTTGGATGCAGGATCCAAATGACGATGACGACGATTTATCTGCAGAGACCTCAAAAGATAAGCAGATTTACGCTAAATTGAATGGGTTGTTTAGTGAGCCGGAAGACTGAGACTGGTTGCGGCTAAAGCATTCCCGCGCCGCTTCTGTTTCCGGTATTGCTGAATAGCCAAAATAGACTAATAGCATGGCGTGTTCAACATTATCTGATTTCGTC